>NC_045431.1:41903750-42510000 GCF_902635505.1 Sarcophilus harrisii | reverse complement strand
CTCAGCAGGATTATGATTCATAATGGTATTTTACTCATCGCACTTTTACCCCACTTCCTAAAATTTAAATTTTGATCTTGACATTCTATACCATGATTTCTTCTCAAAGTTGACTATTCATATAACATTTTAAACTGGCAGCTGCTTGGGGACTCTTTGTAATAGCACATTTGCTTTTACTTTGATATTGCTACAGATTAATGAGAGAGCAAATGAGACTCATATGGCTCATTTTAATATATTATATTATTCTGTAAAAATTTCCACAAATGTAACTTACAATACAGAGAGTCATCCTTTTTTAGAGTTATGTTCATTTGAGAAGAATAGCAATCTTAATAGTTAGGATGTAACAACATAGCACTTGATGAAAGTATGTTGTCCTCTGTATGGTATTTTCAATTTAATTAGAGATTTAGTGCAAGGGGTCCCATTGCTTCTCCTTGATTGGCACATTGACTGCTTATGTAACCTCAGATGCCTTATTGAAAATCTAGGTGTTCTGAATCTCTAAGGCAAGATTGTGACAAAATGAGCAAACAAATGGGGAGAGTGTGATGGATTCACTTCCAAACTCAGACTCTTACTAGCTATGTGATCCTGGATAAGTCATCCAATCTTTTTGAAGCTGTTTCTCCAAGATATGTGAAATGAGGGGCCCAGCCTGGAACTTCCCTTTCTGTTTAAATTGACAATCTTAAGATCCTTTGATCTAAGTTATTTACCCACAGTCCTAGAGCTAGGAAGTGTTACTGCTGGTGATTGAACTCATCTCTTCACTTCAAATGTAAGATAAAGGATATTATACAAATGAGTCCTCTTTATTATGACAGACCAATTGAAATATACATGCCATTTGGCATTAAACTTATGATCTATAAGTGGCTCAAATTGCTGGAGTAAAAAATATCTACTACAAAAATGTTATAATTATAGTACTACAGATATATTAACAAGAAATTAAGTTGCAGAATGCTTAGTGGTTTTAGCTATTATTTTTCTCCATTTTACTCACTGTACAACCATGCAAAGAATAATACAGTCTTTGAGTTGAATTTATCCCCTATTGAATTTGTTAAAAATAAAAATAAAAAAGGAATAAATTGTTGACAATTTTGCTGACCTAAAAGGTTGGTAAATTAAGCATCAAGAGAATAATAATTTTTATGCCTTCATGTTTTTGCTTTGTATTATTTTATTGTAGAATATTTTGTTGTAATGTCATTCATTGCACACTGCACATTTACTTTTTATATCCTATATGTGATTTGAATACATTACACGAGGAAAATTTTACTTACTTGGTGAAACAAATAAATGTGTGTGCTAGATCCCAAATGTCATGCAATAGCTCCTGGAGGTCTTTATATATAACTCACAGAAAAAAAAATTGCTAAAGATAAAATTTACACACTGTCATTTACACAAATCTTTTTCAGCTGATAATATAATAGGGTATTGTAGATCACAGAATTCTAAAGTAAGTGTGAACTGTAGAACAGGAAAAAGGGTGTTAAGAAATATGAAAAAAATACAAAAGCTAGAACTTAGATGAAAACTTCCACTGATCAAAAGACATATAAATGTAAAACCAATAGCTAGATCATGAAATCTGAGAGTTACAGGATACCTCTTCTGGAAACAATGATATATAGTACTACAATACATTTCTAATGGGAAAAGGAAATGATTGAATTCCTTTTTGTCTCTTTCAGAGAAAATTCTGTCTTCAGCAAAGGTGGAACCCTGTGATGCCATTTTTGGTTCCAGTGTCATTGATTTCTTTCTAATTTTATTACTTTGAATAAAGGCAGAATCTCTCTAATTTAGTCTTTAATATTTAAGTAATATAGAATATATGGTATATCCTATTCAGACCGTATATTTTAATTGACAGTTTTAAAAAGTGTCATGTGTCATGTTATTTTTAACAAGGGATTTAACATAATTGCATCAACTATAGGCTTAACACCACTGTTTGATTTTATATTGGCCAGATATTCCATTCTTAGCGAACAGATTCCATCCATTATGCATCCTGAGCATTAAAACCCACAAATCTATTTCTTCTGTAGAAATATTATTACCACTTATGTGGATATCTTCATCTATTATTATCACCACATTATCTATTTATGTTGACCTTAATATTCTCCTTCTCTCCACCCACCCTTTTTCCCAAAGTAAGATGAAGTGAGATGATGTAATGTCCTTTTGTGGAGAAGAGGAAATTGACTTGAATGAAAGTAGAAGCATCTTTTGAGCATCAAGAAAAAATCGCGCTCCCTCAAATCCATTGACTACAGTGGGATGGCATAGAGTATTTATTTCTGGAACCATTAAAATAACATTCAACTCCATTCAATATAAGGTAAACATTCATCTACTGGAAGTTACCTCCAATTAATCAATCACTTAATCAGCAAGCAATTATTAAGTTCATTTTATGTATCAAGAACTGGGTATACAGAGATAAGCACTTATATGTTTACAGTTTCCCAGACACTGCCTTACAGTTTCCTTTTATTCAAAGAAAAATATACACATTTAAGTGTATACAACAATGCATATTTACATACACATAGTCACATGATATGTGTGTATGTGTGTGTATATATATATATATATATATGTATAGGTAGGTATACAGATATGTTTATATACAGTAGTAGGTAGTACAATCAAGAAAAGCATTTTGTGAAATGTTATTTGAACTGGTTATAAAAGAAACTAATTCTTCAGAATGTATATTGTGAAAACAATTATACATCTTTTTATAGGAGTCACGATGGGGATATTTTTTATAAGGAAATTAAATCCATACTTATGAATATTATTATAATGTATTTTAACTATATAGTTTCAGAAGGAAGTATGCTCTGAGGCAAGGAAAATAAGGAGTGGGACAGAACCTTTTACTATTTCAGCCTTTAAGTATTTTATTACTGTGTTCATCAGTTTTCTATTATTCCTGTCTGGACTAAGAACTAAATCCATAGCTCAGGCCTTCCCTCAATCTCAGAAACTGCTCAGTTGAAGATTGGATTCTTGAGGATCTGATACAATCTTTCCTCTTACCAACCATGCAATGATCGTGATAAGTCTCAGTAAAGTCATCAGTACCAGTACAAATAGAGGAGGATTCTATTGCTAGTGTCGTGCTGAGTTGGATGAAGTATAGAGCTGATGACTCTCTTCAATCACTTAAAAAAAAAATCTGAAAAGTATCTATCACACAATTCTTGCTATGAAAAGAGATAGGTGATGTTATCCTATATTTATAGATAAGAACATCTCAGAGTTTAAGTGACACCTCCTGAGTTATACCAGCATCCCACAACAGAAGCTGGAGTAGGCACTTCACTGAGACTCTACTAGGCTATAGGGGTGTCCCTTGACATTAGAAGCAATAATAAGCAAGAGGAAGTGATGTTAAGAAAGTACAGTCCCAAGAGTATATAATTATAGCCCTCTTTAAACATGATTTTTTAAGGGTAAAAAGGATTAAAAATTTTAAAGCAAATAAAGAAGGGTTATTCATGATGTGGTCATTTAGGGATAGAAGAAAAACAATTCCTTATTTAGCAAAATATTAGAAACTGTTGAAAAATATTTCAAATTTGCCAAAGTCCAGGCTGTCAGTGGCCTAGTTCTTATATAAGCTCCCTTTTCCTTAGGAATTTAAATCAATCTTTTAAAGTGTTTTCCCAATAAAATAAACCACAAGATGTATAATATATTCAAATGGAGATATAGTATCTATTTCATAGACATTCATCCCTAATTGAAACTATTTTAACATCTCTTTTTCACAAAGCATAACTGCACATTTGTTAAACTTAGGTTCCAGTTATATGTATGTAGATAGAGCAGAAAGGAAACAAAAATAAAAAGTGTTACTTACAACTTCTTTACACACATTTATTCAATGAATAGCTGTTAATTCATGTGACATTTTTTTAGATAAAAACACAAAACAAGTTTAGGATTATGTATCTAGATTTTGAATATGTGTCAGAAGTAATAATTTAAGAGTTTAATAGTCTTATTAATTAATTAATAAGTAAAATAAGGATAGAGAAATTCAATTCCTTATCCGAGGTCATAGAGACAGATAGAGAATAAACCTAAGAAAAAGAATGTCACGTAGCATCTGGATCCTTTCAAATGAATGAAATCTTTTTATACTGCTTTTGCTTTGTAGATTAAAAGCCAGCCTGTTTAATGTAAAAGTTAAAAAATAGTCATGAATCCAAAAATTCAACCAATCTTGAAAGTACTTTTGTTGAGGATATAAAGAAAAGAAAAAAAATTCTTATAAGATCTTAATTTAAAACAGGAACTGATGATAGAAATTATTGATTCTAACTCCTATTTTTCATATGAAATGTATTAACCTCAGAGCAATTAAGTAACTTCCCTAAGGTCACAGAATGACTAAATGTCTGAGGCAAGATTTGAATCATTGTCACTCTGATTCTAAGTTCAATACTTTGTTATAGAATGCTTCTTCTGGATACAGAACCTAATAACTTAGATGCAAGAATATAATTAAAAGGTATCATGAATAATATTCACAGGAATTCCTTAAACAAAAAGTATTAAGTAAACATCGTCATCTTATGGAGTGGTTTGTGGAACCAGTTTACTCTAGCAATGCAATAAAAGGACACTGCCACAAAAAATTATAGAAAAGATTTTTTGTTGTGTTTTTTTTGGAAGAGTCTAGATTTAGTGATCAATGAAAATTAGATAAGGAAACAATAAGAATAGTAGATGTGAAACACAATGGATAGGGCTATGCACATTTAGTATCAGTTAAATATCTCAACACCTAGCATATATCAGAAGCTCACTGTCTTTAATGTTACTATTAAACCTCATGACAGAAAACTTAAAATATTCTTGATAATTTAACAAATAAAATATATTGCAATTATTATAATCACATATTTAATGGCTCCCGAAATGGTCCAGTATTAAGGATCACACCTAAGTGGTATGTATCATTAAGAGGTGGGTCTGTTCTCTGAATGCCTCAGAAATTGCTTGCGCTTGTGAATCATGAATGAAATAAAATCAGAGGGAAGAGGAGGCCTGGTCAGAGAATGCAACTGCCTCTCAGTCTCCTGGTATCATTATCATCTTCTCACATGAAGGAATCTCTTCTGCTGGTCAGAAGTAGATCCCCAGCTGCTCCTGCAGGAGCAGCTCCTTTTGTTTGTAGGAGGCCCCTGCAGCATCAGCATCCAGCAGCCACTAGCAGGTGGCTCCCATACCAGTCCAGAAAAAACAATGATTCATGAAAACTTAAGAAACATGTTTCTAATATATAACAGTAAATCTTATCAATATTATAATCTTCAATTTATAGATGAGGAAACTACTACTCAGAGAGAATGTTACTTTCTCACATTCACACAATTGACAAATATAAGCTCTAACTCTCAATATCTACTGATCCCAAGTCTAGGAACTAACACTTAACAACACAGATATGTACTGATTTCCAAACCAACTAATATATGACTTTGGGGTTATGTTTGTCCTTTTCCCATGCCTCAGCTTTCATATTCAAATAGTGTATGTCTCCAAGATGGCTCTGACCCTTTTGGTTTTTTCTCTTGTTTCCCAGACACTGTAATTTATTTATTCTTTAAAATCCTAAATATGGTAAAAATATATGTAAATCCAATATAGACACACTTATACAATTATCTTGTAGCACAAGAAGAATTGGATCAAAAAGGAAAAAAAATAAAATTCAGGCAAACAATAACAAAAGTGAAAATGCTATGTTGTGATACACACTTAGTTCCCGCTGTCATCTCTTTAGATATAAATGCTTCTCATCATCATAAAATTATTGGAACTAGCCTGAGTCATCTCATTGTTGAAAAGAGCCATGTCTTCAAATTAAAAAGCCTTTGTACAAACAAAACTAATGCAGACAAAATTAGAAGGAAACAACAAACTGGGAAAACATTTTTACAGTTAAAGGTTCTGATAAAGGCCTCATTTCCAAAATATCTAGAGATTTGACTAATTTATAAGACATCAAGCCATTCTCCAATTGGTAAATGGTCAAAGGATATGAACAGGCAATTTTCAGATGATGAAATTGAAACTATTTCCACGCATATGAAAGAGTGTTCCAAATTACTATTGATCAGAGAAATGCAAATTAAGACAACTCTGAGATACCACTACACATCTGTCAGATTAGCAACTACACCCAAAGCAAGAACACTGGAAAATGATAGTAAACTGTTTGCATTTTTGTTTTTCTTCACAGGTTATTTTTACCTTCTGAATCCAATTCTTCTGTGCAACAAGAGAACTGTTCAGTTCTGCACACATATATTGTATCTAGGATATACTATAACATATTTAATATGTACAAGATGCTTGCCATCTAAGGGAGGGGGTGAAAGGAGGGAGGGGAAAAGTTGGAACAGAAATGAGTACAAGGGATAATGTTGTAAAAAAAAAATTACCCAGGCATATGTTCTGTAATATAAAGTTACAACTAAAAAAAAATAAAAATTAAAAAATTAAAAAAAGAAAGAAAAGAGTCATTTCCGTCAGAATTGATCATCATATAATCTTCTTGTTGCTGTGTACAATGATCTGGTTCTGCTCATTTCACTGGGCATCAGCTCATGTAAGTCTGTCCAGTTCTCTTTGAAATCATCCTGCTAATCATTTCTTATAGAACAATAATATTCCATAATATTCATATACCAAAACTTATTCAGCCATTCTCCAACTGATGGGCATCCACTCAGTTTCCAGTTCTTTGCCACCACAAAAAGGGATGTTACAAACTTATTTGCATATGTGGGTACCTTTCCCTCCTTTAAGATCTCTTTGGGATACAAGTCCAGTAGAAATACTGCTGTATGGAAGGGTATACATAGTTTGATAGCCCTTTGGGCATAGTTCTGAATTGCTCTCCAGAACAGCTGAATCAATTAGCAATTCCATCAAAAATAGAATAGTGTCTGACATTTTCTTTTTTTTTTTTTTAAACCATGTTAGTTCACGTGTCTTCATAAGTCTTCCCCACCTCATCTCTACTTTCTCCTTTCACTTAATTCTTCATATATTCATCCTCCAAATTTCTCTGTTACTATTGAAGGCATGGCCATCTTCTAGGTGATACAAGTTGGTAAAGCTTGCTTCTTTTTTTTTTTCCATCAGTTTTTGTATTTATTTAGTGCTTAGACCATTTTTTTTTATTTCCAGAACATATCCTTCAAGCACTTATGCTTCATGTCTGTTCCTTTAAAGAAGTCATCTTACATATAAATGTACTTCTACACATATTTCCCTCTCAAATTCTTATTTTCCTTTAAAGCTTAGCTCAGAGACCAATTTTTCTCCATGGCTTTTTATTATTACTCCATTTAGCACTTTTTACCTATGAAAAACATGTTATCCTCATTTGTCTTTATTTACAATTTCGTTTCATTTTTCTAGTCGACTATATATCCCTTGAGGGCAGTTTTTTTTTTTTTGTTTGTTTGTTTGTTTGTTTTTTTGGTCTATCTGTTGCACCTAACAAGGTAATTTTCAAACAATAAGGGTTTATTTTTAGTCTTTTAAGTATTTGAAAATGGTTGTATTCATCTCAGGAATGGTGCCTTATTTTTTAAAATAAATTTGGCTAAGTTTCTTATTTATTTCATAAGTCAGACCTTTATAAAGAAACTTGCTGGAAAAAAATGTTCTGCCTCTAGTTTCCTATTTTCCTTTGAATTTTATCTACATTGGTTTTGTTTGTGCAAAAGCCTTTTAAAATTTCATTTAATAAAAATTATCCATTGTACTACCTGTGATATTCTCTATTTCTTGTTTTATCATAAAATTTTCTCTTATTCCTATATATGGAACTTTCCCATATTCTTTTAATTTACCATTTTTTATATCTAAGCCATTCACCCATTTTTAACTTAGTTTGGTGTACATGGTGTGAAATATGTGTATGCACATATTTTCTGCTTTCTATTTTTCTCAGCCATTTTTTGTCAAATGGGTTATTTTTTACTCCAAGTAGTTACTTGCTACTTACTTAGATCTTTGGGTATTTCAAAGAGTAGATATCATGCTCATTTAATACTGAATATTATGTACTTAATCTATCCTACTGATCCACTATATTTCTTATCCAGTACCAGATTATTTTGCTAAGTACTGCTTTGTAATACAGTTTGAAATTACTACTAAGTTACCTTACTTCATATTATTTTTCATTCTTTTGATATTCCTTAAGTTTTGTTTCTCTAGATGAATTCTGTCATCAGTTTTGCATTTCTGTATAAATCCCACTTGATCATTAATAGTTTTCAAAGAGGTACCTACCTGCCTTAATAAGGATGATTGATCAATTAAGAAGCACTTAGTAAGTATTCATTATGTTCTAGGCATTGTGGTAAGCATAGAATACAAAAAAAAGAGGGGAAAAGAGTTACTCTTCTCAGAATAGTTCATTCTAATTGCAGGAATAATAATAAATAATTATATACAAGATAAATATAAATAGAGGAAAGGCAAAGTCATAAGAAATGTCACATGCAGTTTGGGGAACTGGAAAATATTGCCTGAAGGAGGTGGCATCTGTGTAATCTTTAAAAAAAAATTAATGTTTCTTAAACATTGGGAGAGAGTTCATGTAAATAGTGTGGGACAGTCATTGTACTTGATACTTTCATTTTTTATTTGAATTTCCTAAGAAGAAACAGTGACTAACATATAAGATGAAACCTAAGTGATTACAAAATTAAATCTAATTTAGTTGAATTTGAGAAAATCGGCTATGTTGAGATGAAAATGTATCTATATATTGTCATTGGCATAGCTAATAATAATAATAGAATTATCCAGTTATTTTCCCAGTTTAATGTCAATCAACATCACTGAATTAATTAACCATTCTACCATTGTGTGGACGTCGACCAGGACTTTCCACCTTGATACTACTAGCAGTGTTTCTGGATTTTTGCACCATCAGAAATAGTAGAAATTTGTGTTGCAGGAACTCTAATGGTATGATAGGAATTCATCTTTGAAATACTGAACAGTTTATAATGTGAAGAAAGTGATTCTTAAAAATCTAAGTGGAAGTCCAAGCATCTGAAATAGGTCAATATTTCAAAGAACCTATTTAACAGTGACCAACACAACTTCTTCCCCAGGGACTCGCTTCCTCAGCTGAATCCATTTTATATACTGAAAAAATCAGAAAATACATTCAATCAACTTCTAAGGGACACCACAAAGCAATCTCAGCTTCAACCTAAAAGCCCCATTTTTATTTTGCTATGTTCTAAAGATTTTTGATGATAGAAGTATTGGTATTTAGAATTGAGTAGGGGAGAATTGCTTTGCAGTACTTCATAATATGGTCCAAAAGCCATTGAGGATTGAGGCTCAGGCCAGGTGAATTCCAGCAAATATGATAAAAATTGGAGAAATAGACTTTAAAAAAACTGTGCCTAAAAAACTAATAGTTAGAGGATAGCTGCAGAGTGTTCTACTTAAAGATAGAAGGTTCAAATTCCATCTCTATCACTGACTAGCTATATGACTAGTGGGAATCATTTAGCCTCTCCAAGGCTCAGCTTCTTTCTCTATATGATAGGACCAATCATTCTGATGATAACTATATCTCATGATTCTCATGAAACCTGAGACACTGAATGTGAGAGAAATTAATGCAATAAGAATTGGGAGAATGCTGCCTGTTTTTTGCCATCTTTGCTGTACTTCACCACAATCTTGGTTCTACCCCTTTACACAGAAACACACACACACACACACACACACACACACACACACACAGATACAGGTGAGTATGTATACATTTGCATATTTATATGTACATATATATTGTGTCTAACAAATTAAAAGGCTTAAAACCAAAATAATACTTGTGAAACATTCTATATATAATAATATTAATCAATGACAACAATACTTACAATAATATCCACAATTAAATTTTATATATCATTTTAAGATTTGCAAAGGTTTCTCCACTAGAATCTATTTTTGCTCTGAGTTTTATGGGTTGTTGAAAAAGCTAGAGCCAGAAAATCTATGGTATTATAGCAAGAAAAAATTCTGAGTCACACCCTATATCTTATTATTCCCAAGGACTGCTTGAAAACTGTGTGACCTTTGTACAATGCTTAATTTCTCTGGATCTTAGTTTCTTTGTTTGTAAAATGAGAACCTTAGACAAAAAGAATTCTGAGATTTCTTTGTTTCAAAATTTACGATCTTAAGGCTTCCACTAACACTCTAAGGATATTGAAGTATATACTACTTGAGTTTTCATTATAATGTAAATATTATTGTGCAGGTCTGTATCTGGGACCTTGAAATAGGGGTGCTGGGAGGAAGAGAAGACTCTGTATATCAAATATGTTACTAGTTCTTTGTGTATTTCATTCATCCTTGTTTCAATAAAGTCCCATTGACAAGAACCAGCTGTCATTCAGACAAACTCACACAATCAGAGTCAATCAGAAGGAAGCACAGAAAGGAAAGTTGAGAATCTAAATCAATAGATCTTTTTAACCACTTTCAGAAAGTATGCTGGCTAGAAACTCCCCATAGCCTTGACTTAACAGAAAGGTTTCCAAATGCTGCTTTGATACAAAATCTATTTATCTATCTATCTAAGTATCTATCTTTCTTTCTTTCTATCCATCTTTGTTTTTCTTTCTTTCTTTCTATCATATGTATATGTACATACACACATATATATACATAATTGTATGTGTGTGTATACACATTTGTACAGAGCCCTTATCAAAGGAAGAGATTATGCTCATAAAGATAATGTCAATGTATAATTATTATCTCTTGCAGTTCTCTATATTTATATCTATATTTCCTTTTTGTGTAAGAATATTTATGTATGTATTCATACACCATTAAGTTCTATTTTATTATTTCATTTGATTTCATAAATGTAAACATTCCAGCTTTATAGTTATTTTCAAAAATGGAATTTCACCTCTTTTCAACATGTCTGTATTTTATAAATATAATCATTTACAAATCAACTTCCCAATTAGAAAATAATGATTTGAGTATGTGAGGTTTTTTGTTTGTTTGTTTGTTTGCCTTTTCTTGTACACCCAAAACTTAACTCAATACTTGGCAAATAATAAGTGCTTGATAAATATTTATTAAGTGATTCTGATTGATATATTCTTCATGTTTCTACTATACATTATCATGTAACTATTGAGTATCCAATTGAAAGCATTCTAGGGTCATTCTCTTTGACAAATAGTTCAGTACAATTAATGGGACTCTGGACTTTGAATCAGAAAGATCTGAGCTTCAATGCTACTTCCAATACTTACTAGCTATGTGATTCTGGACAACCATTTAACCCTTCATGCCTTGGTTTTCTTTTTTTTATTATTATTTAAGCTTTTTTTTTTAAATTTGAAAATATATACATAATTTTCAGCATTCATCCTTGCAAAAGCCTTGTGTTCCAATTTTTCCCTCCCTTTTCCACCCTGTTTCCTAGACAGCAAGTAATCCAATATATTAAACATATGAAATTATTTTATACATATTTCCACAGTTATCATGCTAGAAAATAAAAATGAAATCAAAAAGGAAAACAAATAAATAAGAAAATAAAATGCAAACAAATAACAATGAAAAAAAAATTAAAAGCATAGATTGTGATTCATACTCAATCCCCACATTATTTTCTCTCTGGATGCAGATGGCTTTCTTTATCATATGACCATTGGAACTGCCCTGAATCACCTCACCACAGAAAAGAGCCATGTCCATCAGAATTGATCATAATATAATCTTGGTGTTGCTGTGTGCAATGATCTCTTAGTTCTGCTCACTTCACAATGTCATAAGTGTTACATGAAAAGCCTCCAAGAAAAAGGTAGATTGGTCTCAAGCTATGGAACGGCTCAAAAAGGACTTTGAAAATCAAACAGGAGAGAAAAAGTGAAATGGGAAGAGAAATGAGGATGATGGAACAAAATCATTAAAAACTGTTCAAGAGTTTGGTAAAAGTAAAGGGGACACACACAAAAAAAAAAAAATACTGAAGAAAAGAACACCTAAAAAAGCAAACAAAGCCAAATAGCAAAAAGGTACAAAAACTAATGAGGAGAAGAATGCCTTGAAAAAAAAAATTGGACAAATGGAAAGAGAGGAACAAAATTCACTGAAGAAAAAAAATTACTCAAAAACTACAACTGGCCAAAAGGAAAATCAGGAACAAAAACAGGAAAATAATTCTTTAAAAATTAAAATTGAGCAAATGGAAGCTAATGACTTTATGAGAAGTCAAGAAACAAAAAGAATAAAAATATAGAAGACAATGTGAAATATCTCATTGGAAAGAAAAAAAAAAACTGACCTGGAAAATAGATCCTAGATTTATAACTTAAAAATTTTTTGGTCTATCTGAAAGCTTTGATCAACATAAAAAGAGTCTAGAAATAATTTTTCAAAAAGTTATCAAGAAAAATTACGCTAGTTTGCTAGAAACAGAGTATAAAATGAAAATTGAAATAATTAACAATCATCTCATGAAATAAATTCCCAAATGAAAACTCTCAGTATTATTATAGCCAAATTCCAAAGTTCTCAGGTTAAAGAGAAAATATCACAAGCAGCCAGAGGAAAATACCTCAAGCATCATTGAGTGACAATCAGAATAACACAACATTTAGCAGCTTCTACATTAATGGGCTGGAGCAAATGAAATATGATCTTCCCAAAATTAAAGGAGCTACAAATGCAATGAAGAGTCACCTATACAGAAAAATTGAGTATAATCCTTCATGGGAAAATGGTTATTCAATAAAATAGAAAACTTTCTTGATTAAAAAAAAAGAGAACTAAATAAACATTTGACTTTCAAATGCAAGACTGAAAAGAAGCACAAAATAGTGGCAAACAGGAAAGGGAAATCATAAAGGACTTAGTATGGTTAAACTGCTTACATTCCTACATTGGAAGATGATACTTGTAACTTATAAAAATGTTTTAATTATTGGAATGGTTATTGTATAGATAGGGACATAGATATTATTTGAATATGAAGGAATGGTTTATTTAAAAAATAAAACTTAGGGGTAATAGTATTTTACTGGGAAAAAGGAAAAGGGAGCGGTAGAATGGGGTAAATTATCTCAAATAAAAGTGGTAAGGTAAATGCTTTTACAATGGAAAAGAAGAGAAGAAAGGTGTGGAGGAATGTATAAACCTGACTCATTGGAATGGGCTCAAAGGACAATTAAGTACAGGACTCTTATTTTAATCCACAGGAAAGTAGGGGGAGAGAAAAGATAATAGAAGGAAGGGTAGATTAAGGTAGGGAGATAGGTAGAAGCATAACATTTTTGAGGAGAGAGAATATGAAAGGAGGGAAAGCATAAAATTTGTTGTGGGAGACAGGAGGGGTACAATTTGATGAAGGGAAATACAGTTAGCAAAATAATTGTGAAAAAAAATGAAACAAATTTCTCTGCTAAATGGCATTTCACAACTATATAGATAAGAAAATCAAATTTATTAAAATAAGAGCCATTACCCAATTACCCAATTAATAAATGATAAAAAGATAAGAAGATATTTTCAGAAATAATAAAAAGCTATTCATAGTCATATTTTTAAACTCATAGTCATATTTCCAATTCACTATTGATTGGAGAAATGAAAATTAAGACAATTCAGAGATAATACTTCATACCTGTTAGACTGGCTAATAGAAGAGAAAAGGGAAATGACAGATGGTGAAGGGAATGTGGAAAAATGAAATGTTAATGTAGTGTTCATAGAGTTTTTAACTTATTCAACAATTCTGTATAGCAAGTAGGAACTATGTCCAAAGGCCAATAAAACCATGGGTACCCTTTAAATACTAGTTCTGTATCCCAAATGAGACTTAAAACAAAATGAAACAAAAATCAAGGAAAGTGGTCCATATATGTACAAAAATATCTCTAGAATAACTTTTTTCTGGGAGTGAATAAATGAAATTGAAAGGATGTATATTAAGTAGAGAATTGCTCAACAAATTATGTGATTATAATGGAATACCATTGTGTTATAAGAAATGATAAGCAGGATGCTCTCAGAAAAATCAGAAAGATTTCCATTAGATGATGCAAAGTGAAATGTGTTGTGTACCAAATAACATCAATATTGCAAGATGATTAACTATGAATGAGAGTTATTCTCAGGAATACAGTGATGCAGTACAGCTCTGCAGGCCTTATGATAAAAAAATGTTATCCATCTTCACAGAACTGATGGTGTCTTAATATAGAATAAAAAATACATTTTTATTTTCTTCATTTTTTGAGGGATGTCTATGTTTTCTTATTATGCAATATCATGGACCTCTTTTGAATTGGATTTCACTTCTCCAGTCAATAGATGGAATATTATGGAAATATCATGACATATTTTGGAAATGTTTATATAATTACACATGCATCACTATATCAAATTGCTTACCTTTTCAATGAGAGAGTGGTATGAGGAAGAGAGATAATATGAAACTCAAACTTTCAAAAATGAATGTTTAAATTTTTTATTAAAGGTTTTTATTTCCAAAACATATGCATGGATAATTTTTTCAACATTGATTCTTGCATAGCCTTGTGTTTCAGATTTTCCCCTCCTTCCATTAACCCTCTTCCCAAATGGCAAACAATCAAATATAAGTAATACATGTTAAACATGTATATTAAATCCAATATGTGTAAACATATTTATACAATTCTCTTGCCACATGCAAAAAAAATATCAGATCAAAAAGGAAAGAATGAATAAGAAAACAAAATGTAAGTGAACAACAACAAAAAGAGTGAGAACATTATGTTGTAATTGGTTCTGTTCATTTCACTCAATATCAGTTCATGTATGTCTCTCCAGGCCTCTCTAAAATCATGCTCCTGATCATTTCTTATACAACAATAATATTCCATAATATTCATATATCATAACTTATTCAGCCATTCTTCAACTGATGGGCATGTACTCAGTTTCCAGTTTCTTGGCACTACACAAAGGGCTGCCACAAAAAATTTTTGCATATGTGGGTCCCTTTCCCTTCTTTAAGATCTCTTTGGGATATAGACCCAATAGAAAAGCTACTGAATCAAAGGGTATGAACAGTTTGATAACTTTTTGAGGGAACCCCAAAATTGCTCTCCAGAATGGTTGGATCCATTCACATTTCCACCAACACTGTATCGGTGTCCCAGTTTTCCTCCATCCCCTCCAACATTCGGCATTATCTTTTCCTGTAGTTTTACCCAATCTCAGAGGTGTGTGGTGGTGTCTCAGAGTTGTCTTAATTTGCATTTCTCTGATCAATAGTGATTTAGAATACATTTTCATGTGATTAGAAATGGTTTTTAATTTTTTTTTTTTTTTACAAATAAGAGGGGGAAAATAAAATATTATTTTTAAGAGTGGAGGGTGACAAATAGATAGCTAAAGTATTTTACTAGTACCTTTGTCATGTCAGGAAAATTTGTTTGGTCCTGTTTTTTTATTTTTTAAACAAATATTCTTGTGAGCTTAAATACATGAAAATCTAGATTCATATTTCATCTTTTCCACTTAATGGTTACATGACTTAGGACGATAAATTCTGCAAATAATTTATATACTATTTTTTTTTTTTTTTTAGGAAATGTAATTTATGTTACTGGAAGAACTGTCCATACAAGGATGATGTTCCCTTGCTGATGACCACATATTCACATATTCTTCAGTTGATACATGACTATAAACCAAACATTAAAAATCATGGATAAAATCATTACAAACCACAATTTCACTAAACTCAGAAATACAAGTGATGCAAGAGGGCCATGAAAAATCTCCAGTGAGTTAATAAAAAAAAAAAAAAATCAAGCAACAACCAAAACTGTAATATATTATCAACTTCTGTATACAAAATAGCATAAATTATATTATCCAGAAAACACAGAATTAGAAAAAGTTAGTTTTGATTAGTCTAATAGTGAGAAAAAAAGGATAAAAGAGTCAAACCTTAATTGTTATATTGGCACTCACAAAATGTTGATAAATCTAAAAGAAAGACCTATAGTTCTTCAGTAAAATTTTTAGAGAGAATATCAAGTAAGATATGAATGGGGGAGAAGGCATAGGAAGAATATAGTATATGGCCTCATTAAAATGATGGATCCACTATATAGAAATAGCACAGTTTCTCACGCCTTAGGATTTCATGCATAGTATTTGTATATTGATTATGATTTTTGTCAGATATTTAAGAGAACATTATACACTTGAATAATTATACTCTAACTCAAATAGTTTGAAATAATCTTTTTTTTTTAATGTAACTGAGATTTATACCTTCTACTTTCAAATTAGAATTGAGGTTGTGAGCAGTATGAATTACACAGCTACTTAATGATTTTTTTACTTGAAATAATGAAATTTTTTTTATTAACTCCACTGTTATAGAAATGATTGTTTTATTTCATAAATTAAAAATAAAACAAAATAATTTATAAAAGAAAAATGGGAATCTACCATATATTTTTGCTATAAAAGACTCCTTATACTACTTGTGTATTTATACAAAAATATATATGTAATTGTATGCACACAAGTATATATATATATATATGTATCTGTATGCACAGACATGTATATCCATATTAATTAATTATGTACACACATAATTCATGTTTTGTGTGTATATATGTGTTCATATGTAGGTATATAATCATAACACATCAGGCTGCTAACTCAGTTTTGGAAATTCAATACCTTCCCAATTCTCTCAGCCTCTTGTCGCTGCTTAGAGGGCTGAAGAATAGAGCACTACATTCTTCTCCAAATCTTCCCTTGTAAATGCCAGATCTAACTTTCCAGCCTATTTCACATTCTATCTACAGCTTTCCTTGAACTGAAGTCCATGCAGCTCACCCTCCTTTTCTAGGTACTTTTTGCCTATTGTTTTCCCTCATTAGACTATAAGCTCCTTGAAGACAACAAGTATATTTCTTTTTCTTTGTATCCTTACAGCTTAGCAAAGTGCCTGATATATAGTAGGTCATTAATAAATGCTAATTGAATTGATTTTCTATTCTTTGTGTCTGCATACATACATGTACACAAATGCATGTTTGAGTGTGTATATACATATATAAGTATGCATTATTCACAGGACTAACAAAATCTTTAAAGGGATAATTCTAGTCCTATACCTCTCTCTGAGGAGCAGAATCCTTGCTCTCTTTTCTGAAATGAATAAAAGCCTCCTTCCTGTGTTCCATAACTAAATAAGCCCGTGCAGACACAAGTTACATCCCAACAAATGTTATGTTATTATTTTTAAAGAGAAACTTGATTCTCATGCCTTTCATATCTTTCTTGTATTCTTCCTCATCCTAATTTTCAGAGCCTCTAAATTGTTTCAGAGCCTCTCCCTCCACCTTTTTTTTTAAGAGTTAAGATGATACAGCGAGATGTGTCTTTAATTGTATTTATAATGAATGAAAATTTTAACATTGTCTCTAAAACTAACAAGTTTAAAATATTTCTTGATGAGTCAGATTTTCTTAATCCCTCAAGAAATACTAGATATTAAGTTAAGTGCTTTTGCAAGTTTATAGTTTATGTGGACCTAATTTCTTTTGTAAAAGTAACTATGAGTCACCATTCTTTCAAGATGAAAAAAAAAAATTCATGAGAATAAGTTTCTTTTCCTAAAAAGTGAAATATAATCAAATAATCTATAAATTTTCAGGCCATACATAAAAGATTCATGTGTGACCTTTTTTATATGAAATACACTTGGGTTCCGAAACTACTAAATATGTCAGAACAGATATGACGATGTCATTAAACTGAAGACTTTACATTGCACAGTTAAACCTTTCTCTCTTTTGACATTGCTAAACATGGTAAACTAAAGATCATGTCACTTAATCTTCAGCTTGCAATACTAGATAAAAGACAATTTGTGACACTATTGAAACACATAAAAAAGGAAAAAGAAAGAAAAAAATGCCTTTGTATATTGATAGGCTTTCAAGTCTCTGGAATTTTACTCAGTAACTGCCTAGTAAATACTTACGTCAGTAGATTTGGTCCTTTATGAGTTGATTCTGGCAAGAATATAGCCTCCTTCAAGCCATTATTTGTTTTCATGTGAGCCTGTTTATTTTAAGAAATTTCTAAAGAAATCTTCTGAATCTTCCATTATTGATTTGCAGTTTTCAGGATTTTCAGGGCATTCTCCTGCTGCCCAGAGCACACATGATTAGCTTTTCTTAAACACAAAAATTAAAACACCAAAGTTTATGTCAAATCATTAAATTACTCATAGCTCCATGTTTACAAAGAAACAAACTAATACTTGCTTTACTAAGGAGGGATTATTTTGCCCAGGCCCAGGCTCGATACATTTGCATATAAATGGAGGATCAGTAGTTATTTATTCTTTTCAAATCTAGGGATTAATTCATTAATTCCAAGAATAACTATCTATTGAGCTACTTTTGTTTGTTAAGCATCAGACAATTGAAACAGCTTTGTAGTTACAAATATGTGAAAGTGATATAGGAAAATCCTTAACCTTTTAGCATATTGTAAGGTTTAATTATGTACATTTATTAATCAAATGTTTGGTTTGGTTTTGCCATCCAAATTGTTTTTGTGTTTGATAAAAAGAAGAATATTGTTAAAATAGACAATTTAAAAAAAAAAAAAAAAAGGAAAAGCCTGATTTTTCATGTTGTTATTCAGTCATTTCTTTTTCAGTCATGTCCCAAAACTTCATGATCCTCCCACCATCATCCTTTGTTCTCAAAGAGGACCCATTGCAAATACGATTTCTTGACTTGCAAGTGAATTGGATTTGAGTGAAGCAGAGCTTGCAAAATCACTAGCTTTGCTCTCTCCTCCAGCATCATCAGACTCCAATGGCAAGATAAAGGTCAAGATGACTGACCATGGTCCACTTGGGACACTTGGCTTTTCTAAATTAAAGTCTTTCCCACTTCTCAATTTTTCTAAGGTCACACCTTTTCAATGATTAAAGGCTAGGTAAGTATTGTGATAGAATGTCACATTTACCTTTCCCAAAATATCAGTCTGGGAGAAGATACTTGGAACTTTTGGCCAGAACAGAAAAGAATTACTATTTATACTCATCTCCAAGCCATTAAACCTAAATGATGAGCCACAGTGGCTTGGATGGGACTTATTATTAGTCATTCAATGAAAGCCAGAATGATTTGGGTTTAAGACTTAGTCAATTAGTTCTGTTTAAAATGTAATAGACTTTTTTTTTTTTTAAAGACTTTTGTTCAGGGCTATATTTCAAGAAATCAAAAGTAAAAATTGCAGGGCAAAACTAAACTGACCCAGCTTTAAAAAAAAAAATGAAGGAAAAAAAGAGGAAGATTATGTCAGAGTAATGGACCCTATAAGGATTTGTATTTTGGTCATTAAATATCACTGAATGGTGTTTCTCCTCCTTCAGAGCATTCAAGCTGATATTTCACATATTAATAATGTTCATATCATAGAACATCATGATCTACAGAGAATAAAAATCACAGGTCATATAAAAGAAAGTAGAGAAATTAGCATGAGCTTGGATAGGATGCTAAATAATATCAACAACTAATACATTTTTCATTCTTTTCTCCTTTAACTTCCATATAAGAAAAATTATAAAATATGTCATAGAGGATTTATATCATCAGAAAAGAATATGAATCACTTAAGTAGTAACATAATGGTATAACAAGTTGAATATCAAAATACTTTCTCTATATATATACATGTATATACACAAACATATATATATATATATATATGGCTCTGTGTATAAATGTGTGTCTGTGTATATGTTTGTGTGTGTGATTGTATGTATGTTTGTGTATATGTGAGAGACTGATGGTACAGTAGATAGAGACACAGATCTAGAGTCAAAAAGATGAATCTTCCTGAATTCAAATCTAACCTCAGACAGTTTACTATGTGACCTTCAGCAAGTTGCTTACCTCTGTTTACCTGTTTGTAATATGAGCTAGAGAAGGAAATGGCAAACTACTTCATTATCTTTGCCAAGAAAAACCCAAAAAGAGTTGTGAAGAGTTGTACAAGAAAGAAAAATGAAAAAAAAACAATTTGTATGCATTGTATATATGTATGAATAACCATTGTATATGTGTGTGTGTATATATATATATATATATAGATAGATAGATAGATACATACATACATACATACATACACACACATATATATATTCTTCCTCTGCAAAATAGTAAATTGGCATTTTCATGTATAAATCCTTACCTTGTTTGGCTAATACCTTGGCAGCATATTACTCTTGGATGAACAATGACCTTACTGTCTAGTTGCTAAAAAGAACAAGATTAAATAGGAAGTTATAAAAGGGTCTGGTGATAATGGGGAAATGATCGATTGACCCTGCACTGGTATCATGGCTTATTGGAATGCCACTCCTCTTTCTTCAACTCCACCAAACTTACTGGTTTCCTTCCTTTCTCCCTCCCCTGCCCTCAGCCCCCCAGTTGAAGGAACCTTTTGTACTGCTTGACATAGGGGATTTTTTCACATTTGACTCAGATGCAGCAATTCTTAGTTTAGACTCTAGTTTTATTGCTTATCGTATCTGGAAAACAAGACATGCAAAATACTTTAAGAAAGACCTAGTAATGTTTTCAATTTTTTAAAAAAAATTACATGGAGATCAATGTTTAGTATTTTGTCCTAACTGAAATATTAATAGACCTTGATAATTCAGGCAAGCAGTGTTTGAAGATTACTTGATCTTATTTCCCTAGGTCAAATTCCTGAAAAATTCAAAATAATTTTAACTAATTTTCCATGACTTCTTCAAAATATATGTTGATAATTCTTTTATCAATATGTTTGTTACCAATGACCACAGCTAAATAAAATCAAAGCATTTTGATGGAAGGTTAAAAAAAAGTAAAGTCTTTATTAAGATGTCTGGTGTATATGGTACCAACATTAAGTTAAAATACAAATTGATATATAATAGTTGCTTCCGTGACTATCCAGTTGCTTAATTTTCTTTATGCACAGTCTATAACTTAATATTGTTTTGACTTTATTATATATTTGCAGACACAAATATTCAAGGTTGCTGTTATTACTCACACGCAGTCAGGGACCTTGAAGGTACATATCCGAATATTTAAGCAAATTTGAGTCAAAAATAAATCCATAAAGGCACAAACAAATCAATCATACAGACAGAAAGAAATGAAATAAAATAATCCAATTAATAACCAAGAACACCCATTCATCAATTGATATGAACAAAAATAATTACCAGCTTTGGATTGTACCCAGATTCTTTGTAAAAAGTGACAATTTTATAACTGGTATATTAAGACAAGGCTTTACTTACTATAAAGAAATTTCAACATATTTATTCTAAGCTCTTTAATTTCAGCAAAGATGTTATATCTTTGCATGTCTGTTGGACACCTTTCAGATCTACATTAGTTAATTAATTGAGTAGGGGAATTTGTTTCCCTCCCCAAATAATCAGGATATATAGTATTTTGTCAACTTATAAATAATATATATATATATATATATATATATATATATATATATATATATATAGTAATGGGCTGAGGTTTGAGTTGATGCACTGAGGTCCCAAGTACATGAGGCTAAATAGTAATTGGACTATATTAATATACATGATTGGATAAAGAATGGTCCCTGCCCACTCTCTGTGCAAGTCCTGATGTGTTGTACAGGAAATGACGATTTTGGTGGGTGGGAGCAGAGAGAGGAACAGGAAGAGAAGCTGGGAGACATTGGGCCCTGGATTCTTTTCTCCTGGCTGCTGGTCATGTGGCTGGTGATCTGACTCACAAAGAATACCTAATATAGTAATGGGAAGTTGCAATTGGCTTCCAAGGAGAGAGAATACAAGTGTTAAAATATGTAGAAAAAAAACAAAAACAAATAGTAAGTTTGGAATGGAAAAAAATATTCAGAAGAAAATTGGGCAACAACTATAGTAGTTATAAATCTACTATGGAAATAGAATTGAGTAAATATAAAGATGAAAAAAAAAATAGGAGTGTAGTTCTACCTATCAATAGTGACAGCTAGAGCAGCCAGGTGCTAGTGGATAGAATGTCAGGCATGAATTCAAATCTGACTTCAGGCACTTAATAGTTGTGCAATCCCAGGAAAGTCATTTAAATATGTTTGCTTCATTTCTTCATCTATAAAATGTGATAAAGAAGAAAAAGGTAAACCTTTTAATATATTTTCCATGGAAACCTCAAATGGCATCATAGAGAGACAAACATGACTGAACTGAACCACATCAAAGATAAGCAGCGTATAAAGCTAGAAAAGAGTCTGCTTGTTAAACTGGGAAGTTGTTAAGAAACTAAGTTGTAGAGCAGATAACCAACCTGCATTGCTACAGGAAGTTTCATCATTTGTGAATGTTCTCTACCAATTAAATCATAAGTCCAGTCCCTTTTCTTTCTTTGAATTTCAATATATAATCGTTGAAGGTAAGTTTTTTATTTTGTTTTGTTTTGTTTTGAGAAATCAAAATTTTAACCTGCTGTCCCAAAGTTGTGCTTTGTTTGATGACCTGATCTAGTCAGTTTTCAAATAGTGAAAAACAATGCATCCACATTTCTTGAGTATGAACAGAATTGCATGAGGACTTGACAATTTGACATTCATTCATTTATGTAAATAATGTTCATTCAGTTTTAATCTAAAAATATTTACCTAATAATTGTAGCATATTACAATCATTTCTCCATTTTATTGGTGCATGGTAGATTTGCCTAATGAATATGAACAGTTACCTAATTTTTTTCTAAATGATGAATTACATTTATTTAAAAAATAAAAATATAAAAAGATTAAACACACACACACATACACACATTTTCATTGTATTACTTGTGCTCATAGGAAACTTTCAAAGCTTAAAAGAAATTTATCAAAAGGATGTCTCTTTAGAACCAAATTCAAGAATAATTGTTGTCACAAATTGTGTGAAAAAAGCAGAATAAAGAGAGAGAATCAAATGGCCACTTCGTTGCATATCTAATATTATAGAAGTGGGAGTGTGTATATATATATATATATATACGTATACATATATACGTATACATATATATATATATATACATGTGTGTGTATGTGTGTGTATATATATACACACACACATACACACACACATGTATATATATATGTATACGTATATATATACACACATACACAGCATAAACACACACATAAAGGCATTTCACAAATCCCCTCTAAAACTTGGGGTGATATTAGAATAGTAGAACCATATCTTTATCTTTTGACCATTTTAAAAATCTATTCATCTACAAGGAAGAATGGAAGGAAATTAGTATTTTAAAAGCTGGAGGCTTTAACCTTAAAGATATTTTGTAGAATATTTCTAACCACAAATTGTCTTTACTCCTAAACTACAAAGCCACATAACAGTGAACACACATTTCCCCCGCCCCCACATATGTGCTTTGTCACATGTGTTCTTTATGTATATCCAATCTTGTGATCTGTTTGGTATAAAGAATTCTTACTATGATTAGCCCCTGTACCATTGCAGATAGGCAATTGTTCAGCTACCAATAATTTTTATGATATTTTAATACTATTTTATTTTTCCAAATATATGCAAAGATAATTTTCAACATCCACCTTTGCAAAATCTTGTATTCCAATTAGTTTTTTTTTCCATCCTTTCTTCCCTCTACAAGACAGCAAGCATTCTGACCTATGTTAAACATATGGAACCTATGTTAAACATATGGAATTCTCCTAAACATATTTCATCCATCCCTTCTTCCCTCTACAAGACAGCAAGCATTCTGACCTATGTTAAACATATGGAACCTATGTTAAACATATGGAATTCTCCTAAACATATTTCTATATTCATCATGGTACACAAGAAAAATCAGATCAAAAGGGGAAAAAAAAAAAAACATAAAAAAACAAGCTAACAAACAACAACAACAAAATTGTGAAAATACTTTGATCTACATTCAATCTCCATAATTCTTCCTCTGGATGCAGATATACCTCCAAATCCTGCTTTTTACTGTATCAGAAAATCAGAAGCCATTAGGGGGAAAAAAAAAAAAAAACTTGAAAAACTGACACATGCATTTGCCTAAAGAACTACTCTATTTTGGTGTTCAAAAAGTTCAGTTAGCTAAGTCAGTGTGTTGAAAGCAACTCAAAATGTTATGATATCTATTGGAAAGATTTAATTATTGAAAAAAAAAGGAATTAAAGAATGCAAAATACCATTTGGTAGAGCTAAACTTCTCTGTGTACCTTCCACACTCTGTAATGGATTGGATCCCAATTTGATTCAAAATTATGAGGTAGCAGAAGAATTTTATTCACAATGACTCAATAGATGATACTGAAAACTTCAAATATGCAACCACATTAAAGTTTAGAGGTTAACCCACCACCTTTTATTTTGTCACTTTTTCAGTGAATGTTTTAAGTAATTCTAAAATGCTTGTCATCTTCTGACAAAATCAATCCCTACCCCAGGAACTTGCTAGGCTGACAGTGCTGAAGTATGAATCATTGTTCCTTTTATGTGTATCATTTTCAATTCATAATTATATTCTCCCCCTCAGATGCTCTAGTAAGTTCTGTAGAATAATTGATTACTTGTTAATTTAAGTTTTTTTCTCAAATTTAGAAGTGGCAGCTTTTATAAAGATTCTATTCTTGATTTATTAAATATCTAGATGCAAGATGAATTTTATAAATTCAGTGAATGCCACAGATGTTTAACTTTGAAAGAATATAGAGCACACACGTGATCTGATATTTCCAATTAAAAAAATGTATAGGAATACACTATATATTGCTATATAGTAATTATTTTTGTATGGATTTATGTTTTCACCAGTGGAGTTTCCTTGTTGTGGGAGATTCCTTCACCTACATAGATTTGTAATATCTACAGAATTTCCTTAGGTTTATTGAGAGTACCAATGGATTGTTCATAGCCATTAGATATGTGTCTTAAGTAGCAATTGAATCCATATTTCCTGCATTTCACATATGATATTTATATAACAAAATAGTATTATCTGAAATTTCACTAGAGTTTAGAAAATTTCTTGTAGGGTATGTAAGCTCATCTGTTTTTGAGGTTATCTATTTTAAACTTGTGATTATTCTATGAAACTTTATTCTTCAGAGAAAATATGAATAAAATAGGATAATGGATTCATATGATTTTACATTATATTGTGTCATGTCTTGTTTTATAATATTGTATTACATATAATGTCACATTCCATATAAAATATGTTCATGCAACTCTTTGATATGAAGAAAGTAAGCCATCAACCAATCAATTATTGTATATGAATTATACTAAGCACAAGTTCTCTGCAGAGTTTTTTGCAATTATTTCTGAGAATAAAATAAATCAAAGTAGCTGTCATCAAATTAAAATACTGATCCCAGTTCTCATTTTCTAAATGTGTATTTGTGAATAACTGAAATAAATGTTTACCATAGTGTCCTTTTTGGAAACCTTACAACACATGTTTTCAAATTATTGCGATGCTGTTGTACTAGAAGAAAAGCAATTTTATTATGAAAGCAGTATTACAAGGTTAGTTTAAATGATGGGGCTAGACATTTGTCTTTATAAAGACAGCTGAATTTTGGATACAATTGAAGGGCAAAAGTAAAGATTGCATTCTAAAACATCAATTTACCTTGAGAACAACATTAGTACACATCTACTTTCCAAATTAAAGAGTAATCTGTTATAGCAAAGTTAAAATATATTTATAAAGGTTCCCAAATCTCTGAATACCATTATCTTATGACTTCCAACACATATATGCTGAGAAACTTTGGTCAAGAACGCAGTTCCTGTTGAACTAAAAAATTTGGAATTATCGTTGCCTAAAAACTTCATCATTTTCTCTTTCTAATATTCCAAGCATTTCAAAGGATATCTGAGACCACAGATTTTCCTCACAGCATACAGGGAATAGAGATAGTTATATGAATAAAAAGGAACTGAGGGCCACCAAATGCCAGTGGAGCCACTCTTTGTCCATGAAGGAATGGCACTGAATACTTGTTAATTCTTCTTCTTTCAGTAAAAGTAATCAGCTCTGTTATGAAAAGACAGTGGTAATTATAGGCACACTAAGCCAGAATTTGGAGTCTTTCTTCATATATCTACTACCTGCAGTTATGATTTTTAAAGTTTTAGTTATTCTTGATGATATTCATATCTAGATTTCAAACAGGTAAATTTCTCCTCCAACCAAATTGTTTTATGTATATTCATTTGGGAGAAAAATGGAATTTAACATGATTGTGAATTCATTGCATGCAATGGGTTAGAGGGTCAAATATATGCCTTTCTAGAAAATTTAGGAGGAACCTTGAATGCATGTTAAGAGAGAATTCTAGGAATGTTTTTGTCCAATATTTTCAATCAAACTTGATCAGTGAAATCTGAAACCTAGGACCAAAGTTTGCCTTATTGTGTATAAGGATTTTGCTGAGTAGCTAATATGAAACTTACTTTTGTGACCATTTGCCTTCCATGAAAACATCACAGAAATTCTTGTTTAAAAAAAAAAAAAAACATGTAAAAGATTTTCAATTATTTTTTCTTCTCTTCAAATTGAAGATGAAATACTTAGAAAATGTATTTGCCAAAAGAAAACATGAAATAAAAAAAAATCTTAAATAACATAGGATTGAAGGAAAAGAAAAAAAAAAGTTTGTGCTTTTGTAGGATGATCTGGTTCCTAATACAAGACAATGTCAAGACAGGAAAGTATGTCAGTTGAAATATATGTCCATGTTAGCATTGTCCCTTACACTACCTGGCAATTGTATGTGTGGAAAAAGTGGAGATGGGCCTCCAGGCTACAACTATCTGAGTCAGTTCAAAGAGAAAAGGGCAAAGCAAATGTGAATATTATTGAATCTTTGACCATAAGCCACACACAGAGAAGAAAATCCCTGAGGAGTAATGAAACCCCAGGATAGAATTATACATAAGGAAACAATTCAACAACAATTTCAAATAGAACAATGGAAGAGAGAATGCCTTGTTTACAAGGAGTGAGAATAGACAGAGGCCTAACAAAAGAAGGAAGACAAAAATAAATTGGAGTAAAACAAAATTTCTTTAGGAAAATTATGAAAAAAAGGAAACAATCTAACACATAATTTTAAAGTATTGCCAAAGTACTGGTACTGGAAAACTAATATAGATGAAACATTTTATTATTCTTTAAATATATTTATTATTGATGTTGAGTCAATATTCTTGAGAAAGAAAAGGATATGTATTTTAAGAAGCTGCTTTTACATTTATAAGAAGATTATATTTTATCTATAATCATAAACATTTCTACAAAAGGATATTTCCACCCTTTTCTTAATTAGATGATCACCATAATAAATTAGAGACAAAAAAAAAAAAAACCTGATATCAGAGAATAGAAAAATAAGAGACAACAAACAATCTATGAAGCTCAGACAATTAAGTTCAGTGGTGGTGACCTTCCTTCACAAGGGTTTACCATTTTCCCCATTGTCTCTTAAACTGCTTTCTCTTTTTACATTTTCTCATATCCTTATCAATTCACTTATTTTTTTTTTCTATTTCAATCAGGAGCTTTAGTGGGGTACAAGTTTTATAAACTTTATCAAATGATATAGCAAATTTAGGAGGTCAAATTTTGATGATCAATTCAAGTTGAATGAGCAACAGAAAGAAAGAATGAAGAGGAAAATGCACAAGATTTGTCCTTCTCCTTTAATCAAATGGATTTTACTAGAATTGAATAGGATCCTTTGATGTTAGATTTCAGATATAATAAGTTAAAGGTCTTAGCTTCTAATGCATTGACTAATTGACTTGTGAGTTTTTTTTTTTTTTAACTGACTTTCCCATTTCTCTTTAGTGATCTGCACTTTACTAGGTTTTATTTTACTGAAAGAGATAATTGCTCAATTGTTTTAGTTAAAAGTTGATAGACTTTTGCTTGATTAGGAAAACAGCTTTTTCTGACCTTTTCAAACATTCTCTATTGGGCAGACTGACAAAGTGTACTTTTTGGCCAGAAGTACAGGTGAGAGTTTACTGAGGACTGTGTAACACTAAAGAATTTTAGCTTGCAGATCAGCACAGAGAGACTGAACATAAATTTCACTTCCACACTAGCTCTCATATGATTCTGTGATAACTTTGTCAAACTTTGGACTCTATTTAAGTCAGAAAATCTTTGTAATAACGCATACTTCTTGAGTACTCTGTCCTTTTCTTCCATCTGATTAACAGCACAGTATGTCTTTTCCTCAGACTAAGGTAAATGCTTTCCCTTTCTTTTTACTTAATGCTCTCTCTCAAAGAATGACTGTAGTTAACTTCTGTTTAGTAATGTCCCGTTTTCTTTCCAGAAATTTGTTAATTACCACGCATGTATATTTCTTTATTTATTCATTTATCCAAAATAAGCTTTTATGTTCTTTTTACTTTTTACATCACCATAATATTTTATTTATCCATTCCACTATCCTTTCACCAAGACCCATTCCATATGACAATTAATATTTTCTTAGAGGAAAAAAAAGTTCATATTACTGACCAATACACTGAAAAAGTCTAAAAACACCTGCAATGTGTAATTTGTTAACCACCCAATTCTACAAGAGGGCATGTTTGTGGTGTCTCCTCCTTTCTCTTCACTTGACTATCTTTTGTTCTTTAAATCTTTGTTATATTTATTTTAGACTTTTGATATGTAATGATTCTTTCCATTTTCATTGTTATTGTTACTGTTGGTTTATTTATTTATTTTGACTCTGCTTATCTTATTCTGAATCAGTTTATTTATATATATATATATATAGTATATATATTTATATTTCCATTTTTTCTGCATTTATATCATGCATCATTTATTACATCATAGTAAGTATTCCCTTATATTCATGTACCACATTTTGTTTTCCCATGCACTAATGGATTGACATCTTTATTTCTAAGTTTTAGTTATCACAAAAAGGGTGACAATAAACATTTTAGAGAATATAGTGAATACAATCTTATTTGATTTCTTCAATAAGGTATAAACCTAATAATGGAGTCTTGAATCCATCCTTGAATCTCTGAGATGAATCAGACTTGATTTTAATGGATGATTTCCTGGAGAAACAAGTGATGAATGATGTGATTTTGTTTAAGACTTTTGAGTCAATGTTCATCAATCATAATGGTCTATAGTTTTCTTTCCATGTTTTATCACTTCACAGTTTTGATAGTAGGACATTATTTGTTACATAAAAGGATTCTAGTGTGTGACAAAAATGCTAATACTACCAAAGAGAATTTATGACTTAATTATCTACCAAAATTCTAAACTATTATAGAAATATTTTACATAACCTGATGAAATAAGATCAAGATTCAAGTGGAGAAAAATAAAATTTGAGTATAAAGAGAATATAATTTTCAAAGTAGAGATGATGAAGAAATAACATTTATTGCCCTTAAACTGTATTACAGAACAGCTGTCCTCAAATTATATGATATTTTGACTTGTTTGTTTTGTGAAGAGGTAGGTCAAAGAAAACTAGACTAGAGTTAATATGAAGAATCATGGAAAACCTTAAATGAACTGAAACAGAATGAAGGAAACATACAAGAAAACATAATATGAAAATTGAATTTCTGATGATTTGTATGGATTTATCTTTTTTTCTGTTTCCTTTATATTAACAGATTTATTTCATAACTCAGAAAAGATAGACAAAATCCAAAATCTACCAATTGTATATTAATCTGTCCACCTTCCTGTATCTTATCCAGAACAGATTATTTTTTAAAAGATCTATCTTTACCAAGCTAACCAGAGTGATGTAAAACTTGAATTATTTTATTTTTGCATGTTATATATTTTACCTTATATGGTTATTTGACTACTTGGTTGGTTAAATAACCACCTTAACCATTAATTTGAAGTTATCTCTTTTTATTCTTTCTTTTTGTCCTTCTTGTTTTCTAGAGAAATCAATAGATAGATAGGTAGATGTTGGCATGGACGAAGAGAGAAAGACATATATATGTCTATATAGGGACAGAGAGACAGAGACAAACAGAGACAGAGAAACAGAGACAAACAGAGACAAAGAGAGAGGCACAGAAAGAAATAAAAAGACAGAGACAAACACAGAGACAGATTTTTAATTTTTTTTTATTTTTATTATAGCTTTTTATTTATAAAATACATGCATGGGTAATTTTTTTTTCAATATTGACCCTTGCAAAACCTTCTGTTCCAAATTTTCCCTTCCTTCCCCTCACCTCCCTCCCCTAGCTGGCAGGTAGTCCAATACATATTAAATATGTTAAAATATATGTTAAATCCAATATATGTATACATATTTATACAGTGATCTTCCTGTACAAGAAAAATTTGATCTAAGAAAAAAAACTGAGAAGTATGTGAGCAAACAATAATAGAAAAAGTGAAAATGCTATGTTATGATCCACACTCAGTTCCCATAATCCTCTTTCTGAGTATAGCTGATTCTCTTCATTACTGAACAAAAATGCTCATTGTTGGAAAGAGCCACATCCATCAGAATTGATCATCATATAATCTTGTTGTTGCCGTGTATAATGATCTCTTGGTTCTGCTCATTTCACTTAGAATTAGTTCATGTAAGTCTCTCCAGGCCTCTCTGAAATAATCCTGCTGATTGTTTCTTATAGAATAATAATATTCCATAACATTCATATATCATAACTTATTTAGCCATTCTCCAATTGATGGGCAGTCACTCAGTTTCCAATTTCTGGCCACTACAAAGAGACTGCCACAAACATTTTTTTGCAGATAGAGGTACCTTTCCCTTCTTTAAGATTTCTTTGGGATATAAACCCTGTAGTAACAATGTTGAATCAAAGGGTATGCGTAGTTTGATAACTTTTTGAGCATAGTTTCAAACTGCTCTCCAGAATGGCTGGATTCATTCACAGTTCCATCAATAATGTATCAGTGCTTTCCCACATCCCTTCCAATATCTGTCATTAGTTTTTTTCCTATCATTTTAGTCAATCTGACAGGTGTGTAGTGGTATCTTGAGTTGTCTTAATTTGCATTTCTCTGATCAATAGTGATTTGGAGCACCTTTTGGAAATGAGGTCTTTATCAATATCTTTGAATATAAAAATGTTTTTCCAGTTTATTGCTTCCCTTCTAATCTTGTCTTCAATAGTTTTGTTTGTATAAAAAATTTTTAACTTAATATAATCAAAATAATCTATTTTGTGATCAATAATGATCAACAGAGAGATTTTTATATTTTGGTGATTGATCCAATTTAATATTTTTATATGATATTGATTATGTTTGAGTGGTCTAGATTAGTGGCCATAAGAGAGTTGTTAAGAATCCCTTTTAAATCGGCCACAGAACTTAGGAGTGAAAGAATTCACTCACTCCCCAATTATTAGTTGCAAAATGAAAGTTTATTGTTAGATAGAAATCAATTTTTACCAAGAGACTGACTTCTATAGTGGCAGATCTATGGAAAAATGGAGTTTTGCACTGAGAGAATGCAGCTCTCAGTGGACAGAAAGTCCTGGCAGCTGAGTGAGCTACAGAGGTCCATCTGCAAAAAGGAAGCTATTATATTGGTTCTTAATGGGGGCTGGCACAGCCCAAGCAGGTCGGACCCAGTGGGGGCTGAGACAACCCAAGTTGGCTCATTTACAAGCTAGGTTTCAGATAGAGCTGGAATTTAAATAGAATTGAATGAGTTTCTTTAATTCAATAAGATTGAAATTCTTTTGCTTAGGACTGAACAAACCCCACCTAGGTAACAGAATGAAACTATTTATCTTGTTTTCCTCTGGCAGGGACCCTCACTGAAGCAGAGTTGAAGATTTTCTCCTTCAAGGAGTTTTAGAGTTTTTTCATTATCATTAGATAATCTAAACATACTTTCTTCCAAAATGCTTTCCACTTTCTATGAGTTTCCCAAGGGCTATAATTTTTGGAACCTATCAAAATTGGTCCTGTAAATTTGAGTTCTTGTAACTCTAGCTTCTCTGATCTGTTGTACTCATCTATTCCTTTTATATGTAAAATATTTAAACAGATTTCAAATAATTTGTTTATTACTACCTAAATATATAATTTGAAGTTTAGTTATCACTGACCTCGATTACCGAATTTAGTTTTTTTAATATTACTTATGCATTGTATTCCTTCTTTCTCTCCTACTTAATTTTTATTAGTTTGCTTAATCTATTAATGCAATTGATATATTCCCCTAGAATTTTTCCAAGAAATAAATTTTGTGTCAAGATAGCTTGAAAGACCTTTATATACTTATTCTTAATTGCATTTTTTGAATATCACTATGTAAACCAATATGTCCTTAAACAATTACCAAGATAAAATTATGTATTTGAACCAAATATCATCACATTTTCCACAGGTATAATAGAAAAAGATATCATTGTTTAGAAATTACTTACCATATTTATAAACTTTGACAAGGTCTAGTTTGATTTTATTCTTGAAGATTATAAAGAAAGAGTTTGCTAAGCACATTCATGTTTTAAAAGAAATTTCAGGTAGTATATTTAATATTGTTAAGATTTAATTCATTTAAATATCCTATAATTTTTGAAATATCCAGATCATTCTTATATGTTCACTTGAAAAAATTCCTACAGGAATTCTATCAGTGAATATTTTTATTATATTCGGTAGTTACCATGTGCATTCAAATTTGATAGAATTGTAATTATTTTATATGTTTGTACAAAAGAGATTTTCAATAAATTAGATAGTGTTTTCTCCATGAAATAATTGATAAAGATAATTATGATGATGATGATTATGATGATAATGTAAGGGTAGTTGGCACTAACCTGCTCAATGGAAAAAGAGATAGAGACTCAATTAAAGGGAAATATATCACAAGAGCAAACAGACCTTCTATTGCAAGTCAGTTTTTTTTAAATGATGTTTTTAGTCAAACAATAGAAAAACACAGAATTCAGAGTACCTTGTTTATTTATTTCAAGAGAAAGTAGTCAACTAATAGAGAATTCTGTAGCAGCTGAACATTTATTGTTTGTCCTTTTAATTCTTCAACTTTCAGAATAACACCTGCTCCTTGGCTTTGATGAACTGTATTCAAGACTCTAAACAATAAAGGAAAACCCTGGGGAGTTGATTCAACTTCTAGTTCTGTCTCTTAATTATGGCATTGTTAAGTGGGTTATACAATTTCACTACTACTTATGCTTTAAGTGTACACGATGACAGCTATGTGAAAAATAAAGAAGCTAGGGCTGGTAAATTATTTAATATTAACAATTAGCTTTTGAAGTAATAGGATTATTGGTCAATTGAATTGATTGAACAATTTAGTTAAGTGATTTTTACCATTTGAAAGGGGTGGGGTAGGTGCTATTGGTTCCTTGTTTGAATTGGAAAAAAATCAATTGAAGGAATAGTATGTAATCTTTTTCTTAGAAAACATTTAGGTAGTACTTACTATGTATATAATACTGCTCAAATCATTGTGGAGACTAAAACCAAGAATAAAATACATCCTTGCTCTCATAGAATTTATAGGAACAAGTATTTTGTGATTTATTTTGTATCTTTTCAAGATTGCTTTCTTGGAGATTATAGAAAGGACTTTAAAGTTTGAAAGCTCATGTTAAAAAAATTGGAGGAAATAGCTATTAGCACAATAAGTAAAACATGATATTGTTTTCCCTGGTATAATGTATGGGAGAGATAATGGGATTAATTGTATGCAGTACACAACTCTTTCTTCCTTACTGAAGGTAAAGTGAGAAGCATTACAATCTAAAGAACACTGCCCTGGGAACTGGGAGCACCTATGTTTCTATCTCTGAGTTTTACATAATAATTATGTGATTAGGAACAAGAATGGTAAGATCTCTGAGGTTCAAAATGTTTATCTGGAGAAGAAGTTTTTAATAATATCTTGAAACTTTTAGAGAAAAATGTCATATGAAATTTAACATGCTATATAAAGATCAATAAGGTCAATATTATTATCCAAACACATTTTCCAGAAAGAAAGCATGTTGTTTATTGATAATTGTAAAATTTCTTCATAATTTTGTTAGAATGAAACTCTTATTTGCAAGGCATAAGGACTAATGGAGTTGATAGGAGCAGAGTTAAAAAAAAAAAAAAAACAGCTCTACAGTAGTTGATTTCGGGTTTCAATCCTTTGAGAATTGATAAAATCTGCTGGATCTCAACTTTTGTTATACTGCAACCAGGAAAATGAGGAAGCATGTGTTTCCATAAAATGTTTTGTCTGTTCTTGGTCAAATCAAAATATTTCGATTTGGTTGAAGTCATGGACATGGATACCCAGTACTATGTTCTTGATAATATCCATCTTAGACTAGTCTCAGTCATTAGTCATTAATGTCTTCTCATTAAGACTTGGCTATTCAATAAAGATAGTGCTAACATGGTGAAGAAAATACAGGGACTCCCTTGAATTCTCCTCCAACACTCCTCATTTAATAATGGCATAAAACAATTCCCAAAATGTCAGAACCCATAAAAGGATGAGGTGAAATAATTTTCCAGCTGAAGGCAACTTAGATTGGCAAGAAATGCCTGAGTAGATCACAATCCAGCACACATCATGGCAGAATAGACAGGATTCCCTCAAAGCTGGAACAAGCCTTAGTTCTGGCAGCTGGTGCCAAAACTCTCAGCCCACAGACAATAAGGGGGTTGAACAACTTATCAGAAGGATATTACAGTGTTCTTGCTGACAGAGGATGCAGGATTCTGTTGCTTTCTCCATTCTCAGTTCTCAGTCTCAGGCTTAGGTGACAATCCCAGGGTAAAAAGAACTAGTATACCAGACTTTGCAGTGAAGGAGGGCCCCTTCTTATAGTTCCAGAGTGCTTGTGAATAGTAAATACCTCTTCTAAGATCATACGACCTTGGAAGAACTGAAAATGTATGAGTTCATAAAAGTATCTCTGAAAATAAAACACAAAATCCCTGAAATTTAGAACAGTATGATCTCCACCATGGAAGAAGTGTCCTATTTGAATAGTTAAACATCAAGAAATAGAACAGGACATATGAGCAAACAATTCAAAACAATTCTGACTATAGAAAGTTACTATGGTGACAAGAAAATTCAAAACACATATTTAGAATAAGAAAGTTAATGCTCCTACATTCAAAGGCTCAAAGGAAAATATAAATTCATCTCAAGCCATGGAAGAGCTCAAAAAGCATTTTGAAAATCAAGTTGGAGGTCTTGAGGAAAAATTGGAAAGAGAAATGAGAGTAATACAAGAAAATCATGAAAAAATGAGGGCAGGGCCAAAATGGGAGAGAGTAGACAGGTCTTTATCTCCTCCTACTGTCTCTCCAATCAACACCAGGTTAAGCCTTTGAAAAGATTTTGGAGTGACAAAAAAAAATATTTGGAGTCTATCACATAAATCTAAGATAGACAATCTAAGAATTATTAAACTTCATGAAAACCATGACAAAAAAAAAAGATCCTAGAAAATCTTTCAGGAAATCATCAAGGAAAATTTCTCTGATATCCAAGAAACAGTGAGTAAAATATCCACTGAAAGAATTCTCTGAACACCTCCTAAAAAAGATCACAAAATGAAAACTCCAAGGAACATCATAACTAAATTTCATATTCATCAAATGAAGGAGAAAATGTCAAGTAGCCATAAAGAAACAATTCAAATATCATGGAGCCACAATCAGGATCACCTAGGAGCCTGTAGCTTCCAATTTAAAGGACTAAAGGACTGAGAATTTGATATTCTGAAAGGCAAAGGAACTTGGATTGCAGTCAAGAATCAACTACACCGAAAGATTAAGCATTATTTTTCAGAGAAAAAGATGGACATTCAATAAAAAGGGTGAATTTCATTCATTTCTGATAAAAAGAGCATACCTGAACAGAAAATTTGAAATAATTTGAAATATATTATAAGAGTCCTCAATCAGTGGAATAGTTTAGGTTCACAGGACAAAATAGTCAATGACTATAATAATCCAGTGTTGACAATCTCAAAGACCCCAGCTTTTGGGATAAGAATTCACTATTAGACAATAACTGCTGGGAAACTTGGAAATCAGTAAGGCAGAAACTAGGCATTGAACCATGCCTAACACCATATAGTAAAATAAGGTCAAAATAAGTTCATAACTTAGATATAAAGAGTTATGTTATAATCAAATTAGAAGAATAAAAATAGATTACCTCTCAGATCTGTGGAGAAGAAAATAATTTGTGGTCAAAGAAGAACTGGAGTAGATTCTTGTATAAAAAATAGATAATTTTAATTATATTAACCTAAAATTTTGTGGTACAAACAAAACCAATGCAGAAAAGATTAGAAAGGAAGGAACAAACTGAGGAAAAAAAAAAAACAATTTATACATGAATATACATTTTCATTTTTTCATTCTTTTCAGTTTTACTGATTCTTGCTATCTCACCAACTCATGAGCTTCCATTTGCCTGGTTCTAGATTTAATGTGTGATTTTCTTCAATTAGCTTTTTTATCTCTTTTTCCTCATGGTTTATGGTTTAAGGAGTTGTTTTCTTCAGACTTTTTTTTCTTTTCTTTTCTTTTCTAAATTGCTGACCCTTTCATGCATACTTTTAATTTTTTTCCCACTACAAAAAGGGCTGCCAGAAACTTTTTTTTTGCACATGTGGATTCCTTTTCTTCATTTATGATCTCTTTGGGATACAAATCCAGTAGAAACAGTGCTGGATGAAAGGATATGCATATATGTTTCTTAGATACCAGGGAAATTTTCCTTGATGATTTCCTGAAAGATTTTCTAGGTTCTTTTTGGGAAGGAATGAAAGAAAATGTGAAATACCTCCTTGACAAAACAGTCGACATGGAAAATAGATTCAGAAGAGACAGTTTAAAAGTTATTGGCCTACCTGAAGACCATGACCAAAAAAAGAGCTTGGATGGCATTCTACAAGAGGTCATTAATGAAAACTGTCCCAGTATTCTAGAAATAAAGGGGAAAATATTCATTGAAAGATTCCATCCATCACCTCTGTAAAGAGATCCCACAAGGAAAACCTCAAGGAACATTGGTGCGAATCTCCAAACCTATAATCTCAAAGAAAAAAATACTGCAAGCTACCAGAAAAAAAAAAAAAAAAAACAATTAAAATATTAAGGGGCAATAGCCAGGATTGCCCAGGATTTGACAGCTTGTACAATAAAGGTTTGGAGGGCTTGGAATATCTTCCAGAAGCCAAAGGAACTGTGATTAAAATAAGGAATTAATTACCCAGTAAGATTCAGCATCATCTTTCAGGGGAGGAGATGGAGCTTCAATGAAGAAAGAGGCTTTCAAATATTTCTATTGGAAAAAAAAAAAAAAAACAGAACTAAACAGAAATTTTAATCTACAGACACAGGACTCAAGAGAACCATAGAAAGGTAAAGGGCAAGGGCAGAACATATATTTAAATGTTAAAAATGTTCACATCTCTAGATGGGAAAGCAATATATGTAACTCTCAAGAACTACAATATTTGATACTGTGACAGCCAAAGGGGGGCATCACATAGACTGAGGGTATGGTTGAGAATGGACTCTGATGTGATGACATCAAAGAAAAAGACATTAAGGGGTGTAAGAACCTCTATACTACAAAAAGAGCAAAGAGCTCAAAAGATCTATTACAAGAGAGAGAAAGTAGGGAAGAGGATGAGCATTGTCTAAAGCTTGATATCATCAGTTTGGACTTTAAGTGAGAACAATTTTATCATTATGTTTGTTATACAAATTTATTGACTCCTATTAAGAAGTAGGAGAAAGAGAAAAAATAAAAGGGTGGGACAGAATAGAAGGGAGGGTAGAAGCAATAGGAAAAAGTAAGCAAACAGTGGAAGGACTCATAGAAGATAAGATAGTGGGAGGAGTGGGTTAAAAACACTATTGCAAGAATAGGGAGGGTGATAGGAGATAAGGTAGTAGGGGGTGGGTAAAATAAAAAGACTTAGGACAAGATGCAAGGAGAAAACAAAAGTATATTTTGTGGAGAAAACAGGATAGAAGGAAATACAGTGCTGATAATCATAACTGTTAATATGAATGGGATGAATTCTCCCATAAAATAGAAGTAAATAGCAGAGTGATTGAAATAAAAAAAGACTCCTATAATACATTGTTTACAAGAAACCTGTTTGACACAGAGTAAAGGTAAAAGGTTGGAACATAATTTATTATGCTTCAACTGAAATAAAAAAAAAAAAAAAAAAACAGGGGTAGCAATTCTGGATTAAACCAGATCTCAGATAAAGCAAAAGTAAAAATAGATGTTATTAAAAAATATAAGGAGGGAAAATACAAAAAAAAAAATACACTAAATAATTAAGCACTAATGATACTAAATGTGTATGCACAAAGTAATAGAGCAGGCCAAATACTAAAGAATATTTTAAGCCAGTTACAGGAATAAACAGACAACAAAACTAATCTAGTGCAGGACCTCAAACTTCCTCTCTCAGAATCAGCAAAATATAACTACAAAATAAACAAAAGAAACCGTGGCGTTTAATAGGTTCCAAGAAAACCTAGATATGATAGACCTCTGGAGAAAATTGAATAGGAATAGAAAGGATTATACATTTTTCTTGGTGGTACATGAAAAAATTAACCATGTTTTAGGGGATAAAAACCTCACAATCAAATGCAAAAAGACAAATATAGAAAATGCTTTCTTTTGAGACCACAATGCAATAAAATTATACTCAATAAAGAACCAGAGAAAGAAAGATTAAAAACCAAGTGGAAATTAAATAATCTATTACTTAAAAATGAGTGGGCCAAACAACAAATCACAGAAACAATCCATAAATTTAGCTAAGAGAATGAAAATAATGAGATAATATACCAAAACCTATGGGATGCAGCCAAAGAAGTTCTTAGGGAAATTTTATATCTCTAAATAGCTACATAAATGAAATAGAGAAAAAGGAGATCAATGAATTAGACGTTGAACTAAAAAAAGCTAGAAAAATAACAAATAAAAACCTCCAATTAAAAACAAAATTAGAAATATTGAAACTCAAATGAGAGATTAATAATGTAGAGACTAAGAAAACTTTTGAACTGATAAACAAAACTAAGAATTGGTTTTATTAAAATAATTAACAAATTAGATAAATCTTTGGTTAATCTAATCAGAAAAACTAAAGAAAAAATCAAATCACCAACATGAAAAATGAAAGGGGTGAATTCACCACCAACGAAAAAGAAATTAAAACACTAATTAGGAGCTATATTGTACAGCTCTATGGTAACAAGTCTAAAAATCTAACCAAAATGAATGGTTACAAAAATAAGGAAGTAAATTAGTTAAATAATCCCATTTTAGAATAAAAAATATTGAACAAGTTATTAATGAACTCCTTAAGAAAAAATCTCCAGAGTCAGATGGATTCACAAGTGAATTCAACCAAATATTTAAACAATTTATTCCAATACTATGTAAAGTATCTACAAAAATAAGTTAAAAAAGGAGTACTGCCGCATTCCTTTTATGACACAAATATGTCATTGATACCTAAACCAGGAAAGAACTGAAAAGTTTAAAGAATTAGAAAAAAATAATAACAAAATTCATATGAAAGTATAAAAGGTCAAGAGCATCAAGGGAATTAATTGGAAAAGGATGGTGGTTTAGCAGTACTGATTCTAAAATTATATTATAAAGTACCAGTAATCAAAACTACTTGGTATTGGTTAAGAAATAGAGCCGCATATCAGTGGAATAGATTAGATATACATAATACAATAATCAAGATATATAGCAATCTAGTATTTGTAAATCCCCAAACTCCAGCTTATGGATTAAGAACTTATTATTTGACAAAAATTACTGGGATAACTGGAAAAAAAATACATCAGAAAATTGGCATAGACCTACATCTCACACCTAATACCAAAATAAGGCCAAAATAGTTACATGATGTGGGCATAAAGCATGATACCACAAACAAATCAGTAGAACAAGGAATAATTTACCTATCATATCTTTGGAAAAGGGAGGCATTTATGACCAAAGAAGAATTATAGAACATTATGAAAGGTAAAATGGACAACTTTGATTACATTAAATTAAAAAGGTTTTGCACAAATACAACCATGATAGACAAGATTAGAAGGGACATACAAAGCTGGGGAAAGATCTTTAAAGTGAATATTCCTGTCAAAGCTCTCATTTCTAAAATATGTAAAGAACTGTGTCAAATTTAGCAGAATACAAGTCATTTCCCAATTGATAAATGGTCAAAGGATATGAACAATTTTCAGATCATGAAATTAAAGCCATTTATAGGCATATGAAAAAATGCTCTAAATTACTATTGGTTAAAGAACCACAAATTAAAACATATCACCTCACACCTCTCAGAATGGCTAAGATGACAAAAAAAAAAAGATTAATGTTGTAGGGGATGTGGGAAAACTGGTGCAGTAATGTAGTATTGGTGGAATTGTGAAATTCTGGAGAGCAATCTGGAACTATGCCCAAAGGACTATAAAACTGTGCATATCCTTGAACCCAGCAGAGCCACCACTGGATCTTTACTCCAAGCAAATCATAAAGGAGGGAAAAGGACACACATGTGCAAAAATGTTTCTAGCAGCTCTTTTTGTGGTGACAAAGAATTGGAAAAGGAGTAGATGACCATTAATTGGGGAATGGCTGAAGAAGCAGTGGTACATTAAAATAATGGAATATTATTGTTCTAAAAAAAAAGCACAGGCTGTTTATAGAAAAGCCCAGAAAGATTTACATGAACTAATGCAGAGGTAAACAAGCAGAAACAGGAATACATTTTTTGCATATAATAACAGCAAGAATGTGCCAATTTCAACTATGAAAGGCTTGGCTCTTCTAAGCGGTTCAATGATCAAAATCAATCCCAATAGACTTTGGACAGAAAATGCCATTTGCATCCAGAAAAAGAACTACGTATACTGAATGTAAGTCAACACATACTATGTTCATTTCTTTTTCCTGTTTTTTTTTAATCACTCCCATTGTTTTTCTCTTTTACTCTGATTTTTCTCTCTCAACATGATTCATATAGAAAGTACATTAAAAATACATAAACTTACAAAAAATGAAAAAAAAAAAACAGAATTGGTCAAATAAAAAAGAGACACAAAATTAATGGAAAAAACTTCTTAAAAAAAGAAGTCAATGTGAAATATCTCATGGGAAAAACTAACTTTGAAAATAGGTCTAGCAGAGATAATTTTAAAATTGTTCAACTACCTAAAAGAACTTGGATATCATTTTTAAAGGAATTATCAAGATATATTGTCGTGATATTCTAGAACCAAATTGTAAAATAGAAATTCCAATAATTCACCTCCTAAAAGATATCCCAAAATGAAAACTCCTAAGTAATTGCAGCAAAATTCTACAAGAATATGTTGCAAGTAGCCAGAAAGAAACAATTCAAGTATCATGAAGCTATGGTCAGAATAACATAAGATTTAGCAACATTAAAGAAGTCAGAATTACAACCAGTTATCATTTATCCCCCCCCCCCAAAAAAAACTAGATAAAACTTCAGGGGGAAAATAAATATTCAGTGAAATAAAGAATCTTTAAACATTCTTGATGAAAAGACCAGAGCTGTGTGTGTGTGTATATATATATATGTATATATGTGTGTGTATATACACATACATCTACATATATACATATGTGTATGTGTATGTATATATATTGAGCATATATGTATGTGTATGTATATACATAGAGGTTACAGGTGTGAGTTGAATATAAAGGGATAATATCTGAAAAAGTAAATTAAAGGGGTGAGAAAGGAACATCATTGTTGAAAGGGAAAACAAGGCATAGATTAGGGTAAATAATCTCACATAAAAGAGTCATAAAAAACTTTTACAGTCAAAGAAAAGATGAGCGAAATGTAGGAGGGAATAAATGAATCTTATTTTCATCCATTTGGATCAAAAATGAAAGAGACATATATATTCAATTGAGTATATAAATTTATCTTACTCTACAGAAAACTAGGAGAGGAATGGGATAAAAGAAAGGGGTTGATGATAGCAAGGATGGTACATTGGGCATGGTGGTGTGCTGTAGGAAATGGCAGAGAGATACTCTCAAAAAACAACCTGAAAATACATGTGTTGATTCAAAGTGAAATGTAAAGTGTATAAATGACAGGAATATAATAAGATGATCAGCTGGAAATAACTTAGCTCTTTTCAGCACTACAGTGATCCAAGACACCTCTGAAGGATTTTGGAAAATTTTATCCATTCCATACAAAGAACTGATTATGTATGCATATATATTGAAGCATACCTTTTTTTTTTTATTTAATAGCCTTTTATTTACAGGATATATGCATGGGTAACTTTACAGCATTAACAATTGCCAAACCTCTTGTTCCAATTTTTCACCTCTTACCCCCCACCCCCTCCCCTAGATGGCAGGATGACCAGTAGATGTTAAATATATAAAAATATAAATTAGATACACAATAAGTATACATGACCAAAACGTTATTTTGAAGCATACCTTTTTAAAACTTTCTTTCTTTGCCTTGAATTTTTTTTGGCTATGTTTTCTTTTACAACACAATATGGAAATGTTTTGCATGACTCCACATTTATAATCTGTATTGAATTGTTTGCCTTTTCAAATGGTTTAGGGAAGGAGGCAGGAAAGAGAGAATTTGGAACTCAAAGTTTTAAAAATTAATGTTAAAAATGGTTCTATAAGTAATTGGGTAAAATAATATATGAAGAATTCAATAAGATTAAAAAAAAAAGATTTGGTTAATAAGGATATCAAAAGTGCTGTTCAAATGCAACCAAATTACATCCCTGTCTGCTGCATCTTGGTAACTTGACTAGCTCCCAAATTACTTCCCTACTTTCTCTCAAACAGAGAGATACACAGAAAAATTGTCCAGTGGACAGAAATAGTCTCAATTCAAAGCACTGATGATAGGAGGATGTCTATGTTTGAGTACAATGCACACACAAACATATACTTACATAAACCAATGAAGAGAGAACAGATCTGTTATAGTCTCTTGATGTTTGGAAGGCAAGTAGCACAAAAAGCCTTTGAGTTCTTTGATGGATTATATAGATAAAACCATACAGTTGTTCCCACAAAAATTGAAAATTTTTCTCCATCAGTTGGTTATAGCTATAGAATGGAGGCATTTACCATTTATTAAGATATTGCTGGATACTGATTCTTTTGGTCTTGTTAATTCAGGCTTGTGAACATTATATAGTTGTTGCAGAAGAAACATATCATATGATTAATGACTCAGTGATATAGAAACAACTCTGTTACATTATTTTGTTGATTCTTTGAGAATTTCCTCATTCATAAAAATATCATTAAAATATGAATCTTATAAATGGTTATATAAACTTCAGTAATAAAGAAAAGTGTGGAGGGGAGAGGAGATTTTTACTTTGTGAATCACTCCTTGATATTTATTCTTTTAAGTCTTAAAAATTATATGTAGAGAATTTAGAAATTATTTTGTATTATGTAAGATACCAATATAACCTGCTATCCATTGTGTCATCTGTGTTCACATTTATTTTCAGATTTTAGTAAATAAAAGTACTTCTTCATTTCCTGTCCCAAATTGTTTAAATACTACCTAAAACACTTTTGCCACGCAACTTTTGACAATTTTTGTTAAGAACTTCCTGGAAATGAACATAAATAGTTTGGGGGATATATTGCTGCATTTGAGTTTCTCTATCTTCGTTTATCTTCAGCTGTTGTGCATTTTGACTGTGAGCACCTGCTGCCCATGTTGTATACTGTCTGGTATTCTAGTCCCTTTCAGTTTTTGTGTGTGTGTGTGTGTGTGTGTGTGTGTGTGTGTGTGTGTGTGTGTGAATTGCCTTCGCTCATTAGAATGTAATTTTTCTGAGGACAGGGATTGCTTTATTTTGTTATTTGTATCCTCAATGCTTATCACAAAGCCAGGTACTTATAAAATAGTTAATAAATATTAATTAAGGATATGAAGACACAATTTTCAGATGATGAAATTAAAGCCATTTATACTTATGAAAAAAAATGCTCTAAATCACTAGTGATTAGGGAAATGCAAATTAAAACAACTCTGAGGTACCCATCTCTCAGATTAACTAAAATGAGAGGAAAATACACAGATGATAGCAAAACAGTTCTAGTTGACCCCCTAAGCCAAACCAACCAACCAACCTAGCCCCACTTTTGCTCACTAGGATTCTATATTGTCTGTCCAATTATTTCTTTCTTGTTTTCCCTTTCTTGCTTTTCATTATAAAACTATAGTGATTCATCAAAGAGAGAGAAGAAATCCTAAAACTTCACTTAGTTTATACTCTAGGTGTCACAGAAGGACAATAGCTAGATTTCTAGTCTATATACACATAATCAGGGATTAGCAGACAAAGCTTTCTAGTCAACTGACTTCATGAAATGTATCTCTTTAAATATTTCCAATGAAATTGCTTTTCCCACCTTATTTGAGTCTTTCTACCCATTTTGCAATCTCTTGACCATGCTAAATTCTCAGGCTCAGCTCTCCATAAATTTCAAGTAATTAAATAAGAAACTCAAGGCACTCAGTCACTCATCTGTCATTATCAGGGACTCCATCAAATTTTGCTTAGGAAATCAAAATACCTTAAGCATACTTCATTCTTTTATTATTTCTTTTTTTTATTCTTTGAGATTTATTTATTAAAATAGTTATATGCAAAGGATTTAGAAATTATGGTGTATTACATAAGATAGCAATACAATCCGCTATCATCTGTTCTTAATAAATAAGAATGCTTCCTCTGCATATTTATATTCCACTTCATTCCCTGCCCCATACTGCCAAAATCCTCCCTAAGACATTTTAATACTCAAATTTTGACAATTTTTATTAAGCCACTTTCATCTCTTATTTACAGGGAGGTGTCACAATCTGCAATAATGGCAGAGATAGCACCTTATATAATTTATCAGTTGATTTATTTTTCCTTATTAGTACTTTTTTGCTGTTTTAGTACTAAATTCTATGGTGTACTGTTAAAACAATAACACCTTATTCGCACAAGCAAGAAAGGAGAGACTAAGGTAATCTAAAAAACTTAAAAGAATGCCTTAATTAATTCTTAATTAAGTAATTGTTACCATTATAAAGATAGAACTTGAAGAAATGTATAGTAAATTGCTTGTGAAAGCAAACCTGTGAGCAAGTCTGTCATTACATATTATCATCAATAGTGATCTCCTTCTCAATATGACAATTGATTAGATGTTAAGACAACATATTAAAGTGTTGTCTACTCTGTATATATCTTTATTTGAGCCAAATCATGTATATTTAGACATAGTTCATGATACATCCTACATGACTTTTATTTTAGTTCTTAATTTTATTCTATAAATATTGATATAATTTTTCATAGTCAGCTACTTGGCTGACATGGAAATACTTGTCAGGAAACAGTTTTATGTGCAATTACTCATAATGGCAATAAAACATGCCCCCAACAGATTCTAAACTATAAGCAGATTTAAGCTTGTTTCTTAATAACTGGAATTCTCTAAATGGAATTGTTATAAATAAATGGAATTCTATATCTTAGCAAAACATATGATAAGGCATTCTATTATTATGGAAATACATGTGAAATACATGTGAGAGAAATGTTAACTAGATAACAATACATTTGTTATGCATTTGGAATTGTTTGAGAGGCCAGACTTAAAGAATCTGTTAACTTCTTTAAGAACAAAGTTGCTAACTTTGCTTTGGCAGGAAGTTTACACTGAAGTACAGTAGTTTCACTGTTTGACATGGTGCTTTCTAATATTTTCATCAATGTAAAATGATAGATGACATTTTAAATTCAATTTCTAATTCCCAAAAATGGGAGGCACAGATAGTTTTATAGAGAATATACTAATTATTTGCCCCCAAAAAAGTTTAGATAAGAGAACTAGGGTGGATCTTATGAGATTAGATATAATAAGAATAACGATTAAGTATAAATAATGACAAAGATTTATATAGCACTTATTATGTTACAAATTCTGTGCTAAATGCTTTCCCATTATCACATTTTTTCCATTTTTTCATGTCATTGTTTTTGGGGTGGTAGAACATTAATAATCTTACAGAATTTTCTGAGGAAGGAAAACATATTCCTGAAGGTTCTGCTTGAGTGCACCCCATATGAACACTGTTGAATGAACTGATTTGGAGAAAGGAAGACTGGTTGGCAGGCAATAGATATTGGAAAATATAATAGCTATCTTCAACTCTTTGTAAGTGGCCATGTTAAAGGACAACTTCTTGTTCTCTTTGGCTCCTTAGGAATTTTTTTAAAGGTTATAATGTTTAGGAGCAAATTATACTTAATGTCAGGTAAATAGATAAAATGTATTAATGGAGCAAATTATACTTAACGTCAGGTAGATAGATAAAATTAATTGATGGACGCTGGGCTATGAAGACAACAAGATAGTGTCTGCCACTCAAGAATCATACAGGTGAGTGGGAGAAGACAACATATAAAGAAATTGGGAAAATGGGGTTCAAAGATATGCATATATCATCCTATAAAAAAGAGTTATAAGAAGTGCTTGTCCCAGAAATATGAGTTAGAAAATCCTAAAAGAGCTGAGGTTTATAGTTTATAGTTTTGGTATGATGGAGATGAGGATGATTTGATGGTATTCTGATGATTATTGCATTAAAAACTTGGAATGGATGCTTAAAGAGTGTTCCTCCTCTGCAAATAGTGGCTGGATGATGATTTGTCAAAAATTGTAAATCAAAGATTCTTTCTGAGTATGATTTGCATAGAGGGACCTTCTTATTTAAAAAAAAGTGAAAAACAAACAAAGGAAAACCTGTGAGTTCTGTGAGGGAGGGTAATTGCATTATTTTTATGTTGTTATTGGTATTTCACTCTTCTATACCTAATTGAAAATAAGGCATTATATATTATAGGTAATTAATAACTGTTTGTTTCAATTAAATACAGAATTCAATCACCTCCCAAGTATTGCTCCACTATTGTTGTCTGATTCAATAATTCTTTTCCTTATGATGCTTTGGGGAATTTTAACTTCACTCAATCCATGCCTCTTTTTTTGCCCTCCATGTTCCCTGCATCTGAATTATTTTTTTTTTCAATTTACTTTGTTTTGTTTTTCTCATTCTTGGATTTACTTCCCAATTAGCCTATAGAATCTGACATACAAGGTCTGTTCCTTGCTCAGCTATCATAAAGTTCTTGGGAGATTAACTTAATTTTTTCATATATATTCACTAATACTAGTTAGTAGAATTACCAGATGTTCGGTCGCCCATTCTCTGCTCATTCCATGAGGAAAACAGGGATGTACAGTAATTTCTTCAGTCCTAATGACCCTATTTCACATCGGCATATTCCAGACAGGCTGAAATTGTTTACTGTCATAAAATCATACATGTGAAACGTTCATATATTTCTCAATGAACCTCCCATTATAGCAGTTAACCAAAAATTGTAGAGGATAAAAAAAATCCTGCATGTTTTAAGAAATCCTTTAATAGATTTTGTCTCTATCTGAAAGAAAAATATTTGTATTTTACTAATGAATCAAAATGATAACTTTAAAGTATTAAATCTTAATAAGAATGTGTACCATAAATTCAGTGAAGTAAACTACATAGATGCTGAGCTTTGATGATCTGAGGTATGTATCAGAGACCAAAGGTTAGCCAGAATTTTGAAATGAGAAACTGTGATGTGATTAGTTTCTTTTGACAATCAATTCCCATGCTTGGTTTCAATTTAAAATAGCTAAATGGTCTGTTGTGTTCTTCAGCATCTATAATAGAAGCCTGACTGTATATGAATATTGATGAAAGGGACTGACAAGCTGTTCTGTCAGATGCTTTGGTAGTATGGATGGCCTGTGTGATGACATGAATGATTTATTTCACTCTGTCCTTGCTACCTCCATCACCAAGAAAAGCTTGAAGACCTCAGCAGTCCTTTGACTAGATATCCCCAAATGACAGATCAGGGATAATGTTACCTTCATTCTTTCATTAGAGTTGAACAGATGCTGAAGTAAAGCAGAATTTAAACGAACAAGAACTGAATAATCTAGTGTCAGCGTAATCAATGTTCTTAACAAACATTTTTCAAAAGAAAATCTGTCCATGAGAAAATGATGTGTTCCTTAAAATATGTCCTTTTTTCTTTTTGTTTTAATTTTGTAGGAGAAGAATTCTTTCTTAATGTGAAAACTTAGAACTACTGGTAGTATACAAAATTAAAAATATCAAATGCTTTGGTTTAATAATAACTGATATTTATATAACACTATTTGATAGGCATTATGCTAAACATTTTAAAATGCTATCTCATTTAATCCTCACAACTATAGGAAATAAATGTTATTATTATTCCCATTTTATACATAGGAAAACTGAGATCAAGTGACTTGTGTAGAATTGTCTGAGACCTGATTTAAAGTGAGGTTTTCCAGATTCTAGGCACTGCATTCTATCCAGTGCATCACATTGTTATCTGTAAGCAGTTTTATCTACTATGACATTTTGTCTGTCATGTAAATTCTTTGTGATATAGGTTATCTCCATTTCTCAGCTCTACTTTTGAAATTTCCTTCACCATGATATGTCATCTTTCTCACCCTAAAAGTTTACTCTATATATGAGTCTTTTTACACTAGAACCTGAACCCAATGACTTTTCTTTTGATCCAGTTTGGTGCCTTCCAATACTTGCATTTTAAGGAAAATGTTCAGGACAGTTTCCATTTCAAAACCCTTTTTTGCTAAATTTTAAACTTTATGTTTCACAGTTTTCACCTGGCTCAAGGGAATGGATAATTTTCACCCAACTGGATATATGCCTTCTTCTCCATATTTTACATGCCCCCTTTTTTTCAGTTTGCTTGTGTGTATTTTGTTGTCTTCTCCATTAAGAAGTAACTTTCTCCTGATGAGGGAATAGTTTTTTGATTTTAATTACTTTTTAAATTATAATCTTAAAGTATAATTCAGTATTTAATTCATAGTTAACACAATAAATTCCTGTTGACTTATTGACTTTTGTGGTGAATTTAAGACAGTAATGTCAATCAAGAATTACTGTTTATTGACTTATTTTATTTTTGCAATAATGATAACTTTTAAAATTTCAACATGCAAAGATAGTTTTTAACATTCATCCTTGTAAGACTTAGTATTCCAAATTTTTCTCTCTTCCCCCCTTCCAATGCCCTTCTCCTAGACAACCAGTAATGCAATATAGGTTAAACATGTGCAATTATTCCAAACATATTTCCACATTTATCATGCTGCACTACAAAAATCAGATCAAAAGGGGGAAAATATGAGAAAGAAAAAAACAAGCAAACAAACAACAACTACAAAAGGCAAAAATATGATGTTGTGGTCCACATTCAGTCTCCATAGTCTTCTCTCTAGATGCAGATATATGCCTCTTTTCATCACAAGTTTGCTGGAATTGCTTTAAATTACTGGATTGTTGAAAAGAGCTAAGTCAATCACAGTTGATTATCACATAATCTTCTTGTTGTGTGGAATATCCTCTTGGTTCTACTCACTTCACTTAGAATCAGTTCATGTAATTCTTTCCAGGCTTTTCTGAATTCAGCCTGCTCTTTGTATCTTATGGAACAATAATATTCCATTACATTCACATACTGCAAAATATTCAGCCATTCCCCAACTGATGGACATCCACTCACTCAATTTCTAATTCTTGCCATTAAAAAAGGACTATTACAAACATTTTTTTTGTACATGTGGATCTTTCCCCTGTTTTATGATCTCTTTGTGATACAGACCCAGTAGAGACAATGCTAGATCAAAGGATATGCACAGTATGATAGCTTTTTGGGCATAGCTTCAAATTACTCTCCAGAATGATTGGTCAATTCACAATTCCATCAACAATGTATTAATGTCTCAATTTTCCAACATCCCCTCCAACATTTATCATTTGTTTTTCTTGTCATCTTATTCAATCTGAGAGATGTGAAGTGATACCTCAGTGTTGGCTTAATTTGCATTTCTCTAATCAATAGTGAGTTAGAGCAATTTTTCATATGACTAGAAATAATTTTAATTTCTTCATTTGAAAATGGTCTGATCATTTATCAATTAGAGAATGGCTTCTACTGTTATAAATTTGAGCAAATCATCTATATATTTTAGAAATGAGATGTTTATCAAATGTCTTCGATATAATTTCCCCAGTTTTCTGTTTTTCTTATAATTTTGGCTGCATTGGTTTTGTCAATAGAAAAAGTTTTAATTTAATATAATCAAAATTATTCACTTTGCATTTCATGATGTTATCTAGTTATTTTTGGCCAGAAATTCCTTATTTCTCCAGAGATATAAAAGGTAGACTATCTCTTAATCTCCTAATTTGTTTTAATATTACTTTTTATGTCTAAATAATGAACCCATTTTGATCTTATCTTAGTATAGGGTGTTAGATATTGGTTAGTACCTAGTTTCTGCTATACTATTTTCTAGTTTTCCCAACAATTTTTGTCAGATAGTGAGTTCTTCTCCCAGAAGTTGGAGTTTTTGAGTTTATCAAACACTACTAGATTACTATACTCATTGACTATTGCTTCTTGTATAGCTAACCTATTTCTTTATTTTTTTCATTTTTTATTATAGCTTTTTATTTACAAAATACATGCAAGGGTAATTTGTCTACACTGATCTCTGCTAAACCTTCTGTTCCAAATTTCCCCCTTTTTCCCCCTCCACCCTCCTTTAGATGGCAGGTATTCCAAAACATGTTAAAATATATGTTAAATCCAATATATGTGTACATATCCATACAGTTATCTTGCTGTACAAGAAAAACTGGATCTAGAAATAAAAAAGAAAACTTGAGAAGGAAAACAAAAATGCAAGCAAACAACAACAGAAAGAGTGAAAATGCTATATTGTGCTCCACACTCAGTTCCCAAAATCCTCTCCCTGGGTGTACATGGCTCTCTTCATAACTGAACAACTGGAACTGGTCTGAATCAATTCATTGGTGAAGAGAGCTACATCCCTAAAAATTGATCATCGTATAGTCCTGTTGTTTCCATGTACAATGATCTCCTGGTTCTGCTCATTTCAGTTATAGCTAACCTATTTCTTTTATCCAATACTCTATTTCTTCACCAATGCCAAATGATTTTGACTACCTCTGCTTTACAATATTGTTTTAGAACAGTTAAACTACTTTTCTTTGCATTTTTTTAATGTATTGTCTTAAAATTCTTTACCCTTTGTTCCTCAAGAAGAATTGTGTTATTAATCTATGGTACTGACTCAGTAGATTAATTTAGTTAGAGTTGTTCTTATAGTTCCTGGCTTTTTCTTGGCAGGTAGACACCCAAATACTTTATATTACCTATAGTTATTTTAAATGTTATTTCTCTTTCTATCTTTTGATTCTGGACTTTGCATGGATTTATTTTATACCCTGAAATTGCAAAAGTTGTTAATTGTTTCTAGTAGTTTTTAATTTATTCTCTAGGGTTCTCTAAGTAAATCATCATATTATCTGCAGAGTGATAATTTTTGTTTCCTCATTATCTACTCTTATTCCCTCAATTTCCTTTTCTTCTCTTATTGCTAAAGCTAATATTTCATGATATTTAATAGTAATGGACAACCTTACTTTACCCCTAATCTTATTGGGAATGCTTCTAGTTTATCCCTTTAGTTTATCCCCATTATAGATTATACCTGCTGATGGTTATTGTGACATATTTAAGTGAGATATGTGAGGTTCTATAAGCATTAAAATAATATATGTTGATTCATAAAACTTAGCAATAAAATATCTTGAGTACAGGTATCATGATGGCAACTTACACAAAGTCTCTGTAGGATAGGAATTTTTAATTTTGATTCTACACTACTCTAAGAAATTTATGGATATATTTAATGTCATCCATGCATATGGATAGGAAAAACTATCTATATTAGCACTAATGTGTGATTTCCTTTGTAATCCCATTCATTTTAATTAATTTAAAAAAATATTCCAAGAAGGACCTCCTAGACTTCACCAAATTGCCAAGGGTAATATAATATCAAAAAGTCTAAGAACTTTCCTCTAGGTGAAACTGTTGAATGATTGAAAAACTTAATTTTCAGCTAAGTAGAGAGTAAACATTACCAGGTAGAAATTTTCATTGGAGAAGGGTCTGGAAGATTTTGTCAACCAATCAATTCACAAAAATAATAAGAAGAAAACAAATAGTATGGGCTCAATACTGGAAATACCAATATAAAGACCAAAACAACCTCTCCTTGAAAGAAGATTATAAGTTCAGGGGATATCTAGAAGTTCTTATAGAAGCTGCTATGAGATACAAGATGAATGGCAGAATAGAAAGTATAAGAATGGTACATCGTGATTATACAGATGGCACCAGAAGTCATCTAACCTAAACCCTTTAGTTTACAGAGAAGAAAACTGAGGCATAATTAAGTTACATAACTTTCTAAAAGTCAAATAGAAAATAAAGATAAAATATTAAGGGCAAAGCTAGGAAGTCAAACACAAATCTGTAGGATTATAAACTATAAAAGAAATTAATAAAAAGGGAATGACCCAACTGGAAGTTGCAGGGGTGAAATAGACATGTAAAATAGACATGGATAAAGGCCATTCAATCAAGTTGTCAAGATAACAGCTATCTGTTCTTTTGAATTCTTACTTTGATGCTGGTTGATTTATTGGAAGACTGAGATAGCAATGTGTCTCTATAGATATGTTGAGTGTAGCATAGTGGAAGCACTATGTAATGCATTTATTCATGGGTAAAAATATAATTAACCAGACTATTTGAATTAAGATTTTTACAGGTAAAGATCAGAAGATCATGTCAATCAGAGGTAACATCTTAAACAAATATCATGAGACAGAAAAGTGCCCTTTGGTACCTGGAAACGTGTCAGTTGGTCAGAAATTTGGTGTGCACCAAACCAAACAAACAAACAAAAAACAAAACAAAACAGGAGAACACAAGTGGACTGGGAGCAGTAGTAGAGAGTTTTAAATAGCAAGGCTAATACCTATTGGCAATATACCACAGTATAAACAGTTCTGGACCTAGATTTAGAGGGCCTGTGTTAGAATACCATTACTACTTATTGTCTATGTGAACTGGAACAAACTATTTTCCCTCTTTGACCATCAAAGTTTTTTTTTTTTTTTTTATATATACACTGAGAGAAATGGGAAAAAAGATGATCTCTAAGTTTCCTTCTAATTCTAAATCTTAAATCCTGTGCCTTTAATCATATTGTTCATGACTACAGACTTAGTTAGTTAAGGGTTTCAAATAGTTGACACTATAAAGAGTGGCCACATATTTTTAACACCAGTACCCTACCTCCACATCTAACTTCAAACCTCCAAACCCACTTATCAATTAATACTAAAGGAAAGCAGCAACAAAAAAACAATTCATACAAAATTATTGTGAGACAAAATAGATGTAATGACAATTTCTTTTCTACACCAGTTCTTTAGGGTTTTTTGAGTCAAATAGTGAAAGTAGAGTGGAAGGACTGCAAGTTCCATGGATATCTAGCCATAGCCAAAGAAATAAAGTAAAAATCATGGAACATAAATTTGGCTGGCTGGAAATGTCTCCTTATAAGAGGACAAAGAAGAGAATAAAAAAGTATGACAAGGTATATGTGTATAACTGGAGAAATCACCCACATTTATAATATTGCAGATCAGTGAACATATTAAAATGATAGTGCATAAAGTCAAGAAGCATTCTTGGTTTTGTGCAAAGTGTCAGTGGTTAAAAATCACATAAAAGAACTAAAAAAGCAAGCTCCCTATAGGAATTTTTTTTTTCCCACACACCTCATGAGAGCTTTTTTCTTCAATCATGTCACTTTGTTTAATTTCAATAATATATATAACAATTTCAATACCAATATATACTACATTGTATTAAATTAAAACTCAGATGCGGAAACGACTAATATATATTGCCATTTTCCATGTAACTTGCTTTTTCAAACAGGTGCATGAGGCCCCAGGATTTTGAGTAATCACAGATATAGCTATATATCCGAGACAGAACTTAAGACCAAATTTTCCTTCTTCCAAGTTCTGACCTGCATCCCCTGAACCACATCTTCAAACAAGCAAAACAAATCAAAGAAAAGCAAAGTGAGGTGGTGGTTTCCTGTATTTTTACTAAATGCCCTGCCCTTTTCAAGGCACTTTGCCATTCTTTTAAAGATTAAGTTAACAAAATGTAGCAGGTTAAGAGGAAATACCTGTATTTCTTATTATGGGCTAATGCTGCTATTGAATATTTCTCTTGTTAAAGGAGATAAAGGTTGTTTTTTTTATTATTAACATTATATTATCTCATTAAGACCTTCTAAAATCATATTGATTACATTTAGGCACATATTAAATGCCATGAATAACAAATTCCAAATCTTCCACTTGTCCCATGTGAAGGTGACTCTGACATTTAAACCTTTCATGAATTTTTGAGGCTGATTGAGACTGAAGACAAAGAACAAACATAACTTCTTTTCACTTTCTTTTTAAAGTACCCTGACACTGGTACTGAATATTATGTATGGAATCCCCAAATAAAATGTTATGCTGTGAATATAGAGGCACAAGTACTTGTACTCTGTGGACCTTCATGACCTCTACTCAGCAACATCGAGCCATAATATTAGAATTTCATAGTATACCTTGCATTTTCAGGAACAGGGAACAGGATGTCAATTCATCTTCATTATAAGGTGATTGAAAATATATGTTAATTTTAAAATAGAGACGTACTTCTTTAAGTCCTAAATATAGATTTTACAGACTGCTCTGTGCTTACATTAGTTCCACACTTGGGGAACTCAGAGTTCAGCACTATCTCTCAGTATTAGTACTAGTTTTAACTACCCATGTAATCTTGCATAAATAAAATGACCTCTTTGAGCCTCAAATTCCTTATTTACATAATGAAACAGTTGGATCATGCTACCTCAAAAGTCTTTTCAATTCTAGATCCATGATCCTAACAACTAAAAGCAAATGGTCTTACATTTATTTTAGGTCATAGAAGGAAGAAATAGAATTAATGGGTATTCATTGCAAAGAGATAACTTTGAATATGATACAAGCTAAAGTGTGGAGTTATGTATTCCATTGCTATTATTGTAATGCAATCAGAAGTGCTTTGTTAAAGTTCTCGATGTTTGAATGTGGTAATTTTTTATTTTATGATTCATTATGAGATCAGAATCTCTTTAATTAGGTCAAGAAGGAACTAGTGTGATTGACTGACCAAAGAAGGTCATCATATATCTTATTGCTCTAAATAGCAAATTCCAACATTTAAGAATATAAAGAAAGCACTCATGTTTGAATATATTTAGGGAACAGAACTTTTTTTGTCTATATAAGAGAGAAAGAAGGAGAAAAAAAATCATATTAGAGGACTATAAAAATTTCTTCTCTCCCCATCAACCCTATCCTTCATTATTAGAATAACTGGAACAATAGGAGAAAACACATCAAAATATAAGAAAAGGACACATTAAAGGCAAATGAGGAAATATGGATTCAGAAAATCACCATCTTACAAGGGAAGCAACTTTAATGCATATTACCTTTTCTAGCACAAATTAATAGTGGCTATTAATTAGGGCTTCAAGAAACTATGAGTTACTACCCTATGATCTACACATGAGTCTCAAATTCATCATTTTCTAAGTTTAAGCACACTATTTATCTGCACCATTTATATAATTCTGTGGAAATGTACCCTAGGCTTTTGAAAAGGAATGTTTTGGACCATATACTTTTTCCTATATCAATTTAGTTTGGTCTTTGGAGATAATGAATCATAATGGGAAAAGTCCTGATGGGGGTCTAAGAACAACAATTCTTGAACCTCATTCCTTTAGAACCTGACATGACAACATGGGCAGAACTTGAAGAGGTGATTCCAGGAAGAGGAAATTAGTAGACAAGTAAGGAAAATTATTTGAGGAAATCATTTAAAGGTAGGCTAATATTGAAAGGGAGTGTCTTAACAGATGTTAAGCTCTCTTTCACTTGAGTCCTTTAATGAAAACCTGAGTAGCCAATTGTCAGGTTTGTCATAGAAACAATTCTTTTTTCTGAGGACTATATTGAATATGACTCCTGGATTCCTTCCAAGTTTTTTAAAATTCTACAAATATTAATATAAAATATATATATTTTCTATTAAAAAGACTCCAATAATTTGTTTTATTTTGCATGCAAATTTTCCAAACTGCAAAGGTAATGCAACTAATCACACCCATAGCATTCTGGAAATCTGGTGTCTCTGTAAAGCAAAAATATTAGAACAGAATAAAAAGCCTTTAGATTCTTTTAAATGTGTTTGTTTCTTTAAAAAATCAATTTATCTTATACAAATTAACAGTACCATAATTGCAGTTTTATTAGGCTAACCTAACAGGAGGATGCTTTCATTCTCTCTCTCTCTCTCTCTCTCTCTCTCTCTCTCTCTCTCTCTCTCTCTTTCTCTCCTTCTATTTCCCCCCCTTTTTTTAAAATAAATTGCTAATTTACCATACTTTAACAAGTTAACCTGAAAATGTCTTATAACTACTTTTGTTTAAATATGTCTCTGGAAAGCATGATTCCTTGAAATGGCTTTTTACCAGATAGATTTCACTTTGATTTTAGAAACAGTTTCTTTTTAATTCTATATCACTCAAAGCTGATTTTAGAATCAAGCTACTGCATCTGAAAAAAAGGCAGTTAGTTCCTTTTATAAAAAAAAATTATACATAGAACCCCAGAATGAATTTACTTACTGAATTTACTAATGTACTTTACTGTCATGAAGGTCCACAGAAATTTACCAGTTCCTTTTATAAAAAAAAATTATACATAGAACCCCAGAATGAATTTACTTACTGAATTTACTAATGTACTTTACTGTCATGAAGGTCCACAGAAATTTACCCCAGAAAATTAAAATATCTTTCTCAACTATTAAAGCTCCTTCCCTTGATTCAAATGTCTTACCTGAAATATCAATAATTGCAATGTGCCACATAAAAGGAAAGGAAAGCTGCAAAGCTGTGGCCCCTACTCTCCAAGTATACAATCTATTAAGAGTCTGAGATGGGCAGGTTAAGATGCATATAAAAATCTGAAATGCTTCTCAATTACTAAATAAGTAGAGAGGTAAATTATGTGATTCTACCCAAAATAAAACATCAGTTGCATTTTAGAAATAAGTATAAATGAAGAAGATACATTCTAAAAATATATTTCAAAATATATGCATGGATAATTTTCAGCATTCACCTTTGCAAAACCTTATGTTCTAAAAATATTTCCCTATCATCCCCACTTGCCCTCTCCCCTAGAAAGCAAATAATGTTTAAAATGTGCAATTCTTCTAAATATATTTGCACATTATCATTTTTTCGTAAGAAAAATCAGATCAAAATGGGGGGAGAAGAGAAAACAAACAACAACATGAATAACAATAGCAAAAGGTGAAAATGTTATGGTGTGATCCACCTTCAGTCCCCATAGTCCTCTCTCTAGATGCAGTGGACTCTCTCCATCACCAGATCATTGAAACTGGCCTGAATCATCTCATTATTGAAAAGAGCCAAGTCCATCAGAGTTGATCATCACATAATCTTTTTGTTGCTGTGTTCAGTGTTCCTTGGTTCAGGTCACTTCACTTAGCATCAGTTCCTGCAAATTTCTTCAGGCTTTTCTGAAATCATCCTACTGATCATTTCTTATATAATAATAACATTCAATTGCATTCATATACCATAACTTGTTTAGCCATTCCCCAACTGATGTGCATCCACTCAGTTTCCAGTTCCTTGTGTTACTACAAATATTTTTGCACATGTGTGTCCTTTCCAACTTTTTTATGATCCCTTTGCGATACAGGCCCAATATAGACACTGCTGAATCAAAGGGTATGCACAGTGTCATAGTCCTTTCGGCATAGTTTCAAATTGTTAGATCAATTCATAACTCTACCATCAATGTGTTAGTGTCTCAGTTTTCCCACATCCCCTCCAACATTTATCATTATCTTTTCCTATAATCTTAGTCAATATGATCTGAGACATGTGAAATGCTATCTCAAAGTTCTCTTTATTTGCATAAGAAGACATATTTTAAGCTTTATTTGGAGATGACAAATGAATAAAAAGTGGCACAAGAAGTCTTCAGGTCAACACAATGGAGAAAGGAGCTGAGAAGGAATTTTAAAATTTCTGTCATAAAACTCTTATTAAATAGATAGAAGTAGAAAAGACTTTTATTTTCTCTTCATTTAGAATATCAACAAATATTATCATGGGTTTTAACCAATTGAAAAATCATTCAACTACATTTATCTTCAGATAGTTAACTTTGTCACACCAGTAGGTTGTGAGCTTTGTGAGTAGAAGAATTAACCACACAGGGAATCCCCCCTTCCATCATATCACCATTTCTAGACACATTGATAAAATATGTGTGTCAGTATTCTTGAAATATAAATGATTATATCTTAAATTTATATGATCAATCTATTTTTTAATAAAACTTTCATTATTCATCTCTGATTCTTTTATCTTCCATGAGACAGTGACTTAGAATGGGGGATTCCTACTCAAAATAAAACTAGAACTTGGTTTAATGGATGTGGAATGTAATCATGAATCTATCCCTAACTTCAAAGTTTAATGCCTCAGTTTCTCCTTGTCTAATCTTCCTCATATCAAAGAGGTTTTTGAATATTCAATTAAGTGATTGGAAATTAAATTAGTGGCTATGTGAATGGTTTTTAGTAGTGAAAGCATTATAGGGAAGACTCAATTTCTTTTTTTTTTTAATTATTATTTCACTAGCCAGCTATATGATCTTAAGAAACTTACTAGGTTTTAGAAGCTTTATCTATTCCACAAAAATATATAGCATTTTATATCCATTGGATATAATTGTACAAATACACACACACACACACATACACACACACACAAACACACCACAATAAATAGACATAGATAGATAGATCATCAGTACAAGTACCATTTTATTCCAGAGGTAGAAGACATGTCTTCATCTAAACATGGTTTACTTCCCCATATCCTATTTACATTATAGAAGACATAATATGGAAAAACACAAGATCAGAATTCTCATAAACTGGATCCAAGGCTACTCATAAACCATTTTTTTTGGTCTTCATGTTTCAAATTCTTATAAAGAATTTCCCTATCACACTAATACCTTGTTGGTGGAATTGTGAATACATCCAGCCATTCTGGAAAACAATTTGGAATTATGCTCAAAAAGTTATCAAAATGTGCATATCCTTTGATCCAGCAGTGTTACTACTGGGCTTATATCCCAAAGAGATCTTAAAGAAGGGAAAGGGACCTGTATGTGCAGGTTTTTTATATGTAGCCAGAAACTGGAAACTGAGTGGATGCCCATCAATTGGAGAATGGTTGAATAAATTGTGGTATTAATATTATTGTTTGGTAAAAAATGACCAGCAGGAGGATTTCAGAAAGGCCTGGAGAGACTTACATGAACTGATGCTGAGTGAAATGAGCAGGACCAAAAGATCATTATATACTTCAACAACAATACTATATGATGATCAATTCTGATGGACATGGCCCTCTCCAGCAATGAGATGAACCAAATCAGTTCCAATAGAGCAATAATGAACTTAACCAGCTACACCCAGCAAAAGAACTCTGGGAGATGACTATGAACCATTACATAGAATTCCCAATCCCTCTATTTTTGTCTGCCTGCATTTTTTATTTCCTTCACAAGCTAATAATACACTATTTCAAACTCTGATTCTTTTTGTACAGCAAAATCACTGTTAGGACATGTATGCTTATATTGCATTTAATTTATACTTTAACATATTTAACATGTATTGGTCAATCTGCCATCAGGGGGAGGGGATGGAGGGAAGGAGGGGAAAAATTGGAACAAAAGGTTTGTCAATTGTCAATGCTGTAAAATTACCCATGCATGTAACTTGTAAATAAAAAGCTATAATTAAAAAAAAAAATTTCCCCATCAATATCATGATTTGATTCATTTTACCATGTTTCCCACATAAGTTCTCCTGGAGGAATATTAACATTTTGTCACAACTAGCTACAGGGGAAGGTGGAGGAAATCAGATCAATGCAAGTTAGCTGACAACTCATAGAAAATAGCAGACAGAATTTATTTCAACTGACATAAGTAATGGAAAATAGAAAGTACTTAAAAGAGCCCATAAATATGGAAGACATTTTCCATTATTCTATTTGAGTGTAGCCTACAATTGAGAAATTCCCAAAAAAGAAATAGACTTGGGGTTACCACATGGAAAAACTATTTTTCATTGGACTCCAAGTATCCAAATAATTCATGGAACTGAAAGGAAAGAAAGATCCATCTTTGTTATTTACTACCATCATGGCTCTTCAGTTGGCTATTCTTCCATCTTTATATGGCTGCATTTCTTCTCTTCAGGAAGTGTTTTAAAGACATTGGCCATTATTTCTTTATAAGTCTGAACAAGGAAGTTCATCTAAGCAGCTGAAGTTCTGCTCCAGTGCTGTTGCAACATAGAGTCCTACTGCACAACAGAGCAACTTGTGCCTTTCAGTTTTCCATGGTGGGAGTGAATGTGGAACAGTAGCATAGGGAGGATTGGGTTCTTTTGCAAGCTATTAAATTAGTTGCACAGAATTAATATATCATTATAGTTACTGGGGAAAGCAATGCCAAGTATGAACTTTATAACTTAGGATCCAGCCTTTATATACTATTATAAGTTTTTTATTTCATTGGTATTTGTTGTGTTTTAGACCACAGAAGCATCAAGAATTTTTTTTCTCTTATTCATAATTCTTATTTTTGAAGATGTTTGAGAGGTTAGGAGGATAAGAGAAAGTAACTACTTGTCCATCTTATTGGTGAATCTACTATTCTTTCCAGTATAGCATTCTTCTTTCCCTAGTCAAATTGTCATTTTTCTGAGCCTTCTTGTTAGAAGCTATTGAAATGAGTAATCTTTGATCACCTCCCATATCACTTCTGATCAAGCAAAATACCAGCTGATGGGTCCCTTATGAATTTTTGGGGGAAAGAATTACAGAAAGTCAGTGCACACACACACACACAAAATTATAGAAGATTCTTCCTCATAATACACACAGTGTTTTTTTTTATTATTTTAAAAATCTAATATTTAGGTTTATCTTTAGAGAGACAATTTAAATACAAAAAGTTTTCTACTAGCTCAAGGAACATTCCATTTGACAGTTGTTATAATTACTACATATATCTTTTTTTTCTTGAAAGTAGCCAGATCATTTGGATAAATATGTAAATGTTTAGTGTTATCAATATTACATTAAGATGTTATTAACTAAAGCCTAAGTAACACACCACACCATATAAGCATACCTTATTGCTTTCAGTTGATTAATGTAATTTAAATATTAAGCTATGCTTGATATCTTGTCATTTACCATTAGTCTATTGATGTGAATTACATACAGCTTTACATTGTGTATTTAGAGCTTGAGTGGGCAAAACAAAAAGAAGAGCCTCACATATACCTCAATATTTATAGCAGAACTTAATTTACTTAATCTATTTATTTGTCTATTTATTTATTTAAATCTAGAAGCAAAGAACTAGAAACAAAGTAAATACTTGCTGTTTGTCAAATACTTGTATTGTGATACATAAATATAATGGAATATTATATTTGTCATACTATACTGTAAGTCAGTTGTTTCAAACTTTAATAGGAATGAAAACCACTAATCCATACTTAAGCATTCTTGTAGATCACATACTGACTTTGTTTTGCAATGAAATGTTATCTTAGTTTAATTGATTTTTTATTTATTTCACTCTAGTTAGTGGTATAGGTCGCCTGCAGTCTTAGATTGTGGATTTGACACCTCTAATAACAACAAATAGGACAAAATTTGGAAAACCTTAAATGAACTTCTATGTATACAAAGTAAACAGGATTAGGAAAATAAAGAATAACAAAACAATCCAACAGTGAATGTTGTAAAACTATAATGAATGACCAAACTTGGTTTAGCAGAAGAAATATGAGAAGTTATATTATCCATATATTTGTAGGGCTGTGGGTTCACAGATGTGCAACAGTGCATATAACATCAGATTTTTTCAGTGTGTTTTTGGCTTTGCTGACCTTCCTTTTCTACCTTCTGTCTATTCTTATTTTGTTCTTTGATTTAAATCAGTGTTGTAAAAATCAAATAGAATACTTGGATGCATATTGATTTTAAAAATCTGTAAATTCACATTATGTTGTATTATATTTGTATTTATTTTCTTTTAATATATTTGGTTGGGAGGTTGTGCTATCTCAGCACATCATTTTCTTTTTGGAATTTCTGTTTTTGAATAAACTGCTTTCTTTCTGTGTTCAACATCCAAATCCACATTATTTTACATGATAGTTGAAAATTCACATTCTCTATGATATTTTGAACTTACTATTTCTACAAATCTTTACCAAATCTTACTCCAACACCTCATCATGGCATTGAGATGCCTGTAGATTCTTGCAGAATATGAATTTACAAACTAAACTCTCAGAGGTTGACTAAAGTTGGAAGCACTTCAAATGTGATCACAGTAATAGGCTTGTGACACTTAAAATTGGAGGCCAATCCAACTAAGTATAAAGAAGCTGATCATTTAAACATTAGGCACTGGATGATAAATTATTCTGACCCTCGTATCATTTAAATATCTATATCTAGACAGGTTGTAATGTAAATCAATGAAGGGAGTGCCAGTAACAATGAAATAAAAGACTCTATGAAGAACTGAAGATTGTTGAGCAAATGATTGAGAGTATGATTATAAAATTCCCTATATTAATCTTCTTGTTGTTTTAATCTTGTTTCTAAGCAAATTGTAAATTTTTTAATGGCAGAGAAACTGTCACATAGTCTTTAATATGTCTATCATTGTCTTACATGGGGCTAAGTACACAGTAGGAACTCAGTTTTATGTTTATTATTGATGCACATCCATGTACATATTAAAATATATTTTACATATATTTATGTATTTTAATAAAATATATTTATTAAGCATATAGAATTTATATTAGGGGAGATAAGAGGACCTTATATTTAAAAAGCTTATAATTTCATTGCAGTTATTGATATAAATTCAGTTAAACATAACACAAAGTAGAGATACACAGGAAGGGTATTATAATGTTCTTGATGATTTTCTAGGGTTCTTTGGGCAGCCTTCTTTTCAGTCAGAGTAATCACCACAAGAGTGTCCAGGGATTAAAGTCCAAATCCTTTATTATCTCTTTCAGTCTCCTTGCTTAGGGCTTCAGGTAGCTTTTTTTAGAGACCTTCCAGAGTCTTGGTTTCAGTGGAGAAACTAAGGAGGAGAGCTTGCCACCAAGGTGGTGTGAGACAGGATGAATGAATCTGAGTTCAAGGGCTTGTGCTTCAGCCTCCAGGATACTGGTCTTCTCTAGCTCTGAATCTAGCTGAGGCTCCCAGCTTATATACTCAATGTAGACCAATCATTATATCACTAGGAAATCATTATTTGTTGTAAGCTTAAATCAATCATACTGAACTTAGAGAACTATTAAATACCATGCTAAACTGGATAATCATCATCAATTCCACTTACTTAGCACCTTGTAAGAATCCTTGTTTCAAATTCAGAGTTCTGGTCCATAACAGGTATAAAAAAGACGTGAAACTTGAGGAAGGGAAGAACAGTTGGGGATCTGAGGAATAGTTGGGAACTTTTTATGGAGGGGATAAGAATTAAGTATTGGTCAGGATTAAGAAAAACAAATATAATGGTATAACAATAGAAAAGACACAAAGGCAAAAAGGATTATTGTGTTTATAAAGGGTTTCTTGAGGAGAACTGAAATGATGTAAGTTAAAGCTTTACTATAGATGGGAGTGAGAAATAAGGTTGAATAATTAGAATAGGGTGACATTATGAAGAACTTGGGTGTTAGATTAGGAAGTTCCAAATTCATTTTACTTAATGCAAAGCTTTATACAATGGGTTCCATATTTATTTATTAGGGGATAAGGAAAGAAGAACCAAAACCCTATATGAGATTTTTAGGTAGCAGTATTAATAAACAGGCATTAATTCTAAAGAAGCCTTTATTAGAGTTTCCCAGAAGATGCAATGGGATGGTAGAAAGCCACCTGAGTTTGGAATTAGAAAACTGGGTTCTAAATTCCATCTCTACAACTTATTGGCTATCTAATTTTGATCAAGTCATATCTTTTTCTCAGAAAGAGGATGATATTTCCCATATTACATACTCTACAAGACTGTTATGAGATCATTGCTTTAGTAAACAGTTAATGCATAAATTTCAGCCACCAAACTTTGAGATATTGCCACAAAATCTCAATATCACAATGCCTCAATATTTCAATAATTATGGAAAAAGAATTGGATTTGCTGTGAGAGAGTTGAGATTTACATCATTTGAACAGTCTTCTCTTTATTCATTATTTCCTATTTATCCTATCTGAAGCTTGAATTTTATATATTTATTTGTGGGTTGTTTTCCCTAATAGACCACGGGCTCCTTAAGAATAATGACTAAATGTTTTGCTTTTTTGTATCCCCAGCATTTAGCACAGTGCCAAACACACTGTAGGTATCCAATAAATATTTATTGATTGATATGTTGATCTTAATTGCAACTTACTCTCTATGTGATCTTGCAAATATCAGTTACTACATTGGGATCAAATTTCTTCCCTTGTAAAATGGAAATGTTAGATTATATAGTATTTGTACTTGTGATCTTGTCTTTTAAGAAAAGGAAACTTAACAAAAGACATATGAGCAAACTCACATAAAACCTGATTTTAGACATAATCTAGAGCCAGGATCTAAGCTAGAGTTTTACACTTCACACTTTAATTACTTTAATACAACAGGAACACAAATTTATGAAAAAATAATCCAGAGCAATAGAATGCTTCCACTCTCTTCTGGTGCATAAATATTTCTGAAGTTAATCTTAGAGATTATTTTTAATTTTGCCTCCAAACATTAGAAAATTCAACAAACTCAAGAATATTTGTAGCTGAGAAGACTGACAGGTTGCCTCAGATTGCCCTAGAGATAAAGTGATTTCCAAAGAGCCTAAGCCTAGATTTAATGGGATGGCAGGAAGGCCTACCAAGGGCACTGTGTTCTTTTAGATGATCACTTGGGTATTGGTAAAAAAATATCCATGTTGATTCCTTTCATATCATATTTAAAAGATGGAAACAAGGTAAGACAGCAAGCATTTATTTATCCCTCAATATGTGCCAGGTCCTTCTGAGAGATAGTGCTAAAAATACAATGAGAAAGAAGGATAATCTTCCTCCTCAAAAAGTTCATTATCCAATATGGGAAGATGAAATGAAAAAGGGAGACTTCAGTGAATATACTCAGATTAAGGCCTTGGTTTGGGTCCTTCCACAAAAAAGAAGACCCAAAGGAATTAACTAGTGGCAGAGTAGAGCCAGACTACTTGGTGGATGAATATTTCACATTGAGAAGTCTATAAAAGTGGTTAGGTATTCAAGGTTGAAGAAATTCCAGGAGTTAAGGGAAGTTCTAGAATGCTACAGTTGTTGAACATTGTTGAACTATGGTTTTTAAAGTATCTGAAGTATTTGAAAGTCAAATTTTGGATTCAACTCTCTCTCTTTGCATCAGAAATTATTGAAAGACCTCTATCTCATTATCTATATATTATGTATACACACACACACACACACACACACACACACTCTCTGCTTCTTTGTTTCTTTCAAATACTGCTTCTTTCACATAGAAGCTGCTAAATCTCATGTGATTCTGACTAGTTCCATTGTATTTGAATTATTTCTGATTGAACTGATGAGAAGTTCTATTTTGGTACTCTTTCAGAAAATGATCAGTGGATTTTTTCAATTATGTCTATGTTAATCTCTGGCTCTAAAATATTGGGACAGTTTTCCTTTGTAACTTTAAAAAAATATGATGCCCAGGCTCTTTTTTTTATTATTATTTTCAGGTAGTCCAATAATTCTTAAATCATTTCTCATCAGTCTATTTTCTAGATGCTTTTCTGATGAAGTATTTCAGACTTCTGTTTTTTGATGTTGTTTTATTGTTTCTTGATGTCTCATGATAGTATTAGCTTTCATTTACCCATTTCTACTTTTTAAAGTATCTTTTTTCAATGAGTTTTTTATAACCTCTTTCCCCCAATTTTTCAATTGTTCTTTTTAAAGATTTATTTTAATGGAACTTTATATTTATTAACATTTGGCCATATTTTTAAGTTTTTATTTTCTTTAATAATATTTTTGTCACATTTATTAATCAGTTAAGTGCCCTGACAAAATTTTGTTGCTTTAGTCTTATTTCTCTTCCTAATTTTTCCTTTACTACTTTTATTTGATTTTAAAAATCATTTTGGCTCTTCCAGGATTTCCTATGTAAATTTTCTTTCCCTTTAAGGCTTTGCTTATATTTGCTTAAACATAGTTGTCTTCTTCTGAGTTTGTGTCTTGAGTATCTTTTCTGTCACCATTGCAGCCTTTTCTTATCAGATTTTTAAAAAAATATATTTCATAGTATATCTCTTTACTTAAACATTTATGTTAAAGTTGGGCTCTTTCCAAGGTGTATGGTTGAAAATGGTATACTGTCCAAAGTTCAGGCTGTTTTTCATTTGCTATTTTAAGACTTAATTCTGAGGGCTTATAAGTTTTGGGTGCTTTCAAGGTGGTGTGATTGAAGGAGACATGTGATTAGATGCTCAATTGTCCTTTCACAATGAGGGCTCCTGTTTCTTTGGAACAACAAGTGATATTGCTCCTCACAGCACCTGCTCCATTGTGATCACCAGATCTTATCACTATCCTTTCGTTACGACCCAGATGTGGACATAGGCAGTGGAATTGCCAAATAAACCTCATTCTATTTTCAAAGCCAGCACAATGATCTGCACAATCTCTTTCAAACCTGTTGACTAATCTCTTTACTGCTTTTTTTACTCTGGCTTAGGGGTTTTGGAACCTATTGCTACTACTATCATGGTCACTTCTGAGGCTCAGAGCTTGCATTGCTATCATGTATTCCCTGGCCCAGCTCCAATGTTAGTGTTATTGAGTTTTTCTTTTAACCTCGTAAGATAGTTTTGGGTGGAAAAAAATGTCTTACCTTGACCTTTTATTGGAGTAGCTACTCCATAATTTAATATAAGACATTATTATAAAGATGTTTGGGGGGTAATATTAGGAAAGCTTGCTATAGTACTTCCTCCAGTTTGTCATCCTAGAATTTGAAATTCTTAAAAATCATAAATAGAATCAATTGTCTTATCAGGTAACATTGGTTCCCAGTTCCTGGAAGTCTAAGGCTAATAGGTGATTTTGGTTCAGGAATTCTAAGCTCCAATAGGACTAAAGTTGATTAGGCATCTGCCTTTAGTAATATATTGCAGACATCAGCAGCAGGATATCTAAGGTGCGATTATCCATCATCACAGGTTGAAAAATTAGAGTACATTAAAATCATAGATGAATGTGTGTATTATACATCCAGACTGTATAGGAAAGAGAAAACCATCTTCAAAATAAAGGAACAAGGAAAAGGAAAAAAAGAAGGGAATAGAAAGGAAGAAGAGGAGAAGGGAAGGAGGAAAAGGGAAAAAATGGACAAGGAGAGTACAGGAGAAGAAGGCAAGGGAAGAAAGGGCAGGTCATAGAAAGGAATGGAAGAGAGGGAATGGGATGGAAAAGAAGAGAGTAAAGGCAGGGGAGGGAAGAAAAGAAAAAGAAGGGAAAGAAGGAAGAAGAAAGGAAGGGAAAAGGGAAGAGAAGAAAAAGGGGAAGAAACAAAGAAGAGAGGAAAAAGGAGTGATGATTCAAGATGACTTATTAAAGACAAAGTAAAAAGAAATAGAATTCATAACAGAATTTTTTAATCCATTCAGATTGTGTTATGTTTTTGACTAGTGGGGAAACGTGTAATACACAGCAAAAAAACAAAAGATTAAATATTTAGGGAGAGACAAGCAATTTTCTTCCTATGGCAAAGTTCATGAAATAATCCATCAGGTCCATTTTATGATTCATGAAGTAAATGTGATAAAAGTAATGATTAAGAAAAATTCAATTGAGTAGGTTGGCTAATTAGTTATAATTGTCATTCAGAGGTGAATATTATTAACATTTCTTAATATATCTGATCTTTCTTATTTTCTTAGTCCTGAACTTAGTTGTTTCTATACTACTAAAGAATGCCACTTTCTTTTGAAACTGAGGAATAATCCAAAGTATCTAGAGTAGTGTTTCACCCCACTCCCCAAATAAAACATAATTATGAGGTTATGGTTCCTAATTGTAACTGTTCATTGGGAACCTGAATGAAACAATCAATTTCTCTGTACCTCAATACTTTTATCTATTAAAAGATTGCACTACTTGTCAATCACTAAAATAGAATCAAAAATATTTTGTACTGACATTAAAAACCTGTACAATAGGCTTACATGTTATAGGGAACAGTAGAATAGTGCCATGTGCTAAATAAATAGAAATTGCTTCATCTCTGCCTTCCCACTTCCATGGAAGCAAATTCAACTGCATTTGTTGAAAGAACAGCAGGCTATATGTTTGCGAATGAGGTACCTCTGCTTTCTGAGTAGCTTATAAATATGTTCCATTTGGCTCAAGTCTGTGGACATAATTGGTAGAGTTGTTCATTCCTCATTAATGTTTAGAAAACTAGACAAAGGAATACAAATCATTCAAGGAGCAAAAGGGATGAAATAACTTAGAATTCACCAAAAATGGAACATTTAAAAATGGATTTTAAAATGCAGTAGTATTTTAAAACCAAATTGTCACCAGAAATTTACACAAGATTTACAGTATAGATGAAAGGAAATAGAAAAAAAAGTTTTTGTATTTTGTATGTTAAACTGGTTTTTGCCACAAAACACTTAGTTCTAAACTCTCTCTCTCTTTCTCTCTCTCTCTCTCTCTCTCTCTCTCTCTCTCTCTCTCTCTTTCTGTCTCTCTTTCTCTCTTTCTCTCTCTTATTTGTTCTCTCTCAATATATATATGTGTGTGTGTGTGTGTGTGTGTGTGTGTGCGCGCGCCTCTGTATCATATACTGTCTTATGCCATAACATGGCATCCATCTCTCCAAAAGAATATTTTGACCATTCCTGAGAACATATATTTATATCTATATGTTGGAATCTTTACAAACTGTTAAGCCATTAGAGTTGATAGAGATAATAATTATTTAATTTGGCATGGTTCAATATGATTGATTTGATCTTGGAAGGAGATGTTTTGGGCCGGAACTTGAAACAAGGTACTAAGTACAACTGATAGACAATAATGCTTGTGGTCACACCTCCCTTGAAGTTCTTGGGGCCAGAGAGCACTCTGGGAGATAATCTCTCCAGAAGGAGGAGTTAACCTTTGGGAGATCATTTATATGGAGGAAGCTCTTAGAGCTAAAAGGAATTTCTCCAGAACATTGACTGGGGTCGGAGAGGAGCACTGTGGGAGGAAGCCTACAAGCCCTTTCTCTGAGACAAGAGAGATTCATTGCATCTTCTACCTTGGTGCTGGCTGGAGGCTGAAGAAAGCAGAGGCAGGAGCAAAGGACAAAGCTGCAAGAGCTCTTAGAACCAAGCAGAGAGATAGGCCTCTGAGCTAACCGGGCTGTACTGAAGGACACAATAAAAGATCTGAACTTTTATCAGCTGGCTGCGATTTTGGGTGATTATTTACTTGTAATTGAAACTAAAGCTGCCTCCAGAAAACCTCCCCGAGAAAATCCTCTCTCCCAGAAAGAACCTTTATTATTTTAAAGAAGAGAAAAACACCAACATCTATATCTATATATGTGTATATGTATTTAAGTATATATTACGGGTTAGTGGAGGAACAACAAAGCACACCACCAACATACTGAATGAACAGACTAAAGTTATTTGACTTGTAAATGACTATTTAAGGAAAACAGGGAATTTCCAAAATGCCCAGAGATTTTAAATGTCATCTCATTTTATACTTCGTATCTGTAGAATTGAGTTGAAATAACAGATGAAATAACAAAAAAATGCAATTTAGTATTCTATTGTAAAGTTCTAGGTATATTTTTTTGATGTTTAAAAAAGAAGTTTAAGTATATTTGGAAAATTTTAAAAATTTGGAAAAAGAGCTTTAATGGTATTTAATCAAATGAAATGAAATTTAAAGAAACAAAGTTTAAATAATGATTTATTTCATAAAATAATAGAAAACTGTCTTTCACTCACACAATATATATGATATAATTGAATTAAAGTGTCTAAATTAGGAAAATAAAATGAAGCTGGTGAAATTGAGATAGAAAAATGTAATTTTTACAGGCCTCATTTCTAAAATATATAGAGAATTTACTCAATTTGATAAGAATTCAAGCCATCCTTCAATTGGCAAATGGTCAAAGTATATAAATAGGCAATTTTCATATGATGAAATTAAAACCATTTCTAGTCATATGAAAAGTGCTCTAAATCACTATTGATCAGAGAAATGCAAATTAAGAACTCTGAGGGATCACTACACACCTTTCAGATTGGCTAAGATGACAGGAAAAGATCATGACAAATATTGAATGAGATGTGGGAAAACTGGGACTAGTACTAATACATTGTTGGTGGAGTTGTTAACTGATTCAACCATTCTGGAAGCAGTTTGGAACTATGCTCATAAGGTTTTCAAACTGGATATACCCTTTTATCCAGCAGTGTTTCTACTGGGCTTGTATCCCAAAGAGATAATTAAGGAGGGAAAGGGAGTCACATGTGCAAAAATGTTTGTGGCAGACCTTTTTTGCAGTGGTTAGAAACTAGAAACTGAATAGATGGCCATCAGTTGGAGAATGGCTGGGTAAATTGTGATATATGAATATTATGGAATATTATTGTTTTGTAAGAAATGACCAGTAGGATGATTTCAGAGAATCTGGAGAGACTTACATGCACTGATGCTAAGTGAAATGAGCAGAATCAGGAGATCATTATACACAGCAACAGAAAATTTTCCAATGGTCAATTCTGATAGTGATGACTCTTATCAACAATGAGATGATTCAATCCAATTTCAATGGCTTTATGATGAAGAAAGCCATCTGCACCCAGAGAGAGGACAGTGGGAACTAAATGTGAACTACAATATAGTATTTTCACTCTTTTTGTTGTTGCTTGCTTGCATTTTGTTTTCTTTCTCATTTTTCCCTTTTGGATCTGATTTTTATTGTGAATCATGATATTTGTGGAAATATGTATAGAAAAATTGTACATGTTTAACCTATATTGGATTATTTGCCACCTAGGGAAGGGGGTAGAGGAAGGGAGGGAAAAAATAGAACATGAGTTTTTTAAGGGTAAATATTGAAAATTATCCATGTACATATTTTGAAAATAAAAGTTTTTAATTAAAAAAAGAAAAATATTTTATTCAAAATTTCACTATCAAGAAGTTCAAGATGCAATGAAAATAGAAATTGTTCAAAATAATAAATTTTAAAGGGAGTAAAAGAACGTCTTACAATTTTGAAATTTGTAGTACTCACAACAATGACCTGAACCTAAATAAATCTACCCTGCCTTATTGATCATTTTGGTCCCAACATAATAATTTAAAATAGATTTACTTTTATAATGAGGACATGAAGAAAATTTAGAGGATGTAAAGATAAATAAGGGATGTTAAAATAATATATCAAAGCAAAAGTTGGGAGGGAATTAGAAAGGAAATTTCAACTACACATATATATACACAAATATACACATAAATATATACATACATACAAATATATGCATATATGTATGTATAAAATATCTAAGAAATAAAGGCAATCATTGACTATAATGAAGCAGATTATGAAAAATCTGAATGACTAAATGAAATGTTTTTCTTCTTATACTATATCATAAACTATTTATTTTTATCTTTTTATTTATTTTTATTTTTTTATTAAAGCTTTTTTATTTACAAGGCATATGCATGGGTAATTTTTCCAACATTGACTCTTGCAAAATCTTCTGTTCCAAATTTTCCCCTCCTACTCTCACTCCCTCCCCTAAATTGCAGGTAGTCCAATACATGTTAAATATGTTAAAATATATGTTGAATCCAATATATGCCATAGACTATTTAAGAAGATAATTTCCAAAAGAACCAAACTGACTAAGCAGCTTTTATTTGAAGCCTTTGGCAGTAGTAAAAATTTAGTTAATAAGTGATCTGTGCCACAATATGTAAATCACACTATAATTTTTTGTTACCGAAAGTTTATGGAAGAGAAGAAAAGACAGTAGAATACAGAGGAAAATATATTGAATTTGATATTATGTTAGATATTCTATTCTGTTCTGCTGGCCTATGTAAATTTAGACAAATCATTGAACTTTGGGCTTTTTTAATGTATAAAATAAAAGGTAAAAGAATGTTTGAATTAAACACTAAAGTTTTGTGATTTTTTTAAAAATTAAAGATTCTAGTTCTACTTATCTTCTCATGCCCTCCACCAAATCATCATCATCATCATCATCATCATTATCACCATTATCATCCCTACCAATTGCCTTCTTTTTGGAGAGAATAGTAATTTATTAGATGTGGAAGTTGATTTATTAAACATATTATTTATTAAACTTAGCAATGATATTCCTTATTTGATTATTGGATCTGTTTTTTCAACAATGGAGAAAACAATGTTTTCTCAAGAATGGAAGGAAAAAAAGAACTATAAGACTAGAAAAGACTGAAAAGCTAAACATTATTTTCTGCTCAGTCAATATGTTTGTTCTTGGACCAGCGAATATTGCGTCAATTTAGCAAACACCTAATATGTAAAAAACATGATATATGAAATTAAGAGGAATATAGAAAAAGCAGTTAGAGTTTTGAGATAAATGTACAGAATTTTAAAGTGTCTTGTAAATAAATCCAAAAGCATAATGTAGTCTAAAAATAATATAAGTAGTATTTAAAGTCTTAAAACTTAACATGTGCTAAAAAGCAGAGGATGAAAGAAAGAAATGTTCTTGGTATTGGTTTTAGGGAAATCATGAAGGCATAAATAAAGGAAAAATGCTTTTAATGGTGAGAGTAGAAAAATACTACATTACCACATTGCTGATCTGTTTGGTTTATTTTAGTATCTAGAATGATTAACTTTGAGCTGAGAACAATAGAAATATAACAAAAATGTTGTTGATATCTAAATAAAGAAATAGTTATAGAGAATATTGCTGAGGAAGAAAAGAAAGAAGGAGGAGGAGAAGGAGGAGGAGGAGGAATACAAGAAAAACAAGAAGAGCATAAGAATGGATGAGATAATGAAGTGAAACAAGTTGAGAGAGAGAGAGAAAGAGAGATTGAGATTGAACTCTACCTATAGGTCATTTATCTGCACTTTGATTCTTAACAGAATTGTGACAAGATTTTTAGTGATCAATCAAATCATAAATGATAAAGATTCCATACCAACTACAAAGTCATATTTAGATCTTATAACAGGAAAAGTTAGCAATTTAAGGTATACTTAAATGAAACAGTCTGCCTTAGGAGATGATGAGCGAAGTTTTAAGGCTACAATCATAGGTCTTCAAACACAGGCTATAAAACTATATATAAAAGGCAACATTTAGGCATTGGCTAAATTAAATGGCTGCTAGGGCCTTTCAGATCCTGAAAACTATGTGTGGGAGGTGAAGAGACAGCTGATGGTACAGTAGTTAGACTGTTAGATTTGTAGTAATGAAGACCTGTGTTCAAACCTTGTCTCAGATACTGACTATCTGTTGTTTTTTCCTACTTTACTTAACCGCATAAAAGGGGATAATCATATCACTTAATTCATAAGATTGTTGTGAAGATCAAAATGAGATAAAATTTGTAAAGTTCTTAAAATAGTACCTGGTACCTGGTACCTGGTAAGTGCTTAATAAATTTTTATTCTTTTTTCTCTATTTCCAAAATTAAGAAAACTTTCAAAAACCATAAATTAGTTCAGATACCAAGATTTAAAAATGGAGAAAAAAAAGTTACAGAGAGAACATTGTCTCTGAAATGGGTAGGTAAATTTAAAGTCAAATTAAACTCTGTTAGATTATAAAATACCAGTTGGTAAACCCATTATATAATTGTACATTAATGTTTATTTCTCTTACTCTACTATAATTATTTTTTTCAAGTTTCACTTCTTATTAAAGAAATGCAATTTTATTATAAAATGGGTGGAAGATACATAGTTCTAAATGCTTAAGCAGCTTTCATCACAGAAGTCTTAGTGAAATAGTCTCTTATCCTTTGCCTTGATGTTTCATTTATTTAAGTTTCCTTTACTACAATGACTGGTGGCTATATATGGTAGTTAAATCCCAGATTTAATTCTGAATGCTATAGGAGTTCTTTTTGGAAGCTGAGATTATAAAATTCCCTGTTAAAGTGACAGAAATTGTCACACATGCACATAAGCTTGCTCATATTCTTATTCTCTCCATATTTTACCACCTTTTTTGATGGATGTCATTCAGTTTCAATAGTGTGAAAGCTTATGTAATTTTACAAAAAGATATATGCTTTTCCCTGATTTAATGCCATAAGTAGTAAAAATCCAAACCATTAATTGGGAAAGAAGTATAATTCTGATTCTTAACCTGTCTGCCTTCTTTTTATATGATTCCATTATTGACTTGTAGTTAGATCAGGATCTGTATTTTATACCACTTAATTAAAATAAGTTTCTGTATCAATTATAAGAAAATTCCACTTATAATACAAACAAGCTCAAAACCTCAAAGATTTTGGGAAAATAGTGTGTGACATTCTTTATTCAATTCTATTTTATAAAGGGAGAATGACAGATATGAATCTTTAGTTACATGAAATTCACCTAGTTCACTTTAATTTCTTAAGACCATCTAATATTACGGGCCACATTCTATGCTAGTGGGAAGATATCTGGATGAACACCAACCCCTCTGAGGTCCATGAAGGTACAGAAATAGGTAAGTAGTCAATATCACCCAATAAGGATAAAGAGGTGAGTGAGAAAAAACATACTCCAGCATCTAGAAAGATACTACGTAGCTTGTTCTATCTCTGGAAATTATTATAAAAGGATTTGCCAGCACTTCTGCCTCAAAAGCATAGCCTTTGAGAAATGTTTCATTTCATTGTTATGAATAGGTATGTCTTCACTAGAAGACTGACTTAATTGGGATATGCAACATATTAATATATGCAGGAACATTATATGAATGCTATTTAAAAGGATGTTAACCTATGACATATATCTAAGATATAATTATATTTTGCACACTTCTGAGTTTGAATTATATCTACCCAGCTCGGTTATGAAATGGCTACAACTCTGGATGTACAGCCAGGAAGTCTCAAGTTTGAACAGAGCATCTGATACTTATTAGCTATTTGATGCTGGGCAAATAACTTAGCATTACTTTGCCTCAGGTTCTTGCTTAATGTTTGAAATGAAGATAATAATAACACTGACCCCTCCCTTTTCGGTGAGAATATAATAAGAGATTTGGAAATTGTTTTCTCATTACATTAGCTAGCTATTATATAAAAATTAAATGACCAGGCATTGTTATGTATTAAATAATCCTATGTTGGTATATATCCTAATATTTGTAGGGGTATTAAAAATAGAAGGCCATAAAAATAAAGAAAATGCTTTATCTCTTAAGTATAGCATAAACAGATTTTAAAAAGCAGTTTTCTGACTGAACAATTTGAGAAATATTTAGTTCTATAGAAAATAAATATGATATTAAAAAGGAAGATCCTTCATTGATGATCCTCCCTAAATCCTCCTTCTCAACTTAAAAAAAAGGTAAGTAATTAAAGATCAGGGAAGTTGAAAAATGATTTCCAGGGAGTCATTATTTCCTATTTCATGAAAGTTATTAATTTACTTGGCATTATATGCAAATTCAATGAGTTCTGGAACTTCAGAGGTTGTGGTGAGTATAAATATCTGTAGCTGTGAGGAAAGCACTGCTGTCCCATTTTGTCATTTTTGAGTTAGTCTCTTTGAGAATTATAGAAATTAATTAGATGGTAGGTTCCCCTTTGTCCAAAATCCAGATAACTCTGAGAAATTAGAGTGAATGGGTAGTTTTATTATCAGCCCAGATTGAATTGATGCTTGTGACATACAGGGAGTTCTTTCCTTAGCAAGCAATAATATATTTATAAAGAAAAAATATAACCAAAAGAGACCCTGGAATGACTTACTTTATCAAACAAATGAAAAAGCATGTAACAAAAAAATACATGCACACCCACACTCATCCTCTCATCCCCTACCCACACACAAACATAATTTGGAATTAGAAGACCTGGATTTTAATTAATGTTCTCCTACTTATATGTCACTCTGGGAAAGTCTCTCCTGCTATTTGAGTTTCATCTGCAAAGTTTATGGATTGGATTATATGACTCCCTCCTTTTCCAAGACTCGATCGAACTAAAATAATACAAACGTGGAAAATAAGATAAAAAACCCCTACAAATTTTTAATAGCCACTTCTTATTGTGTTGCTTAGCACCAACCTGTGGGTCAGTCATGGCTGTCTGCTTATGAAAAGCAACAAAAGAAAGGGTGAATAAGATGCTACTGAAATTTCCATCTCCAATAAGTTGTAGTTCATAATTATAATAGAGGTTATGACACTATTTATGTCACACAGATTAAATTTTGTTTTTTATTGCAGACATTTCTTATTGTAAATCTTTGACTGCTTTCAGAACTTGATTAATATGGCCTTAAAATACAAATCATTGCCAAATGTCATCACATTGCAGACCATAAACTGCTCTAAAATCTTCTGCTCTATTTCCACTGCTAAAACTCTTTAACCATGAATTAATCATTTGAGAAATTAGAACAAGTTTTGTTTCCATCTACAACTTTTCTTTTTCTCTATACTTAGTTAAAATTTTTTTGCGAAAATCATTTTTCGCTGGTGACTATTTTATATGGTACAAATGACCAAAATATACTATCATAGAACATTTCCCATAGGGAAATTAATTTGAGGAATTGAGGAAGGAGTTATGAAGCTAGAATTGTGAAAGTCATTTTTTTTTCTCTTGAAATTTGGTCATTTGGTCATAGAGATTTCTATGTTTACTATTTAAGTTCTCATTTTTAAAAGGTCTGTCTTTTTCTTTCACAGAAAGGAAAATAGTCAATATTTCTATGGTGAGATATCCACAGAGAAGGGATTGTTTTTTATTTTTATTCTTTTTTTTATTATTATATCTGACTCTAAGGCAAACAGTGTGTCTTTAAATATAAACTTTTATGTATCTAGGGAATTTAGTGAAGGAACAAAGGAAGAACTATCTCCCTTTCATGTTCAGAAATGAAGATAATTTTGCAAAATATCATGTGGCATCAGATAATAAAATTACACAATTCTTTTAAATGAGGAGAAAGTATTGTTTTAGTCTAGCTAAGATATAATAATAGAAGGGGGGGAAAAACCAAGTGCTTTGTTGAACACAGCTCCAGAGAAGAAAAAAGCATTAATACGAACAAAGAAAATATGGAGAAATAGGACATTTTATTTCTTGATTAGCTTTTGTATTTATTCAAATTTATTGCATGCCAATTGAGAAAGTTATCAGGAACAAAATTATGTTGTACCCTCTAGATATGTTACATGGGTTTTTCATAGTACAGAAACCTCAATTTGGGATTAGAATTTGAAGGATTCATCAATGATTAAATAGTAATTACAGTAAAACTTAAATCAGATAGATGTTAAGGACTGTGAAATTTCATTTTGGACTAGACACAAGAAACAAAAAGAAGAGAATTTTAGCTTTGGGCACTCTTGATGATGTTTATTATTATTAATTTGTTGGCCATAATTAGCTGGTGATTAATAACTTTAGATGTGGCTGAAAGAAATGTTTTTTCCCCCAGGAAGAGGTTTTAAAGTTACTAGATTTTGTCACATGAGAGCAAAGAGTTTTAAAAATGCTTATGAATAACTGAAACTCATAAGTCTGTAGTAGAGCGAAACTCGGGAACAATGTAAATATCTGATAGGACAAGCAGAAACCACATTCACAACCCATACTGGCCAACAGCAGAAAAAAGCATGATCATATCCAAAGAAGAACCAGTGGTTCTATTTAAAGAGAGAAATGAATTTTATGGTCAAGTACATACTCTTGCAGTAGACATTATATTGCCTTATACCTATGGTCTTTCTCATTAGTGTTAGGGTAACCTGAGGGAAAAAGTGTCATATCATCATGGATGGATTTGATTGTTGTATTGTTCATTATGGTATTTGATTAAATGCAATTTTCTATTAATGTATTCTCTGATTGGACAATAAAGTAAATATATGGATCAGAGGTCACGATGTATGACTCTGAATGTGAGAAATAACTTGAATATGGGCATATTAGTTGAAAGGAATAAGAAATACTTTTACAGCAATGACTCAGCACAATCTCTATAGCCTGTAGAGGAAGTTTGGGACCATCCCTTTTTTCCTAAAAGCAGACCTCAACCTTTGTTTAAAAAAATGAGCAAAAAAGCAAAAAGAACTTTCACCATAGACAGTTTTTATGGAAAAAGAAAAGAATAAAAAACCTTGAGGACACTAAAAGCAAATCATCTCCAGATGAAGTCCAGGATAATACAAGTTGGTTCCCATCTCACAGGGTTCTTTTGGAAGAATTAAAAAAACAGAAGGGAAAACAGAAAATGTAGGGAAAAGGTATAAGAAAAGAGAGGGGATGTAAAAGAGAAGGGCTATTTCAGGGAAGTGATGGTCAAAAGAAAATACTGGGGAGGAAGACAAAGGAAAAAGAAAGAAAAAAAGTGGGAATGTGAATGGGATGAACTTTCCCATAAAATAGAAGTGGATAGCAGACTGGATTAATAGTTGAATCTGAAACATGTGCTTTAAAAGAAACCTGTGGTTTACAAGAAACATATTTAAAGCAGAGTGACACAGCATAAATATAAAAGGCTGGAGCAGAATCTGTTATGTTTCAGCTAAACTTAAAAAAAAAAGCAGGGATAGCAATCCTGAACTCAGATCAAGCAAAAGTAAAAAGAGATCTAATTAAAAGAGATAAGGAAGGAAACTATATCTTGCTAAAGGATAACATAGATAATGAAGCAATATCAATACTAAACATATATGCACCAAGTGGCATAACATCCAAATTACTAGAGAAAAAGTTAAGAGAGTTGCAAGAAGAATTAGACAGTGAAACTATACTAGTGGAGGATCTCAACCTTACTTTTTCAGAACTTGAAAAATCAAATCACAACATAAATAAGAAAGAATTAGGGAGGTAAATAGAATTTTAGAAAAGGTAAGAATCATAGACCTTTGGAGAAAATTGAATGGAGACAGAAAAAAAATATAGGTTTTTCATTGTGGTTCATGGAACCTACACAAAAATCGACTATGTGGGGCACAAAAACCTCAAAATCAAATGCAAAAAAAAAAGCAGAAATAGTAAATGCATCTCTTTTCAGATCATGATACAATAAAAATTACATGTAATAAACAGGGAAAATAGACAAATATTAATTGGGAACTAAATAATCTGATCCTAAAAAAATGAGTGGGTGAAACAACTAATCAGAGACACAATCTATAATTTCATCCAGTAGAATGACAATAATGAGACAACATACACAAATTTATGAGATGCAGCCAAAGCAGTTCTTAGGGGAAGTTTTATATTTCTAAATGCTTACTTGCATGAAATAGAGAAAGAGAAGATCAGTGAATTGGGCATGCAACAAAAAAGGCTAGAAAAAGAACAAATTAAAAACCCTCAATTAAAAATCAAATTTGAATTTCTAAAAATAAAAGGGAAGATTAATAAAATTGAAAATGAAATAAAAACTATTGACCTAATAAATTAAACTAAAAGCTGGTTTTATAAAAAAACTAACAAAATAGATAAACCTTTAGTTAATTTGATTAGAAAAAGGAAAGAAGAAAATCAAATTGTTAGTATCAAAAATGAAAAAGGCAAACTTTCCACCAATGAAGAAGAAATTAGACCAACAGTTACCAGCTATTTTGCCCAACTCTGCCAACATATGATAATATAAGTGAAATAGATGAATATTTATAAAACTATAGATTGCCCAGATTAACATAAGAAAATAAGTTACTAAAATAGTCCCATTAAAAAAAATCTATTAATCAACTCCTTAAGAAAAAATCTCCAGGGCCAGATTTACACATGAATTCAACCAAACATTTAAAGAACAATGAATTCCAATATTATGCAAATTCTTTGGGAAAATAGGGAAAGAAGGAATACTACATTTTTTTTTTATGACATAGACATGGTGCTGATACCTAAACCAAGGAACGATCAAAACAGAGAAAGAAAATTATAGATCAATTTCCCAATGAATATTGATGCAAAAATCTTAAATACAATATTACCAGAGAGATTACAGAAAGTTATCACTAGGATAATACACCATGATCAAGTAGGATTTATACAGCCATGCAGGGCTTCATTATTAGGAAAACTTTTAGCATAATTGAGGATTTTGAATCTTAAATGAATTTTTTTGTGCTTAGCAAGAAAGGACACAATTACAAAATAAATTGTTTTTGTTTTTTTTCCCATAAGTTAACAAACACTTTCTATTGTGTGGCTTGATTCCAGGTCTCTAAGTATTGATTTTATAAAGTTGAGATTCAAATAAATTTCAAATGAAAAGATATCCTAAAATAAGATGTTTAATCATAATACTCCAATTTAATCTGTTTAGGATAGCTGTTGATCCTGGAAAAGTGAATAATAGAATGAACATAGACACAGTTTATCACCAATTATTAAGAAATGTTAATTTATGTAAATTAATCTAAAAATAAGCATTTAATAATGTAGGACTCATTTTATACATCAAACACTTGATCTCTTTGCCAGATATAGAGATAGCAACCAACATCAACACTAATTTAAAATACCAATCTTACAAAGAAGGTTGAGGAGTGATAATTATGAGCAATATTATCTCATATAATAAGATGTAAGGGGGAAAGTGGGTAAAGAACTTGAAAAAGATTTAATTATTTCTTCTAACAAAGTCTTTTTTCTTTCAATAAGTGAAAAGATAACATTTGAAATTTAACATCACAATAATAATTGGGCTGAATGATTAATAAACAATGATGATGATTTGATGCTGATCATCATCATCAGCAGCAGCATTATGGATAGCATTTATATAGACCTTTAAGGTTAGCAAAAATATCCTTTGTATATTAGTTTACTTTATCCTCATGTCTCAACTATGAAGCAGGGAATATTATTCACATTGCTTTACCAAAGAAGAAACTCTTATGTTATAGAAATATGAAATGAAAGGATAATAAGTTTCTGGGACAGGATTTGACTTCAAGTCTAGCACTTTGTCCACTCTCCAAATATCATTGGACTGGGAAGCCAGAAGGAGCACTTGATAGAATGCTAGGTCTACAATTAGGTATACCTGAGTTCAAACTTGATCTTAGATTTTTATTAGTTGTGTGACACCAGAAAAGTCACTAAACTTCTCTTTGCCTCAGTTTCCTCATCTCTAAAATGTAATAATAATAGTACCTACCTTCTTGAGTTTTAATTAAAAGTGAATAAGATTATAAGAAAAGTATTTTGTGTAGTGTGTAGCCCATAGTAAGCACTATCTCAATTTCAGTTATTAATATATACACTTATATACATATAAATTTTACATACATGTAAATATGTGTTTACATTTGTGTATAAATGCACATGCACATATATGATCTCCACAACACATATGTGCATGTATGCATATATTCACACATAAATATATTATGCATATATTATATGCATAAATATGTGAGATTTTTACTAGAGATATAATTTTAAAAGTATCCACAAACGAATTGTCAAAATATCCTGAAAAGGTAACAGATCAGATATATGTACAAAATCATGATTCTCAATCAGTTTCAGGTAATATTTTGGAAATGCAACAGGACATTCACAAAAGCAGATGTACTCTTTGACTTAGTAATACCATTCTGTTTCATAGTACAAAAAAAGGAAATGTGTATAGATAGATAAATATAGTCCTAAATCTAAATATAGATATAGATATATAATATATTATAGCAATATATTTTATAGTAGCAAAGAACTAGAAAGTTGGTGCCCACTAAATTACTAGATACATTGTGCTATGTGAATGTAATTTAATATAAATAACATAGGAAATGAAGAGTATTACAAAGTATAGAAATTTGGATACATGTATTTCAATGATACAGAGGAAACAAATACACACACACACATATACACAAAAATCATAATAAGGAAAACAATTTGGAAGGAATCAGAAATTTGTTGGTGAAAGCCATTTCCTCCAGTGTACTTCAAGGTATATTGTCCAATATACTGATTTGTTGTTTTTACCTCTGTTTATTTGTTTTATGTATTCTTTTGGGGCAGGGAAAGTATCAGATAGTAACCATGACAAATTTTAAAAAGGAAATATTGATAAAATATTTTTATGTAAAATATTTAATCATTTTATTCTCAAAAGTTATAAGAAAATATCAATATCTGCTGACTGACATGCCTCCTTTTCCATCTCTACAAAATCTTTATAAAAATAATCTATGAATTTATTGAGGACATTTTTGTGTATTTGAGAAAAGAAGATGCCTACTTTTTGCAAATTATGTTTTATGTAAAATAGTCTCTTTACCGTCATAGAAAAGGCAAAGAAGATTAAAGAATATAAAATTGGGGTTCAAGCCCAGATGGTAGAATAAAGGAGGGACCTTACCTTAGCTCTCCCCACACCTCTTCAAATACCTTTTAAATAATGATTTTAAACCAATTCTAGTACAACAGAACCCCCCAAAAAAGATGGAATGGAAAAATTTTCCAGAGCCAGAAAACTTAGAAGATGAAGAAGAAAGATCTGTTTCACTAGGATGAAAGTGGAGGACAGTTCAGTGAAAGCCATGTCAAAACAAGCCAAGTCTCAGGAGACCAAGAATAGGCATTAAGAACCATTGAATCAACAGATAGTGGTGAGTTTCTGAGCTCTCAGTCCACAAATGGTGATGGGGTCAAACAACTGGTCAGAAGATTACAGGAATCTCTTTCCTGGCACTGAGGCAGGACTCTGTTGGTTTGTCCATTCTCAGATCAGTCCCTGATAAATCAAAGAGTCACATAAGCATAACAGATCTTGCAGTCACAGTAGAACAGGGACCCTGCACAGTTCCATATCAGAAAAGAATGCTTACAGTCACTCACACATCAGAGAACTGAGCAGGAGAGCAATAAACACACCTCTCCTTAGATCATAGCATCTTGGAAATAATGAAAACTTACAGGTCCTTAGAAGGATCTCTGACCACAGCTACACAAAACCCTGGAAATTTGAGTCAATGAACTCTCCACCGTGGAGGCTGAGTCCTACTTTAACAAAGAATTAAATGTCAAATAATAGTTTGAGAAAATGAGCAAAAAACAGGAAAAAACAAACAAACAAAAACTGTGGCCATAGAAAGTTACTGTGGTGACAATGAAATCAAAACACAAACTCAGAATATAAAGTCCTCCTCCATCCAAAACCTCCAAGGGAGAGGGGTGATATATACATATATACACATACATATATTCATACACACACACACACACACACACACACACACACACATATATATATATATATATATATATACATATATATATATATATATATATGCATATACACACATACTTATGAATTAGCCTCAGGCCATGCAATAGTAAAAAAAAATATTTTGAAAATCAAGTAAGAGAGGATGAGGAAAAACTGGGAAGACAAATGATAGTGAGAGAAGTAAATCATCAAAATAAAACAAAACAAACAAAACAAACAAACCAAACCAAACCAAAACAAAAAACAATCATCAATAGTTTGATAAAGGAAACAACAAAAAAAAATACTGGAGAGAATTTAAAATCCTAGAAATTATTAATGGTTTTATTATTATATTTGCTATTTATATAATAATGATGAATTATAGATCATTAATATATGTGCATTACAAATTTGATTCCAAAAAGCTAAACATTGCCTTAACGATCCCCTTCCAAAGCTGTATCTGCTATAAATATTTCAATAATATATTTGAAAGACATAACAACAGAGGTGACTATTGTCTTTCAAATGAATAATATCAAGGGAAGTATGAAAAATAAGATGTATCTTCAGTGAAAATAGTTGTCAATTCAAATTCCAAATGAAAGACTGATAATCTATGGATGAGATCTTCTAGATGTTCCAATTTATATATGGCATTATGATGATTAATTTAAAACCTGACAAGCTCCTAAATTAGATGCCTAAAATTCAAAAGTATATAGTACACTCAATAGTGCAGGAAAGGCCTAGTGGATAAATGAAGAATGTTTATTGATGAGTCTGTGGTAATGGTTGTGTTAATAGCTCACAGGATTTAATTATTAATGTATATATCTCAAGCAGATACTATGGTTGGAACACACTTTTTCAAAGGTTAAAGAGTATATTCTGTATTGTCTTTAGGAAATTAGATGATGCCAGTAGATCCCAAGATTTTTCCAGTTTATATGATCAAGTTTTGCTTCTAGCAAACTCAAATAAAAAGTATTCTTAAACCCAAAAGCATCCAAGACAATCCCCATAAACTTTGGATAGAAAAGGCCATCTGCATTCAGAAAAAGAATGATGGCAATTGAATGTGTAAATCAAAACATATTATATTCACTTCTTTTTTCTGTTTTTTTTCCTCTTCCATAATTTTTCCTCTTGTTCCGATTTTTCTCTTTTAACATGATTCATAAAGAAACGTATATTTAAAAATAAATAAACAAATAAATAAAAATAAATTAATAAATAAAATAAATATGATTGGGAAATAATACCTGAAAGCATTTCTTGAGGTGCTCAACATAACATCTAAGTTCTAAAAAATCTTTAAAAATCTTTCTCAGAAATTAAATGTGTGATAATTTGTAACTTTACATGGATAATTGCCAACACAAAATGCTAATAAAATGATCTTTAATTTGATGTCTGCTTTAAAATTTAGTCAGTTTTCTATTTTGACATGGTACTAAGATAATTGTGTCTTTGTTAAACTTTCATATAAGGCATTGATGCTTATTTGCTTATAAAAGAAATCTCTACTCTACCAAAATTTAAAATCCATATTTTTGTTTATCACAAGATACACCTTTAAAATGTGGGTTGTTGATATATGTAGAAAAATACTTTTCCATAAAGAAAAAAATTTGTTTTGGGAAGAATATAAGGTAATGAATAGTGTGTTGGCCCAAAACAACAAATTATCCTTTTGTAAAAAGCAAAAAACTACTAAAATACAATCAAAAAGAAATAATTTTCAGAGAAGGTTTGAGGATTGGATTTTCAAAAAGGCAGAAAAGAAATTTTGGATGAATGAAAAGGTTCAAATAATCTTGCAAATAGTGTATAATAATTCTCTTTTTATAGATTAACAGTTTGCTGCCTAAAAGAAGCAGAAAAAAACTTATACACCAAAATGTTTTAAAATATGAAGAAATTGTTTTCAGAATCACAGAATGTTAAAAGATCTATTTGGAACACTGACGAATTTTGAGGTTAACCCTCCTGCAGCTAATTTACACATAATTATTTTTAACATTTACTTACAAAGTGGAAACTCACAAAATGATAAATTAAATAGCTGTTTGTGCCATTAAATAAAAACTGTGGATTTTATCTCAAAAATTAAGAGGAGATATGCTCAAGTTTTTAACTCAGAAAAGAAAAGAAGATCACTCAGTGCAGAGATCTTGCATTCCATTGATGAAAATTAGTGAAGAGCCTTCCTGGAGTAATGAAAAAATGAACAAGAGGAAAGGGAGTTGAAAAGAGAACTGGATTCAGATATGTAAAAAAACTTGCAGGAAAGATAATTTACAAGAAGAATTTAATGGCCCATTCTTTTTTGGCTGGAGAATATTTGAGTCTCATTAGGCAAAAATGGAACTCAGCAGCTGTTTTACATTCTAATTTTTAGTGCTATCTATAGTTTGAGATAGTTACAGGATCTTACTGATACTAGTCACTTTTTGCTAACTCCTCTGATCTGACAGAAAAATAGAAAAAAGCAAACAGGAGAAATAAAAGGTTTGCAGCTGAATTGCTGGTAGATCTACTGATAGCAGAGACTGAATGATATAGAATCCTATTGAGTGAAAAAGGTAGTGAATTTTTCTGCATTGTCCAAAGAAAGGCAGTCTAAAGAGTTTTAGAATTCCTGATGTTAAAGGGAATTACTATAGTGTACAATAGTGTAACTATTTCTTAGCATCCTTTTTAATGGTGATTATGTGTTTAAGAGCTTGTCAATGCTTGATATGTTTCATAAGAGAATGGAAGATTTTCCCAGCACGAGAATAGTAGCATCCATAAGGAGAACAATTATCAGATGAGTGGGTCAGTGTCAAGCAGATGTTTCTGTCTGAACTAATGATATCAAAACCCATAGGCCAGATTTTGGAATGACTTGTTTTTTCATCTGTTTCATTTTTGTTTTTATTTGTTGTTTGTTTTAATTTATAATTCTGCTGCGCATTTCTGTTAAGTTTGTATCCATTCTGACTGTGACACTGAGCTAATTAGTGGGATAGTGTGTCCAGATTATATGTATACTGTGAGGGACTGCTTTGCTACACGGTTGAAAATATCAAGTACCTGTAATGTGTTAATTATTATGGATTTTTATCTCAATGTTAAGTAAATGGTTATACTTAAGATAAAGTCTTGTCATCATTGTAAGTTACTGGCTTAGTATAAATATGAATCACAAATTTGGGGACTTCAGAGCTATAGTGATGAGTAAGGAAAATAAAATCCTCACAATAGTCTTATTCTCTAGGACCCTAAGTTATATAAGGATATAAACAGTCAAACCATAACTAGTCCTTTGTGATTTCCCTTTCATATTTATTTTTTATGCTTCTCTTGAGTTTTTTTTTTAATCTTTTTATTTATTTTTGGGCACACATTGCCTTATGAATCATGTTGGGAAAGAAATATCAGAGAAAATAGGAAAATCCATGGGAGAAATAAAAAAACAAGAAAAAAAAAAAAGCAGTGAACATAGCATGTGTTGATTTACATTCAGTCTCCTTACTTCTTTTTTCTGGATACAGATGGCATTTTCTGTCCAAAGTTTATTGGGATTGCTTTGAATTCTCTTAAAGTCTTGTGGTTGGATATTAAGTTTTCTATTTGGCTCTGTTTTTCCTCCTTCAGAAATTCTCGAAAGTTCTCTATTTTGTTAAATATACATGTTTTTTCCTGTAGTAGTATACTCAGTTTTCCTGGATAGATTATTCTTAGTTGTAATTGCTTCAACAATTTTCAATTCCTCCTTTCCTTTAATGAGGAAGTGGCCAAATTTTGTGTGATAATAACTGTGGCTTTATGATATTTAAATTGTTTTTGTTTGTTTGGTGTTTTGCTCTGGTTTCTTAGAATATTTTCTATTTGACCTTAGTATTCTGTAAGTTGGGTATGATATTCCTGAGAGTTTTTATTTTTGTATCTGGCCAGATGGAAATTGGTGGATTCTTTCAATTTGTATTTTATTCTCTGGATATCAGGAGGGTTGTTTTTCTTTATACTTTCTTGAAGTGTGCCTAGCTCTTTCTATGGTCAAGATTTTAGACAATTCAAGATCCTTGAATTATATATTTTTGATCCATTTTCTCTTATCAGTTGTTTTTCTGATGAGATATTTAATATATTTTATTTTATTTTTATTTTATGACATGTCATGGAGTCATTAGTTTCTACTTGCTGATTCTAATATTTTAGAATTCATTTTTGTCAGCTAGTTTTTATTTTCCAAAATTCTCATTTTCTCATTTTATTTCTCAAATTTTCCCTCTACCACTCATCAATTCCTTTAATTTTTCTAGAAATTCTTGTTGTACTTGTGTTCAATTTACATTCTTCTTTGAGATGCTGCTTGTAGCTTTTTTATATTGTTGTCTCTGCCTTGGTCTTTCCTGTCACTATACTAGTTTTTGTTGTTATACTAGTTTTTGTTGTTAACTTGATTTTTCCAGATTATTTCTTGACTTTGAACTTTATTTTAGACTCTGTTTGCCTAGGGAATTGAAGACGCCATCCCACGCTTTGTGCTTTTTTTGTGCTATGGTTTTTCAGAGTTAGTTCTGGAAATCTGCAAGTTTTTGTTGCTTCGAAATTGTTGTGGTCAGAAGAGAAAGAACACTCTTTCCTGTTGTGTTCTCTGGTCATTTTTAAGAAAGAGCTCCTTTCCCTTTCAGTCACACCTGTTTGTACTCTTCTTGACCATGGACCTGTACCAAGTGCCTCTGTACTCTTATATATCATATCATATAGTAAATGTGTTCTTTTCTGCCTTGGAACTGAGATCCAGAACTTGGCAATGGAGTTGCAATTTCTGATCTGAGCTGATCTAATGTCAGCTCAGGGCTTCTCTGAAATATTTTCTGAGCAGTTTAACAATATCTCTGGTCTAAGATTTTACATAATTGCTGCCACCATTGCTGTAGTCATTCTAAAGCTTACAACTAGGGTAGAACTCTGCTATATCTGCATTACCCCACCACACTCCAACCATCCCTTTGTCTAGATACTAGATTTGACTACTAGATTTTGACATACTAGATACTAGATATTGACATACTAAGTTTTCTTAAATTAGAAAAAAACAAAAATTCTCACCCAATCTTTTTTGTTGACTATGCAGATCTAGAATTCAATTTGTTGTCTTATTTTGAGGTTATTTGGAGGGGAATATTGGGAAAGTTTACAATCATTGCTGCTTCTAATATGCCAACTGGATGTTGCATGATTAAAAAAAAAACAACAACTTAATTTTGTGGATTTCTTGGAATTTCTTTTCCATGATATTGATTTTTGAAATATTCAGCTATTCCAGTGTATTGAACATTAAAGAATTACCAAAAATTTCTTAGGTGTTATAGAACACATAGAAATTAACATTAAACAAAAATAAAACAAAAACCCTGCAATGCCCTAGTTCAATTCAATAGAGTATTTATTGAGCATTCATTATATGTTAACCATTAGGCTATTTGTTTTAAAGTATAACTCTCTTCCATTGCCCTCAAAAAAGAAGCATATTTTTTTTAACACTTAACACTAATATTAAAATGCTATAATAGTAAATTTGAACATGATTTATTTAAAACAATGTGTCAGCTTATGGTGATGAGAAATCATCATCTCAATGTGATTGTGAATTTTATGGATCATAGAAACACATTAAGATTATAATAAACCATAGGTCTTTTGGGGAGGTAGAGTTTTAATCTACAGCAGGACATAGGATAGACCTAAAATGAAATAAAATATTTTTTGAAATATGTGACATCTTTGAGAAATATGATTCTGTTTTTAAAAATTATTTGACAATCTTTAAAAATAGGATTCCAATTGTGAGTTTTTTTAGTATTACCTGACCCAAACTACCTGGTATAACTATGTAGTCAGGACTTAGAAAGTTCTTTACTTAATAACTTATAATGATTCTAACTGAGTGATGATATAACCTTTCTTTTCTGTATAATTTAAATTTTATTAGAGAAATTTTTTCATGGTTATCACAATTCTCAAAAGCTCTTCTAGGTGTATGCATTTCACAAAGCAGATGCTAAAACTAGTATTAATAATGCTTCCTTTGACAATCCTGTTAACATAAAAAGTCATTTTCATGTTTGTCTAAATTGAAATTCTTGTATACTTGTTTGATAGTGATCATGAGTCCCTGCCGTGCTTAATTTTAGCATAAATCCTTAAATGACAGCTTTTTCAAACTTGAGTACAATTGAACAACCATTCTATGGCCTATCATGATACAGTATTTTATACAAATTGCTGTGATAGATAACAATATAATATCTAATAACAGTAATTAATTTGATGAAAAATCGACATTAGATGAAAGCAATTCATATGGCAATTAATTTCATAGGAACAATTTTATAAATTGGAGCTTTGCTCTTAGGTAACCAAATTCAAATGATAAAAGCTTAAAATAGTTCTGAGATTAAGTGGATTTGATAAGACTGACAGTTTTGTTTCATTTTGTTTTTCTTTAAAGAAGTCCTCATTATTCTTTCAGTTTCAGAATCCTGTGACTTTCTCATTTAGTGGCTAGAGTAGTGTGGGGACACACTGACATTTGCTACTCTTTTTTTATTAGAAAAAGATTAACTCAGAGACTCATGCCTTTTTATTTTTATACATTAAAAAAAATCCTTGATATGTTTTCCCTGATTTTTACTTCTTGGTAGCAAACATAGACATAGACACTGCAATCCGGCCAAACTAACCTGTAGTCTGTTCCTAACATTTTATTTCTCATTATACTGGCTATCTCCAATTCTATATTAGCTCTCATATCTTACTTTGTCCTCATAGGATAATTCTATGCATTTAAAATTAATTAAAAATCATCACCTTTTAAATGATTAATTTCCTGATGCCTTCATCTACTTGTGCAATCCCCACCTTGGATTTAACTACCTTGCATTATTAATTCTCTCTATGTTTATACATGGCCTTACTTTTTTCTCCCATCAAAATTCATGTTCAGAAAATGTTAAGTTATTGTGTTTTCATCTCCTGGTGTTAACATAATGCCTGGCACATAGTGGATACTTTAAAATGTTTACTTATTTGTTTTTAAATTACTATTTGTTGTCTGCACATTTTCTTCCCCTTTTGAATTTTCACATCGTGATACTAATGAACTTCTAAGACTCAATGCATTGAATCCTATTTTTCTGAAATATAATGGACCTTTGGATACCCAAGGTAAGCTAAGGGAAGGAAGGCATCCATGAGTGAAGGAAATGTAGCCCAACATATCTATTCAACTTGAAGTTAGGGAGCATCAACAAGCTTTCTCACACACACTAGAGATGGATAACTTCTATATGTTTTCTTTTCATGTTATATATGTTTAACTTGTTTAGATAAATATTATCTATATGAAACAAAGAATATTATATCTACACAAAAGGAATAAAATCAGATGCAAACAAAATATTCTTGTCCTAATTAACTACATGAATGTAAGAATAATGGAATCTCAGAGTTAGAAGGAATCACAGTAGTAGTCTAAAGTGATATGTATCTTAATTCGCATCTCCTATACATCTCAACTAGGCTTCCATTTAAAACTCCAGTAAAGGAGAAATTACTTTTTTCCAAGGCAGTTCATTCCATCTTTAGAAAACTGACATTATTATAAAGTTTTCATGCTTTATTTTTACCCACCCATGCTGAACAGAACTCTTTCTTTGTACAAGTTCTACCCATATATTATTCCTGACTTTTGTCATCTTTGGCCAGGTAGAATTACCCAAAGTTCTATGCCTATAATAATTCTTTAATTACTTGAAGGCAATTACAAATTTCATCTATTCTCCCCTCTTTTCACTTCATTTCTTGTCTTTTTTGAATTAAGTATTTTAAGTTCATATATTTTCTTTCAATATAACTTCTAGTCCCTTAAACATATTGGTTGCCTTCCTTAAAATATGCTCTAGCCTGCTACTACAGTACAGAAAAGTGGTTCTAACAATGCCATACAACATTATAACTATGCTATGATAGCAACAGAATATAAAGAGAATCATTTCTCTTCTCTTCCCCTTACTCTAAACCAGTGATTCTTAATATTTTATGTCTCATGGCTTCTGATGACATTGGATCCCTTTTAAAATAATTTTAAATTCATAAAAATAAACTATAAATTACAAAGGCAATCAGTAACACTAAGATATCCCCTGAACTTCCCTCTCTAAAAATAAATACAAGATTGATTTGGAGTAAGCCTATTTTCTTTGCCATATGGACCTGTTAATCAATAATGGAAATATGCCTTTGCAACGATATAGCAAAAACTAGTTATTCTTCTACAATATATTTTTTTTCAAATTCTGCTGATCTACCAGTTCAGTAACCCTGTCAAAAAAGATATAAGATCAGCTTGTCATGACCTGTTCTTAATAAATCCATACAGACTCTGAATGATGACTGCTTCCTTGTATAAATGGTCACAAATCAACTCTTTAACAGTATGTTCCAGAATTTTTCCTAGATTTGAAACCAAACTCACGAAACTATCATTTTAGACATTATCATCTTATATTCCCTATGTTGGAAAACTTTGTTGATTGCCTATATCTACTTTCAATATTTCTACTTTCATAATGGTTCAAAGATCATTGAGAATTAGCAAATAAATTATAGCCCCTAATTCATTAAATATCCTCAGATGCAGCTTATCTGAGTCTCGTTCCTGAGTCTTTTTGAGAGCAGATAGGTTTTTCTCTAACAATTTCTATTTCTTTTCGATTTCACCATTCCATATGGACCCAGAATCTACATTTTGCCATTACATATTACATTGGGGGGAGGGGGCAAGCAGTTTTCTCTATAATTCAAATACTACTATAAAACAATGAAATTGTTATAATTGAAATTTTTCCTGGTTTGCATTTACAATTTAATTCTAGGTGTATGCTTCTGAATAATGCTGTTTGGAATCTTCAAACCTTTCATTCCAGGCTTGTCTGCCATAAAATGCAATTAAAATTGAAATTTTAAAGACCCATTAGGGACCATTGCAGCTGTTTGGGTATGGTTAACCAAAGAATCTTTGATACCAAGGAGCCATAGAGAACTACTGAATAATCATATGCTAAAGTTGAAGATGAATTATTAGAAAGTATACTAATGAAAGAATAAATAGGAAGACTGAAAGAGAAAATATCATTGTTATTGCTCAATTATGCTCCAGAGAATAAAATGCATTTTTCATTCTGCTGATTTTATCTTTTACATAGAGGCAGATGTTTGAGTATAGTACTGAAGCATAAAATAGGTCTTCAATAATGGATAAATGCCTTTTTGCTGGTCACATAATAAGTAGTGAAAATAGTATTGAATCATAGTCTCCTGACTACACCAAGTATTATTATCTTTACCATATTTACCTTGAGAACTTTGATGAAATTCAATTACACCAATGCTTCTAGACCACTGAAGTATTCAAGAACAACACCAGATACAAAAGACTACGACTGAGGTATCTGCACCCAGAAGAATGAAATTAATCTATGCATGTAATTAGCCAGGCTTTAGAAAGTAATGAAAAAAGAAGCCCAGCACTTTGGGGTATTCTGACATTTAGCTCTGCTCTCTTGCTTCCCTAGTCTTGGTAAGAATAGAGTCACAAGAGCTCACATCCATGAATTTTGACTTTCAACCACGATGGGTAAACTCAGTATGAGGGGAGTTAAGCAAACAGAAAACAAAATTACCAGATCAGGAATCCAAGCCTCTGAAAAGAGTCTGAGGTAATGAAACTCTCTCCAGCTCAAGACAGACTGAAAAACTTCAAGAGAAGTCCATCTCATTGGGGACAAAAGGGTGTTCAGCTTAGCTCTGATAAACTCCGGGAAAGCTGGGGACAGGGTCTTAATCACAGCAGATCACCTGCTAAGACCCCCAGTCCTGCTCAGCAGAAGAGCACAGCAGGGAGGCAGCTTTCTTTCACAGCTCAGAAGGCAAACTCAGTTGTTTCCTGAACAGAGAAGGCAAAGCTAAGTTGTATAAAAATAAAGGGCCCCTGTGCTCAAAGACAAGGCTTAGAGCTGCACAGAAAGTTTGGGATTGCACCATCTTTGCCCCAGAAGCAGAGCTTCACCTTAAAAGTTAAAAAAAAAAAGAGGAAATATCAAAAAAGAAAAAGAAAACAAAATGAGCAAAAAACAAAAAAGAATTTTAATGGTAGAAAATTACTACTATTAGGCAGACCAAAACACCAACACAGGTGAGAATAGAATGTCCACAGTAAAAATGTCAAGGAGTGATGTGAATTGGTCTCAAGCCTAAAGATGATTTTTAGAAGTGCACATAAAAGACTTTATAAGGCAAATAAGAAAAGTGGAAGAAAAAAATGAGGAAGGAAATGAGAGGTTTGCATGAAAGAGTCAATAGTTTGGAAAAGGAAAAGAAAAAAATTGTCTGAAGAAAACAACTCCTTAAACAGTAGAATTAGCTGAATGGAAAAAAATATATACAAAAGCTAATTGAAGAAAATGGCACATTAAAAATTAAAACAGACTTTGGGAGACAGAAATAATTAGCCAAATAAATTAAAAAGAATGAAAAAAATGAAAGAAGATTTGAAATACTTCATTGGAATAACAATGGATCTGGAAAATAGATCCAGAAGAAGCAGTTTAAAAAAATATTGGCTTTTCTGAAGGCCATGACCAAAAAAAATAAAAAAAAAAAAAAAAAAAAAAAAAAAAAGGCAGGATAGCATTCTACAAGAAATCAAGGAAAATTGCCCCAATATTCTAGAAACAAAGGCTGAAATACTGATTGAAAAACAAATCTGTTGATCACCTTTGGAAAGAGATTCAACAATTGTTGCAAAACTCCAAAGCTACAATCTCAATGAAAAAATATCACAAGAGGCCAGATAAAACCAATTCAAATACTAAGAAACCACAGGTAGGATTACCCAGGATCTGGCAGTCAAAGCAGTTTTAGGGGAAATTTTATTTAAATTTATTAATTTAATTACTTTAATTATTATTTTACATAATTTTTACATTTTATATAATATTATATATTAAATTAATTAAATTAAATTCAAATCTAAATAGCTACATGAGTAAAATTGAAAAAGAGGAGATCAATGAATTAGGCATACAATTAAAAAAGCTAGAAGAAGAACAAATTAAAAATTGCTAATTAAATACAATCTAAAAATAGAGATTACTAAAATGGAACTAAGAAAACTCTTGAACTCATAAAAAAATGACTTTGTTTTATGAAAAAAATACAACTAAATAGACTAATTATTGGTTAATTTGATCAGAAAAAGAAAAGGGAAAAAAAAATCACCAGCATTAAAATAAAAGAGCTGATTTTACCACCAATGAAAAAGAAATTTAAACAACAATTAAGAGCTATTTTGCCCAATTAAATGGCAGCAAGTCTGACAATTTCACTGAAATGAATGAATATTTACAAAAATATAAATTTCCCAGCTTAACAGAAGAGAAAATAAATTACTTAAATAGTCCCATTTTAGAAAAAGAAATTTATCAACTTAATAATGAATTCTATGAACTCCAGCACCAGATGGATTCACAAGTAAATTCTCCCAGACATTAAAGAACAATTAATTCTATGGAAGATAGATGGCAGGGGAAACTAGGTAGTGCAGTAGGTAGAGCACCATCCCTGAAGTCAGGAGGACCTGAGTTCAAATTTAGGCTCAGACACTTATCACTTCCTAGCTGTGTGTAGCTGTGTGACTCTGGGCAAGTCACTTAGTCCCAATTGCCTCAGCAAAAAAAACAAAAAACAATTAATTCCAATACCATGTAAACTATTTGGAAAAATAGTTAAAGAAGCAATACTGCCAAATTCCTTATATGAAACAAATATGATTTCTAAGCCAGGAAGAGCCAACACACAGAATATAAATTAGAGACTAATCTCCCCAAAGAATTTTGATGAAAATTTTAAAATATAATATTAGCAAAGAGATTACAGCAATTTATTAGGATAATACAATATATGACCAAGTGGGATTTATAACAGAAATGGTGGACTAGTTCAATATTAGGAAAATTATTACCATAATTGGTCATATCAATAACAAAACCAACAGAAATCAGCTGATAATCCAATAGATGCTTAAAAAGCTTTTAACAAAATACAGCACCCATTCCTATTCAGAACACTAGAAAGCACAGTAATGAAGAAAGCTTTCTTTAATATGATAATCAATATCTATCTAATATCTATAGCAAGCATTATTTTTAAAGGAGAGAAGCTGGATGCATTCTCAATAAGATCAGGGGTGAAATAAGGATGCTCATTATCCCCATTATTTCTGACTTTAGCAACTAAGAAAAGAAAAAAAAGAAATTAGAATAAGAAAAGAGGAAATAAAACTATCATTCTTTGCAAATGATATGATATACTTAGAGGATCCTAGAAAAACCTTCAAAAACCCACTGGAAACAACATCTTTAGCAAAGTTGCGGGATATAAAATGAACCCACACAAATCATCAGCATTTCTATGTATGACTAACAAAGCCCATCAGTAAGAAAGAAAAAAAAAAAGATAAATACTATTTAAAATTAAGGCAGACAAAATAAAGTACTTGGCAGTCTACCTGCCAAGATAACCTCAAGAACTATATGAACACATTTACAAAACACTTCTCACAGAATTAAAATAAGATCTAAACAATTGGAAAAATATCAATTGTTCATCACTAGGCCAAGCTAATATAATAAAAATTACAATTCTGCCTAAATTGACCTATTTTCAATCAATCAAACTACAAAAACATTATTTTGTAGAACTAGAAAAAGAATAACAACAAAATTCATTTGGAAGAATAAAAGGTCAAGAATATCAAGGGAACTATTGAAAAAAAAAATAATACAAAGGATAGTAGCTTAGCAGTACCAAACCTAAAACTGTATTATAAAGTAGCAGTCAACAAAATCATTTGGTACTGACTAAGAAAGAGAATGGTGAATCAGTGGAATAGATGAGATATATACAACACAATTATCAAGGACTATAGCAATCTAATATTTGATAAACCTCCAAACTCCAACTTCTGGAATAAGAACTCACTATTTGAAAAAATTTACTTGGAAAACCAAAAAAAAAAAATAATACGTCAGAAATTTGACATAGACCTACATCTCACACCCCCCCATACATACATGATTTAGACATAAAGCATTATACCATAAACAAATTTGGAGAGCAAGGAATATTTCACCTATCCAATCTTTGGAGAAGGGTGGAATTTATGGTCAAAGAAAAATGAAATAACATTATAAAAGGTAAAATGAACAACTTTGATTATGTTAAACTAAAAAGGTTTACATGAGCAAAACCAACAGAAATAAGGTTAAAAAGGAAGTACAAAGCTGGGGAAAAATCTTGACAGCCAATATTTCTGACAAAGGTCTGATGTCTAAAGTATATAAGAACTGTGTCAAATTTATGAGTATACAAGTCATTCCCCAATTGATAAATGGTCAAAGGATATGAACAGACAATATTTAGATGATGAAATTAAAGCCATCTATAGGCATAAGAAAAAATGCTCAAAATCACTATTGATTAGAGAAATGCATATTAAAGCAATTCTGAGATACCACTTCACACCTTTTTGCTTGGCTAGGATGATGGGAAAAGGTAATTATAAATATTGGAGCAGATGTGGAAAAATCGGTACACTGATTCATTGTTGGTGGAGTTGTGAAAAAATCCAACCATTCTGGAGAGCAATCTGGAACTATGTCCAAAGGACTATAAAAGTCTGCATACCCTTTGACCCACCAGTGCCATTACTGAGTCAGGAACCTAAGGAAATCATAAAGGAAGGTAGAGAACTCACATGTGTAAAAATGTTTGTAGCAGCTCTTTTTGTGATAGCAAAGAATTGGAAAATGAATAGATGCCCATCAGTTGAGTAATTGTTGAAGTTGTTGTGGTATATGGAATATATGTGGTATATTGTTCTGTAAAATAATGATGAATAAGCTGATTTTAGAAAGTCCTGGGAAGATTTACTTGAACTGATGCTAAGCAAAACAGTTGAATCAGGAATTCATTGTACACAATCAACAGCAACAATGTGTAATGATCAACTGTGAAAGATTTGCTTCTTAGTGGTTTAGTGATTCAAAGCAAACCCAATTGACTTTGAACAGAAAATACCATCTGAACCCAGGAAGAGACCTAAGGAGACTAAATGTAAATCAACACATGCTTTGTTCATTTATTCACTTCTTTTTTCTTCTTTTTTTTTTTAATCTCTTCCATGTTTTTTCCCTTTTGCTTTGATTTTTATTTCCCAACATAATTCATAAGTAATGTGTGTTAAAATAAACCAATCAACAACAACAACAACAGTAGCAATAATAATAACAATAATAATAAAAACACTAGGTAATTAGAGCACTAGCCCTGGGCATCAAAAACCTGGGTTCAGATTCAACCATGACATTGTCTATGTAATCCCAATCAATTAACCTCTACTTTCCTCAGCTTCATCATCTTTAGTTTAAGGGAGTTGACTTAGTTCTTTTCTAGTTCTACATTAGCCATCATTCTGTTAATGCACATTTACAAGAACCTACTATGTGCTAATAGATACTGTACTATGTGAAGACTGCGTATTTTTAAAATTAGCCAGAGTCAGGAATTCAGGTTAGGGGAAAATCGTCAGTCTTTATTCTTAGTAAAGAAAGATTGGAGGTGGAAGAGAATGGGCAATAGCAATGTATGCAGCTGAGTAACCACACGACCAGTAGCTAGGAGTATCTATCCCAGGCCAATCTCTCCCAGCTTCTCTTCCTGTCTCTCTCTGCCTCCACCCACCAAAATCGTCATTTCCTATACAACACATCAGGACTTTCACAGAGAATGGGCGGGGGCCATTCTTTATCCAATCATGTATATTAATAGAGTATAGCCCAATTACTATTTAGCCTCACGTACTTGGGACCTCAGTGCATCAACTCAAACCTCAGCCCATTACAGTACTAATTACTGGGAAATACAAAAAAAAGTGTATAAAGGATAGTTTACGCTCTGAACTAGCTTACAATGTAATGAGGGAAAAAGCATATAAATAAATGTCCTAGGATTACGTGGAATGATACTTTAAGGAAGAAAAAAATATATAAATGCATATGTATATATGCATACATATATATATATATATGTAAAATATCCACAACCATATTTTCAATCTATACACACCTATAAAAACTTATTTTATATAAATGCATATATTCATGAAAATATATGCACATATAATACAAATGCATGTGTATGTATCATATATGTGAGGGAGTCTTACAAGTAAACATTAAATAAATACCTCTGTGTGTATGTGCATACATGCACACACATGTACACCATGGTTAGTTTTTTAATATGAAAAGTAAACTAGTATTAGAACTCAGATTTCATAGTAATTTTTGTAAGGTAGGAGTGGAACATGCTTTCAAGGAATTGCACTTTCCAGAGCAGCTATAATTCTTTTTATTTTTCCTAGACTTCAGATCAGAGAACAGAGGTCTGTGTTCCTGTGGGTTAAGGACAAGGACAAGGACTAATGATATTCAGATCCATACACCTCTGCTCCAAAATAATCATCCTGTTTTATAAGACTTGATAGTTAGCAGCTTTCATTGTTTAGGGTGAGCAGTTCTCTCAAGTAAACCAATAGTCACTTTGCTTGGCCAACAAATCAACAAGGGTGTGGGATAAAATGCTTTCTATCATCTTTCTCTGAAGGTTTCTTGCTTGCTAGCAACACAAGAATCAAATTCTAATCAAGTTTCAGATAGACAAATTTTAAAAAGCTCATATTTCTAATTATGATTACAATGAATTATTTCCTTAAGTTGATATAATATTGAACTATTTTCTTAAGAAATGAACATATAGGGTTGGACTACAAAAATAACTTCATTCTACCCAGTACCTGAATAACAGAGAATTCTCATAGCTCTACTGCCCATTTCAAAATTTGAATCATTTGGATTGTTATGACTTCATTAACTGGATAATCAGAAAAGTCTGGTGTATCATTACTTTTCTTTGTTATTGGTGCTGTTTAAGATTATTTTAATCCGTTTGAGTGTAACTGAGAAGAATAAGACTGATATTAAGTTGATTTACATTTTGTTCAAAATTCCTGTCACCATCCTGCTGAAGGGTGAACTGCCTGCTATTCCCCACTACATCACTTTATCAATTGCAAAAAGGCTATTAGTTCACAAAGGGTTTTGTTTCTTTAACATTTTGCATAGTTGTCCAGTTCCAGGAAGTCTTGCCAGAAAAATTCAAATTTTGACAAAACAAATCCTACTCTTAATGTTGGACCCCCAACAATGTGAGAAAAAGAGGTAGTAAAAAGTAGTACATAAAGAAGCACTATATAAAAAAGTCTTTGTGTATTCATAATGTTTATACTTCCTAAGTATATTTATATTATATTACAAATTATATTATATATAGTATACTAAATATACTTAGGAAGTATATACACGTGAACACATGAATACTCATATGTACACATATATGTGTGTAAATGTATGAATATGTTCTATCTAGATATATATATGCACATATACATATTTTAAATACATTAAACGGCAAAAAAGAAAAAAAAATAAGCAATTTTTGCCAAAATATATACCTTTGTGATTTGCAGATTAGCATTACAATTAACTAACTTGGACAGAAATATGTGTGTGTATCGATCTCTATGTTTCTCTATAAAATTATACTTATTGTGGTTGAGTTGTTTTAGTCATTTATAACTTTTTATAAGACCATTTGTTTTTGGCAAAGAAACTGAGTTGTTTATTATTTCCTTCTCCAACTCTTTTTTACAGATATTGAGGCAAACCTGTCACATGTGTATATTACCTCTCTGACTTAGAGGCCGTTGTGTTGTCTGACCTCTCTTCTCTTTCCTCTGCCTCCAGTTTACCTCATTCCCAGTCTGCAACACCTGTGTCCGCAAAGGCTGCCCTGCAACTCCTTCAGATGTTATGGTTCACAGATGTGGAGGATCTCGGAGAATTGACCTGCCCCTTAACATATATTCATGGTAGATAGTAGAATGTTACATAGCACCATAAATGCAATCTATTTATATCTGTTTGCCCCCCACTCTCCCCTCCCTTTTTTCATGTGGTCTTTTTTCCTACCTTTGATGCTAGGTCTTTACATTTGATTTTTCAGTTCAGATCAACTAGGTTGCATGTCCGTCTGTTTCTTTTTAGTATCATGAATTTTAGTTAGCCTTTGTTGTCAAAAGCACTCTACTGACAAAGGCTGCCAAATAATGACAATGCAACATGAAGAAATAATATTTATAAATCACTTTAAAGAATACAAAATGCTTTGTATATTTTGTCTCATTTGATCCTTACAACTTTGTCGGATAGATTCTACTACTATAATCCCCTTAAAGAATTTTCATGATTTCCCAAGAATTTATTAGGGATTCTTGGGAATACACTAACATGTATTTGGGGCAGAATTTGAACTCTGTTTCCTGACATATAGACCTATAATCAAAGTTCCATAAATTAAGGTTCTAACATATACACTCAGTACATATATATCTGTGACTATCTCCACAAATCCTCTCCCTTCTCTCTCTTTGTGAATGTGTCTCTGTGTCTATTTCTCTATATAAAATATCTATCTCTTCCTCTACATTTCTATAAATATCTATTTCTATATCTATATTTCTATAAATATCTATTCATATCTTTATCTCTATATCTATATAATTCATTTCTATAAATATCTACCTATTTCTATATCTCTATACATATGGATCTTCATATCTCTATAAATTATCTATCATATCTCTATCTATCTCTCTGTCTACCTAATTATCTATCCGTCTAGCTGTCTATCTACTTCTGGCCTTCTCTAAAGTTCTTTCAAAGCCATAGCCTGCTGCTCACACATTACAGAATTATGTAATTATAAAAGATATCAGATCATATGTCACAACCTCTCATTTTAAAAACAAAGACAGTAAGACTTATAAAGATTAAATAATTTGACCAAAGTCAGGAGGCAGTAAGTGACAGAGGAACTATAAGGTCACATTCTCTGACATTGAAGTTAGTCTCTTTGATTTTGCTTCTAGTACCACACACTAACCTGCAATTCTGGTGCATCATCTAATAACCAACCCCTAGATACTTTTTAGTCTCTCTGTTTTCATAACACTGACTCTGTATTCTAGAACACAGAATTTTAAGATACTAAATGTATAGTTGGAGAGGGGCTTAAAGGCAAAGTAGTCTTCATTTTACAGATGAGGAAACAAGCTTATCCAACTTAAATAATATCCCCAAGATCCCACTGATAGTAAGCTTCAGATGTTGGATATAACAGAGGAATTGTAGAGATAATTTCTTTTTAGGGGAAGAATCCAATCAAGGAATTCTCTCCAAAGTGGTATTGCTCTGATCACACAGTCAATCTGAATTAAATTGAGTGGGCCACATAGGGGGGAAGTGGAAGATGAGGATGGAAGCAAAGGATTGGGAGAGAAAGTGAAAGATCTATGATGCTAAAGAGTTTATCTACTTTATACTCTAAGTAATGAAGAATAATTAAGGATTTTTGAACAGGGGAATGATACATTGAAAGAAGAAGTTTTAGAAAATTAATTTAGTAGCGTTGAGAAAGATGGATTAGAGAGGAGAAGTCAATGAGAAAACATGACTTAATTATACTGATTTTTTGCTTTGTTTACCCATCCACATTTCAGTCAAGTCCATCTCCCTTTAATAGAAGGTAAAGGGATCTTTGCATATGCATTACTTGAGCCAGAAATTTTGGCCAATTTTCCTTCAGTGGCAGTGCTACTATTTTCTAATTAATTTGCAACCTGTTTTCTGAAAGAAGAAAATATTTCAATTGATAAATCTTAGGGCTTGCTGTGGTTTATCTACTTGACCCTATTTCCTGATGTTTCTTTGAACTGATGTGTTGAGGTTGGCCCAGGGCCCAAAACAAGCTCCGGAAAAGACCTCCTGAGGAAAATTGAGACAAAGTAACACTTGGGCAGCTTGAGCTGGGAACAAGCAAATCAAAGATGTCTGAATTTAGCAGTTTCCAATATTTGGTATTTCATAAAGAAATGCAAGAGATGAGATTAAGGCAAAAAAAATTCTAGTACCTTTCAGAAAATATGAAGTCAGCATGGTCTCCATTTTTTTGTCAAACTATCTCAGGACCGTAGTGGGGGAAAGTCAAGGCTTGGTAACAAGAAAAAAAAATAGGGAAGGACCTGTTATGGGCTATCTAGAAATGGAGGTAGAGAGTGATTTCTATCTCACTAATTGTAGATTGTAGAAAAGACAAAATCAAGGAAGGCATATTAATTCCATTAAATGAGGAAAAAAATAAGCAAAAGAGGAATGGAAGACAGAACCTACCCCTGGCGCAAAATTAGTAACAAGAGGAAAAATATTAATTCAGTGACTAATAACATTCCTGACTAATAATAATCACAAAAATAATCACATTTTAATAGTCAAGAATTTTGCAATTATCATCTCATTTGAGTCTCATAATAACCCTAGGAGATGAAATGATTAACTTTATTTTATAGATGAGGAAACTGAGGATAACAGTGATTCATCAACTTCCTTAGGGTCATCCAGCTAGTATGTACCTTGTAGGCATTTATAGATATTCATAATCATGTTTGTATGGAATAAGATAATTTAAAACTATTTATAAATCTGAAAGAATCATAATTTTTTCTTCCTTCCTTCCTTCCCTTCCTTCCTTCCTTCCTTCCTTCCTTCCTTCCTTCCTTCCTTCCTTCCTTCCTTCCTTTCTTCTTTTCTCCCTCTCTCCCTCCTTCCCTTTCTTCCTTTCTTCTTCCTTCCTCTCTCCATCTCTTTCTTCTTCTTCTTCTTCTGCTGCTGCTGCTGCTGCTACTTCTGCTTTTGCTGCTGCTGCTGCTGCTACTTCTACTTTTGCTTCTTCTTTCTTTTTTCATTAATATTATTATTATTAGTCACACATTTTCTAGGGTGATTTTGGCCATTTCTCTCTATATTCCAGAAGCACTTTTGTTGATCCAGTTGAGCAGTGGCAGAGATCATTTTCTGTTATCAATTTGCACATTGATGCTAAATAGATATATATTCGATCAATTAAAAATAACTGCATGTTGTCAAAAGCATTTAAATGTTGGAACAAATCAAGGCATGCAATGATAAACTTCAAGACCTTGTGAGATAACTTGTTATAGAGTTTAAAAGTCTTGGATTGAAATCAGAAGAACTAGTTAAATCAGGAATCTGCTTTTAGTTTTGTAATCAAAAGCAAATCACTGGACCTCTCTGAAACTCAGTTTCATCATCTGTAAATTGGTTGTTATGGGGACTACAATAAAATCATGTATCTGCAAATGAGAAAGCTATATAGAAGTTAGTTATTATTGATATGAGAGTTATGTGTCTCTTCTATATTTTATTTTTTTTAATTTTCTAATAGGACCTTAAATACCTAATTACTAATTCAATGAAAAACTTCTTCTAGAAGGGAAGGAAATAAAAAGATCTCTGAATGAGATGTCAGTGGATGAAATTCTTACAATGTCTAAATTCAATGCAGGGGGAAAAAAAACAATATGGCAAATAGGAGAAGGATGAAAGGGCAGGGACAAGTACAGGAGGTTTTAGAGAAGAAATATTTGGAGGTAAATTATAAAGTATAGTTTGTGTAAAATTACCACAGTGGGAGTTCTAGTTCTTACTCATAACATTTAAAAAGGGGAATAATGTTCTCAATGATACTTTAGGGAGATAAAAGACAAAATATACTCAATAAACTTTTAACTTATAGTCAGTCTACAATATTTAACTCTATTAAGTAAATAAATCTAGCTCAGTAAATAAATGGAAGTATCTCAACTGTGGTGGCCATCATTTGAAAATGTTTGCCAGAGGAAAAATGTCAATCAAGTATGAATTCTTCTCAATTATAAGAGGCAGAGACTAATCCTAAGAGCTTTTAATGATAACATTTTTTTTCCAAAAAAAAGATAAATTATAACATGAATTTGTAATTAGGACGACATGGATTCATATTCTTGCTTCTGAAATATAAAAGCTATATGACCTATAGCAAACCAATGACCTCTCACTTCCAAGAAATTTCTCTATGTCTCCATGTTGTAGTCCAGTTGCAGAGCTGAATCAATGGTAGTAGTTTATACACTGAAACAGGGAGCACTCAAAATTGAGAAATCATAGATCTAGGTCTCCAAAGTCCCAAAATAAAAGTCTCAAAGATGAGAAATTGCTTATAATAAAGAAATTATATATATATATAATATATATATATATATAATGTTGAAAGTAAAATAAAATCTCATTTTTCATTTATGAAGTGTTTAATTTTTATTGAAGCTTTTTATTTTCAAAACATATGTAAGGAAAATTTTTCACCTTGACCCTTGCATATAGATATAGATATAATTATATCTATTTATACAATTATTTTGAGTGCAATATTTTATTAATTACAGAAAAATGTTACTGACATGAACAAAATCAATATGGAATTTAATACTTTAAAAGAAAAGTCTAATTAAAACTACTAATTAGAATTATTGATTATAAACAGCTATTCTGATCCATAAAATGTTCTCTTGTATAACTCTTTAAGTACTTAAAGAAGTACCCAAAAAGAAATCACTAGAATTTAGAAGACTGAAAAAAATCAATACATAAAAAATTTGTTGAGACTCATTTTTTTGTGCATTTTGGAAATGCAGTGGCCATATGCCATAGATCTTCCCAGGATTTTAAAAAACTCTGTTTTATTTCTGAACTGGGTCAATTCCAGGGTAGTTTGGTGACTCCCATATCAGGGACTCACTATTTTGGTGACCAGATTAGTGCAGATACTTGTTTAGCCTTGATCCTACTAAAACTCAGAATTTCCAGGTTTAAGCAAATCCATATTTTCCTTAGTACAAGGATTACAAATCTAAGCTACCCTCCCCTTCTACAATATATAAAGAATTCTGAATTTTGAATTATTACACTAAGGTATCTGTCCCTTGGAGCTTTCACCAAAATATCTTTGAAATATGTAATTCTTTCATACTAAGATATTATTTAGTTTCTAACTAGGACAAAAATCATTGAATTACTGGAATAAAGTTTTATCATTCAACAAAACAGAAGTCACAATCAAAGTCACTCAATGTAAAATCCCTTCACTTCCAGTTTATTTGATGCAGAATTGTTATGCATATTATGGGAATGCTTGTCAAAATGATTATGATTTAGCTGGTAGGTTAGAACAAAACCTTCCAGTTCATTACATAGTTTATACTTTGGCAGATAACAGAAATTTAGATGAAATGAATATATTGTAAGTATACAAGTCACATTAGCCTGATGAGTTTTTAAGGGTTGCTCTAGAAAAAAATTCCATTAGCTGTAATTGCAGCACAACCTAAAGAATATATATATACACATACATATATATATGTCCATATTTCAAAAGAAGCACTTAAATAAAAACTAGTTTTCTCAAGGTGATTCATGTGGTTCTCAGAACCATCTTCTGGTATTATTCAACATAGGAAAATCATATTAAGAAAAATAAATATACTATAATGCAATTGAAAAAATGGAAGACAATTTCTTTGTAATACAAATATTAAATGTTTTATTAATTAAATTCAAAACATGATTTTGGAAAGTACAAGAATAACGTGTTTAGCAGGATGGTAAAAGAGGAATTGAGTGTGAATTTTAAACAAGATGAGTTCTAATTTGAAGACAACCTAATTGATTTTCAAAACTTTCAGTCAACATATATTAAACATTTACAATATACAAGGCATTGGTGACATATATGAATGAAACTGTCCCTTCCCCATTTGGTTTTTACACTTGATCTTTTCTCAGTCTAATATATTTCTTCTTGTTTTCTTTTGTCTACTCATATCTTTAGTCTCAGTATAGATTAGTTCACTGTTGAGTCAAACAACATTCTTGTACCTTTGAGTTGTATGCATACACTCTGCTTGATCTAAGAGATCAGTGGCTAGGCATAAATCCTGGATTCTGTAAGAATTGTTTATCCTTTTCTTTTACTGTGGCTTATGTTAGGGTGTCAAGGTGTTTTATTAATCTGGGGATACCTGAAAATTTGATCATATTTAAAGTGCCTATTGATAAATACTCATCCAGTCATTCCTTCTGCTATAGAAGAAGTGACTAGGTCACTCAGGTCCAGAAGCTGCCCTGACTCTGAATCTATCTTTACTTTGTGGTTTTGCCTTCTGCTATGAGATTGGGCATTTTGCAAAATGTTTTAAAACCTACCCTTGCTTGCTTCCTCTGCTGATTTTGGGGAAAAAAAATATCATTTTTTGGACCTCTTTGATTGTGTATTGCAGATTATAACTAAATATAATTTTGTTTATTATTAAATCAACACTATTCACATATAATTTTATTAATGTTAAGCATGTTATCCTGTTATTCTCTTTAATGAAATTGTTGATTTTATAATTCTTGTACTTGCTTATTCTTTAGGATTAGATCATTTAGATTTCGGTTAATTTTTAATCAATCTTTCCACTACCCTTTATTGAATGTAATTTTATTGCATTATGATCTGAAAAGAATACCTTTAATATTTCTGCATATATCTACATTTGATTTTGAAGTTTATATGTTGTTTTAAATAGTCGTGTGTGTGTGTGTATGTGTGTGTGTGTGTGTGTGTGTGTGTAGGTAGGTGCCTCAGCAAATCATATATTCTTTTCTGTTCCTATTCATTTTTCTCCAAAGGTCTGTCACATCTAAATTTTATAATTTACCTCCTTAGTTTCTTTCTTGTTTGTTTTTTGGTTGGATATATTGAGTTGTGAGAGTAGACAGCTGAGGTCCCTCACTTGTATAGCTTTGCTATCTACTTTCTTTAAATCACTTACCTTCACTTTTAAGAATCTCATTTTACTTGTATATATGTTTAGTTTTAATTCATTAACTATGGCACCTTTCAGTAAAAGTAGTTTTGGGGCGGAGCCAAGATGGCGGAGAAGACACAAGCGACTTTCTAAGCTCTTCTCTTACCCTCTTTATCAATATTATATCGAGCCTCAAAAATAGTCTTGACTGCTACAATTCGTAAAGATAAGAAGTAGAACAACTCACCGGCCGAAGAAAATCTGCAGTCTCGCCAAAAAAGGTTGGTTCCAGGGCCAGGGGGGAGATCGGCCCAGACTGGGAGAGAAATTAGGTTCCGAGGAGAGTCTCAAACCGAGGGTGAAGGCACAGATCTCAGCACAAGCGCGCAGCCCCAACCCGCAGTACGGGGCTTCTCCTTGGGGCAGTTGTGATCCTGCACAGCAGGAGGACGCAGCCCGGGTTAGCCTCCAATCTGCGCAGTAGGGAGCTCGGCTTGGGGCCATAGAGCTTTTCCAGGGCCGATTTGCATTGGGCAGAGACACTGGGGTAGAGTTCGGGGCGGTCTGCGGTCTGCGGTCTGCAGTCTGCGGTCAGCTGCTAATACTCACAGTCCCACATGAGGCTCCGGCCTGGGGCAGTGACACTTTCACCCCTTAGTCTCTAGCCGAGGGCAATCACTAATCCACTCAGCCCTACTAAGCAGTTTGATAGCTCGGCCAGTGCTGAATCCACTTCCTGTTGGGGGAAGGGAAAACTCTCACTCAGAGCACTCCCATACCTCGGAGCCGGAAATCGGTTTACATCTTTCCCTGCTCTGCAGAGGAAGCTGGTAACCCCCTTGCCTAGGAGACCTACCCTAAAGGCTTTAAAACATGAATAAAAAGATGAAAAGAACGATCGACAGCTTCTATGCAGAAAAAGAGCAGGTCAGCAAACCTGAAGAGACCTCAAACAGCAAAAATGCATCAGACTGTCCTCCTTTACATGATGCTCTCATAGAAGAGACCATTAAAAGTCTCAAAAGAGAGTTAGAAGATAAATGGGGAAAGGAAAGAGAAGCCTTACAAGAGAGCAACAACTTCCTGAAATACGAATTGGAAAAAGTAAAAAAATCTCAGGAAAGTAAGAATTGTGAATTGGAAAAAATAAAGAATTCACTAGAAAGTAGGATTTGTGAATTGGAAAAGACAAAGAACTCGCAAGAAAGTAGGATCCGTGAATTGGAAAAGACAAAGAACACGCAAGAAAGTAGGATCTGTGAATTGGAAAAAGAAAATAATTCACTAAAAAAAAAAATTAGTGAAATGGAAAAAAATTCCACAGACCAAAACAATACATTCAAAAACTCAATTGGACATATACAGAAAGAAGTAAAAAAAGCTAATGAAGAAAATAATTCTTTAAAAATTAGAACTGAACAAATAGAAACTAATGATTCATTGAGACAGCAAGAATCAGTCAAGCAAAAAAAAAAAATGACAAACTGGAAAAAACCATGAATTATCTACTTGCAAAAACGACAGACTTGGAAAATAGATCTAGGAGAGATAATCTGAGGATTATTGGACTTTCTGAAAACTATGATGAAAAAAAGAGCCTAGATACTATTTTACAAGAAATCATCAAAGAGAACTGCCCAGATGTAATAGAATCAGAAGGTAAAATAGGCATTGAAAGAATTCATCGAACACCTTCTGAAAGAAACCCTAAAATAAAAACCCCAAGGAATATTGTGGCAAAATTTCAGAACTATCAGATTAAGGAAAAAATTTTACAAGCAGCCAAAAAAAAACCATTTAAATACCGAGGTGCCACAATAAGGATCACCCAAGATCTGGCTGTCACAAAAGGAAAGAAGGGCCTGAATATGATATTCCGAAAAAAGAACTTGAGATCAGCCAAGAATAAACCAAGTTGTGGAGCATTTTCTTCCAGGGAAGAAGATGGACATTTAATGAAAAATGAATTCCATTTGTTTCTGAAGAAAAACCAGAACTAAAAAAAAATTTGATTCCCAAGCATAGAACCAAGAGATGCAGAAAAAGGTAAAATAACCCTTGAGAATTGTATTTTGTTGTGGATAAAAAAAGAATACATGTATAATTTGATTGTACTGATATAACATAAAAGGGAAGAATATGAAAAGGGATGATGGCAAAAAGGTGGGAAGGAGGGAAAAAGAGGGAACCAATCCCACAAAGGGCGGAAAACTTATCATATCTGAGGGGAATTTAGAGAGGGGGGAACAGGTGAATCTTTTTCATCAGAGTTTTAAAGAAAAAATAATTGACATTTGTTTTAGAGAAAATTTCTGCCTCATTAAAAAGGGGAGAGGAAAAGGGAAAAGAAAAAGAATAATAAGGGAAGGAAGGGGGAAAGACTAAAGGGGGGGGAGGGATAATAAAGAGGATGTGAAAAGGGGGACAAAGGGGAAGGGAAAGAGGGTTGGGGAGGAAGAATAAGAAAAAATGGGGACAGGGATGGGGAAAAAGATGAATTTGGAAGGATGAAAAAGAGGGGGGATAAGATGGAAAAACAATAAAAGGAAAGAAACATTTTGGGGGGCGAGAAAAGTAAAAGGCTGAGAAACATTATGTCAGGTGAAGTCAAAAGAGGGGTAATTTTTCAGATCAACAAAAAGTAAAAAATTGATCTAATTAAAAGAAAGGAAGGTAATACATCCTGCTAAAGGGCAAAACAAGAAGCAATACAATATTAAACATATATGCACCAAGTGGTATGGAATTCAACTTCCTAAAGGAGAAGTTAAGAGAGTTGCAAAAGAAATAGACAAAAAACTGTAATAGTAGGAGACCAACCTGCACCTCAGAATTAGACAACCAAACCACAAAACAAATAAGAACGAAATTAAAGGTAAATAGAATATTAGAAAAATTAGGTATGTTGGATCTTAGAAAATTGAATGGGAGAAGAAGAAATATATTTCCTGCAGTTCATGGAACCATTCAAAATTGACCATATATTGGAAAAAGACCTAAATTAAATGCAAGAAAGCAGAAATAGTAAATGCTTTCCAGATCATGATGCAATAAAACACATTCAACAAAAAGAAAATAGACCAAAAAGTAATTGGAAACTAAACAATTCATCTTAAAAAATGATTGGGGAAGAGCAAATTATAGATACAATTAATTTTTACCAAGATAATGACAATGATGAACATCATACCTTTGTGGGATGGAGCCAAAAGGTAATAAGAGGGAATTTTATATTCTTAGAGGCATTGAATAAAACAGAAAAGAAAAAAATAATTGGGCTTGAACAAAAAACTAAAAAGACCAAATTAAAACCCCCAATCAAATACTAAATTGGAAATTTAAAATTAAAAGGAGAAATTAAAAATATTGAAAGTAAAAAACTATTTAATAATTAATAAAACAAGAGTTGGTTCTATGAAAAAAGCCAATAAAATAGATAAGCCTTGGAAATCTGATTGAAAAGGAGGGAGGAAAATGAAATTAGAGTTTTAAAATGAAAAGGGAGAACTTTCCACCAATGAAGAGGAAATTGAGAAATAATAAGGAGTTATTTTGCTCAACTTTATGCCAAAAATTTGATAACCCAATGAAATGGATGACTTCCAAAAAATACAGACTTCCCAATAACAGAGGGGAAAGAAATTGTTTAATAGTCCCATTTGAAAAAAAGAAATGAAAAATTAAACAACTCCCAAGAAAAAACCCCAGGACCAGATGGATTAAATTGAATTTTACCAAACATTTAAAAAAATTGGCCCTAATGCTTATAAAATTTGATAAAATAGGGAATGAAATTCACCAAATTCCTTTTCTATGACACAGAATGGTAAGATACCAAACCAGGTAGGCTGGAAACAGAGAAAGAAAAATAGACCAATCTCCTAATGAATATTGATGCTAAAATCTTAAATAAGATATTAAAAAGATACAGAAAATCATCTCCAAGATAATCAGACAAGTAGGATTTATACCAGAAATGCAGGGTGTTAAAATTTAGGAAAACACTAATTCAGAAACAAAATTAAAAAACCTATATCATTTAATAGATGCAGAAAAGCATTTATAAAATCCAGCATCCATTCCTATTAAAAATTGAGAGTATAGGAATTACTTTTCCAAAAATACAGCATCTATTTAAAACCATCGTAAGCATCATATGTAATGGAGACAAACTGCAACCATTCCCAATAAGATCTGGAGGAAAAAGGTTGCCCACATCACCGTTATATTTAATAGATTAGAAACGCATTATGAATAAGATGAGAAAGAGATTAAAGGAAAAGAAAGGAATGAGGGCCAAATTATCACCTTTGGATGAATGAGGATACGAGAACCCCGAGATTTCTAAAAATTAGAAATAATCCAAACTTTAGCAAAGTTGTGGTTTAAAAATAAACCCCATAAGTCATCAGATTCTTATATATCATAAAAAATCCAAACTCAGAGTTACAAAGAGAAATTCCATTTAAAGAACACGATAAATAAAAATTTGGGAATCTTCTGGGGAAAATCAGAAACTTTATGAGAAAATTGAACCACTTTACACAAATTAAGTCGATCAACCAATTGAAAATATTAAATGCCTTTGGATAGGGGAGAAAATATAAAGATGAAAATTACCAAATAATTTTTATTTAGCCAAAACAAAGACCAAAATATTTTAATGACCTAGAAAATAAAAATTTTTATATAAAACAAAAGTCCAAAATTTCAAGGTTAAAAAAAAATCAAATGATGGTGGTTACGTACCAGTTAAAATTTATTTGGACAACCCAAAATTTTGGGTAAAAGGAAAATTGATGACAGGGAATGATTGTTAAAGGAAAAAAGTCAAAAAGAACCTAATTTTTTAAAACCCAAAATCCCAGCTTTTGGAAAGAACTTTCGGATAAAATTCTGAAAATTGAAACTATTTAGAAAAGTTGACCAACTTAATGAACCAAGATAAAGGGCAAAAATGGGTTTACCTGGCTGAATAAATTTATTAAAAATTGAGGAAAAATAATAGTTTACCCCCAATTGGAAAAGGTCTTGGGAATAACAGAACTAGGAATTACTATCACAAAATAAAAAATTTGATTATTAAACAAAAAGTTTTGAAACAAACTAATCAACAAATTAGGGGAAAAAAAATAAAATATTTTAAGAAAGGTTGATAGGGAATTTAAAATAATAGAGAATTAACTCAATTTATAAAAAATCCCTTTTTCCAATTGAAATTCAAAGGTTTAAAAGAAACCTGAAGAAATTGAAACTTTTAGCAAATAAAAAGATGCCAAGTATTATAATCAGGTTTAAAATTAAGAAACCTAAGATACCAACAATGTCGAAACAAGAAAAAAAAATAATGATGTTTGTTGAGGGAGGGGAAAAATGGGGAAAGTTCTTGTTGGTAGGTTGCAATAACCATTTTAATAGTTTGATCTATCCCAAAAGTTATCAAAACCTTCAAACCTTTATCCCATTTACTCGGGATTTTCCAAAGAATTTAAAAAGGGAAAGGGACCTGTAGCAAATGTTTGCAGCCCTTTTTGAAGAAATAAATGAATATGTCCTCATTGGGAGTGGTGTAAAGTGGAAAAAATTTGGAAAAGTTTGGAAGAAATGACCCAGGATATTTAAAAGGCCTAAATTAAAAAAAGAGGAAAAAAAAGGAAGGAGTTTTATCTTTAACAATTTTTTGATGACCCCCTATGGCACCATCCTCAAAAAGACAACCTATTTCTAATGGACTAATAATGCTCTTCCCAAAAAAACTCTGGGAATGCTCCCTTACTTTTCAATCCCTTATTTATCCCAAAATCTTTTTGTTTCCTTAAAGCAATTTACAATATGAGTCTTTCTTTTTTGTAAAAAGGGAAGTTTTTGGTCATGTATACTTATTTTTTCAATTATATTTTAATATTTTTAACTCTTGGTATATTTAATTTTAAAGGTAAAAATTCATTTAAATTGTTAGCTTAAATTACCTGTATATACCTGTAAATAAAACTATTAAATTAAAAAAAAAAGGAAAAAAAAAGTAAAATAGTTTTTTTTTACTTGTTAATCAATTGTTTTGGGATTTGGACCAACTTTAAATTGCTTTCTTTTTATCCATTCTCATTTAAAATTATGACTGATCCTTGTGTATTTCCCTCTATCTGATTCTTCATCCAATTTGTCCATTCTTTCCCATTTATTCAAAAACCACAGGTGTTTTGCTTCCCCTCATCTGCTCTTCCCTCTATCAGTCTACAAGCCTCCCCTTATATCTAATTCCTTTCCCTCCTGCTTTACTGCCAGGTAAAACAGATTTCTATATTCAACTAATGATGTAAGGTATTCTCTTTTTGTGTAAATAGTGATGAGAGTTATGTTCAAGGGATACCCATTACTCAGCCTTCCATCTTTCCCTTCAATATAATAGGTCTTTTGAACCTCTGTGTGTGAAATAATTTACTTTATCTCTCTTTCTTCTCCACTAAGTGTAAAACTCTCTCATCCCTTACTTGTTTTTATGTCATTTTCTCAAATTACCTGTATACTTGTACCCTCTGTATATATATATATATTCCTTCTAGCTTTACTATTAGTGGTAAAAACCACTTACTTCTGTTGAATCTCTCATGCTTTTTTCCCCCCATATTGAGTTGTTTATACTTTTCCTGGACCTTGATTTTAGATCAAACTTTTGGTAAATTTTGTCCTATTTATGGAAAGGCCAAATTTTTCTTGAATGGACATTTTTCTTTTTTCATTGAATGGGAATATTCTACCCTTAATTTTGCAAGAGAAATGATTATTGGCAATAGTCATAACTCTTTTTCTTCCAAAACATCAAGCGTCATGACCTTTGATCTTTTAATGTTATAGCTGCAAGTTTTGGCTAATCTTGATTGTGGCTTCCTGATATTTGATTTGTCTTTTTCTGGACACTTGTGGTAATTTGTCTTTGACCTGATAGTTTTGATATTTGGCTGTAATGTTCCTTGGAGTTTTTATTTGGACATTTTTGGAGGTGATTCATGGTTTTTATATATTTTCTTAGATAGCAGTGTTAATTAGAACAATTAATTGGTATTTCTATTCATTTTTTTTCCTAGTAAATTTATTTATGTTTAAAACACATTGCTTTGTAATCATGTTGAGAAAGAAAAATCAAAGCAAAAAGTAAAAACCATGGGAAAGATTAAAAAAAAAAAAAACAGAAAAATAGAAGTGAACATACCATGTGTTGATTTACATTCAGATGAATGCAGATGGCATTTTCTGTCCAAACTCTATTGGGATGACTTAAAATCACTGAACCACTGAGAAGAATCAAATCTTTTATAATTGATCATCACACATTCTTGGTATTGTTATGTACAATGTATTCCTACTTCTGTTTGTTTCATATATATCTTTCCAGGCATTTCTAAAATAAGTTTGTTCATCATTTTTTATAGCAACTTGTTGAGCCATTCCTCAGTTGATAGGAATGTACTCATTTTTCAATTCTTTGCTACCACAAAAAGAGCTGCTACAAACATTTTATCATATGTGGGAAATTCTTTCCCCCTCTTTTATGATTTCCTTGTAATACAAACCCGGGAATGACATGGCTGGGTCAAAGGGTATGCAAAGATTTATAGTCGTTTGAGTGTAATTCCAAATTTTTCATACCCTTTTGCAAAGATCTTTCCTTTCCCATTTTTTCTTCTAATTCTCTTTTAAGATCCTTTTTGAATTCTTTCAAGAGAGTCTTGTGAAATGAGGACCGACTCATGTCACCCTTTGAGGCTCCATCTGGAACTGATTTGCCTTTAGAATCCTCAGGGTGTAAGGTCTGTTGATTTGTTCTCTTTCTCCATAAAAGCTTTGGTTAGAGTTCTTTTTTTGCTTTTCTGCTCATTTTTTTAAAGTTGAGATCTGCTCTTAAGACAAAGTGGGTCTTGTTTGTCCTACTGCCGGTGTTGTTGACTGACTTCTGGTGCTGGAATAGTGTGACCAGGTCCCACATTCTGGGGTTCAGGAAGTCACAATTTGCCTTTTGTATTTGTTTTGGACGTTTTACAGATAATCTGTTGATCCTCGTTTGTAACCAGGGTAGAGTAGCCTAAGAGCCCCACAGTAAATTCCCCATTGAGTGGATGCTGCAGCACTCTTGTTTCCTTCTCCCTTTCCCTCCCCACCCCCCCCCGAGGCTCCATACTCTGTGGTCTGGGCTCAGAAGCCTCTCCCCTGCTTGATTGAAACAGCCTTTTTTTCTGAAATTCCCCAAAGTATCTTCTTCTGGAATTTTGTTATACTCCCAACATTTGTGGCTTCTGTCACTCCAAAACCAATTCAGAGATTTAATCTGCTATGGATCTGAGGGAGTTGGAGGACTTCAAACAGAGATGTATCTGTTCTCTGCCATCTTGGCTCTGCCCTGCCCCCTTCCATCAATTTTTTTCTGGATGTTAGAGAACTTTTTGCTTTCCTAGGATTTTTGCCCAAATGGATTTTGATATTGTTATCATTTTTTAGAGTTTGTGCCTTGATCTTCCCTGTCAGTGTAATAACTTTCTCTGATTAAATTCTTTTTGTTGTTTTTTGCTCATCTTTTTTTTTCCCCCCCTGGTACCCTTTCTTTTAAATTTGAACTCCACTCCTGGGTCAGGCTCTTTCAAGATTTTTTTGTTACCCTCTAGGCCTTTCCTGAGGCACTATAGGGCTGCACTGAGGGCTGGGTTGAGAGTGACCCATGTTACTGGATAACATAGGAATTTGTCAGCTTATCTGGTGCTGAGCCAGGGTTCTAGGAATGGCATCTCTTGTATGTGGAGGTAAATGGAACTTTCTGCATTTTTCTATGGCTACAATGACTCCTGGGATAAGATAGCTTGTGGGAATTATTCAAGACTTTGCTTAAGCATAGTTTTCACAGCTGGAGTCTACATTTTTCTTGGCTATCTTGAGTTATGTAAAGGGTCTTGGTATTGGTACTTTCCTGCTTCACAGAATTGGAGTTTAAAATCTACTGCTGATTTTCTCAGCTGTGAAGTAATGCAGGTTTGTTGATATGCTTCCTGTCCTGTATTGCCCTTCCATTTTACCTGAGTGAGAAAGTTTTTTTGTTTTTTTGTTTTTTTTTTTTTACTGATCTTTAATGTTTTTTGTGCTTAAAAATTGTTTCACTTGGTCTTTTTGCTAGCTGTTGTTCCAGCATTTGTTTGGGGTGCTATTTTATAATTGCTTAGAGTTGAATATGAGAGAGTTATGGCAGATTATTGATTAATTTGCTATCTGGATTCCTCAAGATCTTGTAGCACACTTACACATATAGTCTTATGTATAGAATGAATTTGCATTTAATGATTAAGAAGACAATACATTTTAGGATTTTATATATCTTAAGAAAAGTAAAAGACATGCAGCTTTCCATCTGAATAATGTGATACTATTTGAAGCTCTCCCCTTTTTTTCACTTCATGACATTTGGTAAAGCCTGAATTATACACACACACACACACACACACACACACACACGTATATATATGTGTGTGTGTGTATATATATATATATATATATATATATATATATGTAGTGACATAAGCAATATAAAGTTTTGTTTTTACAGAAATTAAATAATAGCAATGATTTGATAATAACTAAACTGTATATAATACTTCAATGTTTCCAAAGCCTTTAGCATATATTGTCCCATAAGATCCTCATTAAACCCCATGAAGTAGATGCTGTTATTACCCTTATTTTTCAGTTTTTTATCTTGCCTAGTGGCATAAAACTAACTCATATCTATGGAGGAAATTGAATTCAAGTTTTGTTACCTTAAAGTCCAGCACATGATCCTTCATACAAATATACCTCTGGTTTCAAATGTTTGTAAATGTTACATAAGATTTCCAATAGAAAATATCTCCATAATTATACCATAACCATTTCATATATCCATTTTCAAATCATTTTGTTCCACTATGCATTTTGAGAAGGTAATTCAGAGATAAGTCATGATCCCTCTAAAAGTAGTTTATGTCAGAGGTCTATGTCAATCAATGTGTAAAACGGCATATTTATAAAAGAAACCAATGATATACTAATTTCAGAATTGTTTTTTCCTTTTTTTTGGATAGAAAAGTTGAACAATTTAGAATCTGTCTCCTGAGAAAATGATTTACTTCCAACAAGAAGACAAAGGCCATTTAGAAGGGCATTCATAACATATTACCTCAGACTTCTTTCTTTTCTTTGTGTGTGTGTGTGTGTGTGTATGTGTTTGTGTAGGGCGATGTATGGTTCATATTTAACTAATTTGTTTTAGTTCTTTTTGGTTGTTTCTTTACTGAGCAGTTTTTTTTTTTTTTTCTCTTCTGCTCCTACTGAGGCAAAAAGAGAAGGAGGTATCTACATGGACTTTTCCCATCATTTCTCCCCTTTTCTTTTTCCCTTTCATGCCACATCTTCATTATATGTCTAATCTTCAATGCAAGTCTAACCATTGTTTCAACTTCCATTCCTCTTACTGCAGTTTATGTGTACTTCAGTAGACATACTAAGTTTCACTTTTAAATAATAAAAGCTTCTTTTCCTTATCGAAAGTTAATTCTTAAAACAAACAATAAAAAGAAAACAGGAATTTGTAACTTGAGATTCAGGGAAAGATTTCAGAGGATCTGTAAATTTGAATGGAGAAAAACGTATACACACAAAAAAAATATAATATTTGTTGATAACTCTATGATTTTATAAATATGAAAGCAAAGAGTACTTAAACTTCATACAACTGCCAAAGGGGTCTATGAGACAACTTAGACCATCAACTACATAAGTGGTAATTTTCTCAACCCTCTATAAATGTCCATTTAAAAATTTCCCGTTGCTTTGAGTTGTAATGATAATGAATTAAAATGTGTAAATTTATTGCTACCTTTAATGGGTATGAACTATAAATGTAACTCTATAAAATACTTCAGTTTTAATCAAGTTCTGATAATTTCTGCAAAATATCATGATAATGCATGCAGTTTGATGAAATTAAATTAAGGGCTTTGAAAGCAATAAATTTATTTTCTTTTCTACTCTCATACAATACAAAGGCAAATCAAAATGTTGTCACATGACAGATTGGTTCTTCTTGTGAAACATAATAATTTGATATTTAATATCTTTCCCAAACTACTGAATTCAATGATTCAGTGCTTTCAAGTTGGATCATTTCTTTATATTTCTTGCCTTGGGGCTCTACTTTGAATCTTTTCTTGCTGATATCTCCACTGTGCTCTTGAGAAGGATACTTCCTCTTCCCCCTCCCACCCTGTCCTTTCAGATTCCTTTTTTTTTTTTAATTCCCCCATTTAGATTGTCAGTGTTTCTCACAGTTCCTGGCACATCATAGACATTTAATACTTGTTTAATGATTGATTGATTAAAGCCCTGTAATCTGGCTTTTCATTTCATTTTCCTGTCTTACACTCACTTCCATCTAAGCACTCTATAAGCCACTTCCATGAGCCTATTTTCTATTTCTTTCATATGCTGTAACATTTTCTGACATGGTATTTTTTAATTCCATTTCCTTTTTTGTTTTCCCAATTACATGTCAAGACAATTTTTAGCATTCATTTTTACAAGATTTTGAGTTCCAAATTTTTCTCTCTTTCTCTGTTTCTTCCCCTCTTCTAAAACTAGTAGGCATTTTGCTATAGTGTATATATATATATATATATATATATATATATATATATATACACATTCTATCATGTAAAACATATTCCCATATAAATTCATAGTTGTGAAAGAAGAAACAGCTCAAAATGAAATATACTATGAAAAATATTAAAGTTAAAAAAAAAATGCTTTCACTTGCATTCAGAGTAGATTAGTTATTTTCTGGATGTGTATAGCATTTCCCTTCGTGAGTACTTATTCCTTGTCTTATATCATTGTGTTGCTGTGAAAACCTTGAGGCAATCATAGTTACTTATCCCTCAATGTTGCCAATATTATGCACTTTTTTTTCTGGTTATGCTCATTTCATTTTGCATCAGTTCATGGAACTCTTTCCAGATTTTTTTTGAAATTTGCCTGTTCATCATTTTTATTTCAGTGTAGTGTTCAATTATATTCATATACTACAACTTGTTTGCATTCCCCTATTGGTTGACATCCCTTTAATTTCTAATACTTTGCCATCACAAAAAGGACTGCTATAAATATTTTTGCACATACAGTTCTTTTCCCTATTTTTATTATATCTTTGGGATACAGACCTAATAGGTCTTTGGTGAACAAGTAAGGTGTTGCTGGGTAAAAAGTTATACACAGATTAGTTGCTCTTTGGATTTAATTCAAAATGACTCTTCACAAGGGTTGGATCATTTTACAATTCCAGTCACAGTATTTTAGTTTGCCAATTTCACCTTTTTTTTTTTTCTTTTTTCATTAATGTCTTAGCTATTTTTGACCTTTTTTACTTCCATATGAATTTTGTTCTGATTTTGCCTAGCTCTATCAAATAAGGATTTTGGTAGTTTGAATGGTATGGCATTTAATAAGAAAATTAGCTTAGGCAGAATTATAATTTTTATTATATTGATTTGGTTTTCTGTGAGCAATTGATAATTTTCTAATTTTTTAAAATCTGGCTTTATTTGTGAAAAAAGTATTTTGTAATTGTGTTCTTATATTTACTAAATTTGTCTTGGCAAGTTGACTCCAAAGTATCTTACATGATTGCAGTTTTTAAAATGGAATTTCTTTTTTGCCTCTTGCTGCTCGGCTTTGTTGTTCACATAAAAATAAATACTGATGATCTATGTGAGTTTATCTAATATCCTATAACTTTGCTAAAGTTGTTAATTATTTCAAGTAGTTTATTAGTTGATTCTCTACAGTTCCCTAAGTATGTTATCATACCATTTGCAAAGAGGAATATTGGACATTTAGTTCCCCATTGCCTATTCTAATTCCTTAATTTTTTTTATTGATAAAGCTAATATTTCTAATATCATATTGAATACTAAGGTTGATTGATAATATACATCCATTTTTCACACCTAATCATATTAGGAAGGTTTTTTTTTTTGTTGTTGTTTATTTCCCTTATAGATGATGCTTGCTGATGGTTTCAGATAGGTAATGCTTATAATTTAAAAAAAAAGAAAAAAAAACCCTCTCTTCCTCTGCCTGTAATGCTTGTTTTTTTTGTTTTATTTTTTTATAAGCATTGGTGCTGTATGTTGTCAAAAGTTTTTCTGACTCTATTGTGATAATCCTATGATTTCTGTTTTTTGTTTTTTCTTTTTTGAAAAATGATTAATTTTCCTAATGTTGAACTAACCCTGAATTACTGGCATAGATCCAACTTAATTATAATGTATAATACTTGTTACATATTACTGTAATCACCTTGCTTATCTTTTGTTGAAAAATTTTACAGTGATACTCATTAGGGAAACTGTTGTATAATTTTCTTTTATTATTTAGCTCTTATTGGTTCAGATATCAGCACCATATTCCTGTCATAAAAGGAGTCTAATAGGACTGTTTTTTCATCCATTTTTACCAAATACTTCTAAATGTCGGAATTAATTGCTCTTGAAATGTTTTGTAGATCACTATGAACCCATCTGGCCCTGAGGACTTTTTCCCTAGAGCGTTCATATTTTTTTTTAATTGCATGCCTAAATTAATTATCTGTTCTTTCTTTTTCATTTTATTGATGTAAGAACTTAGAGAAATAAAATTTCTCACAAATACTGCTTTGGCTATGTATATACCATAAATTTTGGTATGTTGCCATTCTTTTTTAGTGAAATCATTGTTTCTATGATTTGTTCTCTGATCCAATTATTCTTCAGAACTAGATTATCTGTTTACAACTAATTTTTAACTAGCTTTCCACTGCCCTTTCTTGAATATAATTTTATCATATTAGGATCTAAAAATAATGCATTTAATATTTCTGTATTTCTCCATTTGATTGTGAAGGTTTTATGTCCTATTATTTGATCTATTTTGTTTAGATGTCATATGCTGCTAAATAAAATGCATATTCCTTTCTACTCCCATCCACTTTTCTTCACAGGTCTGTCATATCTAACTTTTATCATATTTACCTCCTTTTTCTTTTATTGTTTATCTTTTGGTTGAATTTACTGAGTTCTTAGAGGAGACAGTTCAAGTCTCTTCTATAGTTTTGCTATCTCTTTCTGTAAATCACTTAGCTTCTTTAACATTGTCATTTAAATGTTTGCTATAATTTACATATAAATCCATCTGGCACTGGAGATTTTTTCTTAGGGAGTTGATTAATAACTTGCTCTATTTCTTTTCCTAAAAATGAATAATTTAAGTAATTTATTTCCTTTACTGTTAATCTGGGCAATATATATTTTTGTAGAAATTCCTCCATTTTTCTTAGATTATCAAATTTATTGACATATAGTTGACAAAATCACTCTAAATTATTGCTTGAATTTTCTCTTCATTGGTGGAAGGTAGAGGTCAGAAATTCTAGAAAAGTATACTTGAAGTAAAGATAACTTACAGCAGGGTATTAACTCAGTGTGATTGATGAGATGATGGTTCTCTAGTTCACATATACTTAGTACTTAGTATGGTGATGAACTGGTTTTACAATTGGCACATTTTCAGTGTACTATAGTGATGTAATTGAACTAAGGTATATGAGGGTTAAGAGGACTGGAAATAAGCAGACTGGAGACAGACTTCAGAGAAACTCAAATGAAAGTGTGTTAGTGTTTGATCTCAGACTCTAGACTCCAGAGAAAGCTAGCCTGGACATTACAATGGAAAGTTCACCCTTTTCATTTTTGAGATGAACAATTTGATTTTCTTCTTTTTCTAATCAGATTAACTAAAGATTTATTTATTTTATTGGGTGTTTTTCATAAAACCAACTCATAGTTTTATTTATAAATACAATAATTTTCTTACTTTCAATTTTATTAATCTCTTTTATTTTCAGAATTTAAAATTTGTTATTTGTCATTTTTGCAAATAAGCAAACAAAGATATAAAATTTCCCCTAATAATCTCTGTGGCTGCATCCCATAACTTTTGGTATGTTGTCTCATTATTGTCATTCTCTTGGATGAAATAATTGATTTTGTCTATGATTTGTTGTTTCACCCATTCATTTTTTAGGATTAGTTTGTTTAGTTTCCAATTAATTTTTCATCTATTTTCCCCTGGCATTTTATTGCATTATAATATGAAAAAATTCATTTACTATTTCTGCACTTGATTTTGAAGTATGTATGCCCTAATATGTGGTCAATTTTAGCATAGGTTCCACAAACCAAGGAAAAAGGTGTCCTCCTTTCTGTCTTTATTCAATTCTCTTCTAAGATCTATCATACCTAACTAAAATTCTGGTTGTTTCCTTAACTTCTTTCTTATTTATTTTTGTGGTTTGATTTATCTAGTTCTGAGACAGCGAGGTTGAAATCCCCCACTATTATAATTCTTTCTGCCTATTTCTTTTTGCAGCTCTCTTAATTTCTCCTCTAGGAAGCTGGATGCTATATGCCTTGGTGCATATATGTTTAGTACTGATATTTCCTCAGTATCTGTGGTACCCTCTAGCAAGATATCATTTCCTTCCTTGTCTCTTTTAATTAGATCTATATTTTGCTTTCACTTGATCTGAGATGAGGATTGCTACCCTTGCTATTTTTACTTCACCTGAAGCATAATAGATTCTGCTCCAGTCTTTTACCTTTACTCTAAATGTATCACTCTGCTTTAAATGTGTTTCTTGTAAACAAGATATTATCCAATGTGCTTTCTACTTCCATTTAATGGCAGAGTTCACCCCATTCAGTCACAGTTAAAATGACTAATTCTGTATTTCCTACCATCTTATTTACCCCAAGTTATGCCTTTTTCTTCCTTTTCCCCATTTCCCTTCTCTCCAGTATTTTGCTTCTGACCACCACCTCACTCAAACAGCCTTCTACAGCCCCTCTACTTTTCTTATACCTTTCCCCTACTATTTCTGTTTTTGCTTCCATTAGCCTCCCTCTTTCCTTTCCCCTTTCCCCTCCCATTTCCCTATAAGGGGAGACAAGTTCCTCTGTGAAAGCAAGTATGTCTAATATTCTCTCTCTGAGCCAAATCTGATGAGAGTAAGATACATGCAATATTTATCCATCTCCCTTCTTTTCCTCAATTATAACAGATCTCTTTTGACTCTCCATGAGATGTAATTTCCTCTCATTTTACCTCAATATTCTTTTTTTTTTCCAGTACAACCCCCTTTCCAACTCTAGTTTCTTTTTCATATTGTCAAAATTATGTCTGAACTTTTTGAGTATATCCATAACAGAGATATATTTCTCAAGAGTTCTTTCCTTTTTACCTTTTTTATGCTTCTCTTGAGTTCTGTATTTGGAGATCAAAATTTTTGTTCAACTCTGGTCTTTTCATCAGAAATAAATTAAATTCACATGTATCATCAAATGTCCATCTTGTTCCTTGAAAGGCAATAGTCAATATAGTTCAATAGGTGATTCTTGGCTCCAATCCAAGTTCGTTTGCCTTTTGGAATATTGATTCCAGACCCTTCGATCCTCTAAGGTGGAAACTGCTAAGTCCTGGGTAATCCTGATTGTGACTCCTTAATATTTAAATTGTTTCTTTCTAGCTGCTTGCAATCTTTTTCTTGATCCAATAATTCTGAAATTTAGCTGTGATATCCTTGGAGTTTTAATTTTGTCTTCTCTTTCAGGAGGTGATATGTGAATTCTTTGAATGGCTATTTTACCCCCTGGTTCTAGGACATCAGGGCAGTTTTTCTTCATGATTTCCTGAAAGATGATGTCTAGGCTCTTTTTTTCATCCTAGATCTCTTTTCCAGTGAATTTTTTTTTCCAATGAAGCATTTTAGATTTTTTTTATGTTTTCTGGTTTTGTTTGATTGATTCTTGATGTCTCATTGATTCATTCATTTTCATTTATTCAGTTCTAATTTTTAATGAATTATTTTCTTCAGATGCCTTTTTAGCTTCTTTTGTGTTTGGTCAATTGAATTTTTACATGAGTTGTTTTGTTCTATGGATTTTTTTTCCCCATTTCACAAATTCCGCTTTTCAAAGAGTTGTTTTCTTTTCCCAGTTTTTATTTTTCAGATCTGTTTTGTAAGGAGTTACATGTTTTTCCTATTTCACTAAATCTATTTTGTAAGGTGTTTTCTTCAGATAATTTCTTTGTTTCCTTTTCCAAACCCTCCTGCAAAGTTCTCATTTCCTTTCCCCATTTTTTCTAACTCTTAAAAATCCTTTTGAATTCCTCCAAGAGAGCCTTGTGAGATAGGAACCAATTCATATCACACTTTGGGGTTTTACCTGGAGAAAATTTGCCTTTAAGATCCTCAGGGCTTGAAATCTGCTTTTCTCTTTCTCCATAAAAACTATCTATGGTCAGAGTTTTTTTTTTAATTATTATTATTATTATTATTATTAAAGTGAAGTCTGCTTTTAGGGCAAAGGGGAGGTTGTATAAGCTTCCTCTACAGGCTACAACAGCTACAGTGGGTCAGTGTTGACTAATGTTGGGTGCTGTGTAGGTGTTGCCAAATCCTGGTATTCTGGGGTTTAGGAGATCATTGTTCATCTTTTGTATTTGTGTTGGATGTCTTACAGATAATCTGCTGATTGGCTTACAATACTGGTTTGCAATCAGGACAAAGTAGCCACTATTGCTATAGATTTGCTCTTAGTAGATTATTCAGCCACACCACCCTGGGTCTCTGCACTACCCCTAATTGGGTGCTTGCACATGGCTAACTGGACTAGGCCCACCTCTTTCCACACCCGATTGAAACAGACCTTTTCTAAAGCTCTTCCAAATTATCTTCTGCTGATATTTGTTACACTTCAAATATGTGTAGGTTTTGTCACTCCAAAACTAATTTAAAAGCTTGATTTCCTGTTAATTTGAGGGACAAAGGATAGAGTTCAGAAAAGATGTCTCTTCTCTGCCTTCTTGGTTCCACCCTCCAGTGTAATAATTGTCAATGGCAACATTCTTCTCATTGTTGTTCTCTTATGCTCATATTTTTTGGTCTCTTTTTCCTTTTTAAAAAAATGAATTTTGCTCCCAGGGCCAAAGAGGCACTGTCTGAGACTTGTTCCAGGGGCTGTAGGTGCTGGCTACTTACCGGGTGCTTCACTGATGTTCACCCAATGGGGTGTGGTGGTGGGTGGCTGGAGTTGTTGCAAGCTATAGGTGTTTGGCAGCATACCTGGTGCTGAACTAGGGTCCTAGTAATATGAGTGGATTATTCTATGGTCATTGGAATTTTCTGTGTTTCCCCATCCATTACACTGAAGCATATGGCAGTACCCTTCTGGCAGCTGTCTGTTTTCCCTGGGCTATGCTGAAGCACTTGGCAGGGTCCTAGTCCTGGCCACTGCCTGTTTGCTTAGGCACTGGTAGGGCTGGCATCTACCTGTTTTCCCAGGGCTACAATGAAGCAGCTACAAATACTAGTACTTCTCATGGCCCTGAAACCGTGACCAGGTCCCCTCCTCTTCTAGAGGTACAAGTGTAAAAATTCTCTCTCTCTTGGTTACTGTCTTTGTATTTGTCTTTTTTCTGTCTCCCTTTGTCTCTCTGTCTCTTCCTCTTTCTGTCTCTCTTTCTTTGTCTTTTCTGTCTTTCTCTCTCTCTCTTTCTCTCTCTCTCTCTCTCTCTCTCTCTCCTCACCCTATTACATATTTTACTAATAATGTATCCACTTAAAAAGGTAACATAAATCTTAATGTCTTTTTTCAAATATAATGCTCAAGTGTATGTAGTAAGAATAATTGACTTGTAGTTTATGTTGTTATATGAAGCATATTCCATCAGAAGTCTGAAGTTCCTTTTCTTAGATATCAATTCATATGCAATTTAAAGAATGAATTTTTGCTGTGTAAAATCCATATGAAATTATCAGGCCTATCTATTTCTCATTATATAAAATGAAATTATTTAATGTTTTTCCATGTGAGAAAGGGAAAAATGTTTTGAAAATAAAGTATTACAAGCAAAAAAGTTTCATACATATATATATATATATATATATGTATGTATATATATATAGCAATTCTATATAATTACTTCATTGAAAATTTTCCTATATAAAATAATCATATTCACAATTATCAGGTGATCCCTCTTTTATTATTTACCCATAAAATAAAATATCCAAGATACATCATCATAAGTTGTAATGGGCTGAGGTTTGAGCTGATGCACTGAGGTCCCAAGTACATGAGGCTAGATAGTAATTGGGCTATACTCTATTAATATACATGATTGGATAAAGAATGGTCCCTGCCCACTCTCCGTGCAAGTCCTGATGTGTTGTATAGGAAATGACGATTTTGGTGGGTGGAGGCAGAGAGAGAGACAGGAAGAGAAGCTGAGGGAGATAGGGCTGGGTTCCAGACTCCGAGCTGCTGGTTGTGTGGCTGCTGGTCGAGCTAGCTTCTTGACTCAGCTGCACACATTGCTATCACCGATTCTCTTCCACCTCTGATCCTTCTTCACTGAGAATAAAGACTGACGATTTTCCCCTAACCTGAATTCCTGTCTCGTGCTGATCTTAAAATAGAAGATCTTCACAATAAGTGAATTCAAAGTCATTTAAAATTTCTTTCCTGACTCTCGTGCAATGACTATGAAATGCTACAGGCAAACAAATTAACTCCTTCATATCATTCATAATTAAATATGCCTTTCATTTTTCTATCTTCCAGAAGGGAAAAAAAAGACATACAAATTTACTATATAAGTTAAAAGAAAAAAAAAAAAAAAAAAGAGTCCATCATGATTATTAGTCCCTCTAGCAAAGTTTCCAATGTTTCACTTGAAAAACATTTTCAAATGATTTCATATAGTCATTTTGAATATGACTTGTAGTTATAGACCCACATTCATCATGTGGAAAAATTTAATAAAAGTCTATTGTAGTTCAAATATTGCATTACCTTACTTTGCATGAATTTGAAGGATTAGATGTAAATCTTTTAAGCAAGTAGGGTAGGTCCAACCTATCAAGCTTCATATTATGTTTAATTATTATTTTAGGTAGCATAAGTTTCCTATTTCAACTATTATCTGAAGTCTGATACTTTCAGTGGCGGATTAATGCTTTCTTGGTCTCTTAAATTTAAATTATTCTGTTTTCAAGATCCAGCCAAGAAATCTTTCATGTTGTTCTATTATCACTTTGAAATATTTTAGTTTCCATCACTTGCTGTAGTTGAGATGCATATAATTTTTCCAACTAGAGACTTGCTGAATAGTCTCCTTCTTATAATGAATAGTTTATAACATTTTAAAAGTAAAATGAAGACAAACAAATATAAGGAGCAATTTTTCCTTTGCATTTCCTTCACTCTCTGTGAAGAACTCCTAGTAACATCAAAGAGAGTGCCTTTGGAAAGGGGACAGAAACGCAGCAGGTTTTATTTTCATACCAAGGGAAATAAAGCTGGCATTAATCCAAATTATTTGACAGTGAAAGAATAGCTCTCAACAACTGGTTCAGCATATTATATAGTAACTTGTGGCTATTTTATTAAAAATATTAAGACTATGATCAAATTTTCTGGAGCATCCCTTTACCTTTGGCTTCAGCTTTTCCAATATATTGATTATTCAGTTAGCTAAGTAGTTATAGTTTACAGGAAAATGATGTTTAAATAGTGTGTGTGTGTGGGTATGTGCATGTGTATGTGTGTGTGTGTGTGTGTGCGTGTGTGTAGCTATGTTCAAAATCATTGAAAATGAACATAGAATATTGGGAATCGACTTTAATAGGACAAGAATCCCAAGATTTGAGTTCTGGCTTGTTCCTATCAGAACTCTGCTAGCTAAAACTTCACCAAACCCCTATCAATATTATTTTTCCTATATGTAAAATTGGCATGATAACTGTCAAATTTACCTTATGTAGTTGTTTTGAGGATTAGATGATATAATGAAAAGGAATATTACAGATTATACTGAAGTAAATTATTATTTCTTAATTAAAACCTTTTTAATTCTCAAAATATATGCATGGATAATTTTTCAACATTAACCCCTGCAAAACCCTGTGTTCCAATCTTTTTCCTCCCTTCCCTTCATCCCCTTCCCTAGATGATAAGCAATCCAATATATGTTAAACATGATAAAAATATATGTTAAATCCAATATATGCATACATATTTATACAATTATCTTGCTGCACAAAAAAAAAACCCAAAAAGGAAAATAAAATGAGAAAGAACATAAAAGGCAGTTTTTATTCCTCTTGCTTTTCCTTTTTAGTACATGACTAATATGGACTATGTTTTACATGACTTAATAATTATATTGTCATATTTCTTGACTTCTCAATGGGGATGGGGCAGTGGGTAAAGGGAGGGAAAGAACTCAGACTTGTAAAAAAAAATAAGTAAGTTGCCTCTTATATTAAACTGAAATCTTCCTCTTACCACTCATTGATCTGATCTAGAGCCAAAAGCAAGTCAATTTTTTTTTTAACAGCATAGCTCTTGAAATATTTATAGAACACCACTATGTCTCCTAAGTCTTCTCTTCTTCAGGCTAAATTTCCATTTCCTTCAAATGATGCTTCTATGTGATATAATGAATCTCTCACTGATTTGGTCCCTTGTTTTTTATATTTGTCACAACAATCTAGACTCAAAGAATTTCATACTTGGAGGATACTTCTGTAACCTTTTCAACAATACTTGAAAAATAATTCATTTGAAAATGTATGTAATGAATAGTCATCTGGGGACAATAGTTAAAGAATTTAAAAGGGAACTAAGTTATTACCTTTTTGAGAATTTCATTTTTGCTTAGCTCTTTTTTTGGGGGGTTACATATGTATGCATTTTCATATTCTCACTACCCCATACCTTTGTCTTTTTTTCACAGTTGTGATTTTATTTGACCTTCCTAGGTTTTCTTTTCTTATCAAGTGTATTTATATATCATATGTATTTATCATTCCCTACTTACCAATTAGCAAAGGAACAAATTCCATAATCATTAAATATATTATATATCCTTTTTCCTATAATGACATTACAATCAAATATTCATTGTTTTCTTTTTAGTCATTATATGACTAAATGTATGAAATGTATACATGTATACATGAAATGTATGTATGAAATGGATTTGAGTGCTAGGAGAGATAAAAAATTTGGGTAAAACAAATCACATTCTTATGGAATTAACCATATGTTTCAAATATGGTTAAATCAGAGGAGAATCCAAAGAACATTTATTCCAATCCCCTCATTTTAAAGATGAGGAAACTGAGATACAGAGAATACATTTGTCCCAAATTTAGATAGAGGGTAAATAGAAGAAGCACAGCTTGAAACTATGTTCTCTAATTAAAACTAAAATTTTATTTTCATTACCCCATTGGTCTAGTTCCTGTTTTTTTTTTTTTTTAATAATGGCTTTTTATTTTTAAAACATATACAAAGATAGCTTTCAACACTTATTTTTTTCCTTTTTAATTTATTTACTATTATAGCTTTTTATTTACAAGACATATGGATGGGTAATTTTTCAGCATTGACCCTGGCAAAACCTTCTGTTCCAACTTTTCCCCTCCTTCCCCCCACTTCTTCCCCTAGAAGGTAGATCAATACATGTTAAAGTATATGTCAAATGCAATATATCAACACTCGCTCTTATAAAATTCTGCATTCCAAATTTTCCTCCTTTGGCCCAGACAACAAGTAATCCAATATTAATTAAACATATTCAATTCATCTATCAGAACTCCACATTTATCGTGCTGCACAAGAAAAATCAGATGAAAAAAGGAAAAAATGAGAAAGATAAAAAGCTAAAAACAACAACAAAATAGATGAAAATATGGTGTGATCCACAATCATTCCTCAAAGTCCTTTCTCTGAATGCAGATGGCTCTCTCCATCACATGTCCATTGGAACTGGCCTGAATTACCTCATTGTTGAAAAGAGCCATGTCCATCAGAGTTGATCATCAAATAATATTGTTGTTGGTATATACAATGATTTCTTGGTTCTACTCATTTCACTTAGTATCAGTTCATGTAAGTCTCTTCAGATCTTTCTGAATCATCCTGCTGATAATTTCATATAAAAAAGCAATATTCCAAACTTGTTTCTGTTTTCATAGAACTTATAATTAGATAGGCATATATGACATAACCAAATAACTAAAAAAATCATATGGTAAATACATAGCTTATCTGCAACCAAAAGAAAACAGCAGCAACACAACATTCAGTCCTGATGGGTTAGGGTTTAGAGAGAGTATTACCAACAGCAGATCATGATGTCAGAATTAAAATTATAGTAGGAATTATACTAATGATGAGGGATAATTTTTTTTTGAACTGCTGCATTCAGAAATTTTCTGCCACACTATCACACTATTTAACAGCTAATTTAGGATGGAGACTGAGTCAAAAGCTGTAATTAGATAGGGATTTATGGAAAATTAATGAAGAATGGAATTAGTTTATAGACATCTCACCTCCTGATCTAAGATGTTACTATTTAGTTATAATTAAGTCTAGGTAAAGCTGTTTTGTTTTATCCATATAGCCTACAAATTCACATAGGTCTATTTAATTCCAATAAACTTGGGATGGAAAGTGCCATCCTTATCAAGAGTATGAACTATGGGGACTGAAAGTAGATCAAATCATAGTATTTAATTTGTTCTTTTTCTAGGTTTTTTTTTAGTTGCATGCTATTTTATTCATGGAATTGGAGATATAAAATTTCCCCTAAGAACTGCTTTAGCTATATCCCATAGATCCCATAGATATTGTCTCTCTAATGTTATTCTTTTTATAAAATTATTGATTGTTTCTATGATTTGTACAACCCACTCATTATTTAGAAATAATTTTTTTAAATTTTCAATAGGTTTTTATTCTATCTTTTCCTAGCCCTTTATTGAATATAATTTTTATTGCATTGTAATCTGAAAAAGATGCATTTGTTATTTCTACCTTTCTGCATTTGTTTACGAGGTTTTTATGTCTTTATACATGGTCAATTTTTGTGTAGGTTCCATATACAGCTGAGAAAAAAAATGTATTCCTTCCTGTCCCTATTCAATTTTGCTCAATGGTCGATCATATTTAGGTTTTATAGGACCCTATTTACCTCCCTAGTTTCTCTCTTGTTTATTTTTTGGTTAGATTTGTCTGATTCTGAAAGGGGAAGTTGAGGTCCACCACTAATATATTTTTGTTGTCTATTCCTTCCTGTAACTGGCTTACTTCTCTAAGAATTTGGATGTTCTACCACTTTTATACATTTTATATGTATACATTATACATTCATACACAATACATTTAGTACTGATATTATCATTGTCTGTGGCACCCTTTAACAAAAGATAGTTACCTTAATTACCTTAATTTGCCTTCTGGAATAAGATGTTCCAAGCCCTCCAAACCTTTACTGTACACATTGCCAGACCCTGGGTAATCCTGACTGTTACTCCTGGTTGGTTTAATTGTTTTTGTCTGACAACTTGCAGTATTTTTTCTTGAGATTTTAGTTCTGGAATTTTGTGCAATGTTCTCTGGTTTGGTTAGGGTTAGGGTTAAGAAAGGGTTCTCAGGGAACAGCATTCCTTTCAGTTCAGTAATCATGGCAAGAGTAGCCAGGGGTTAAAGTCCAAATCCTTTCCAATGACTTAACCCTTGTAAGAATCCTTGTTTCAGAGTTCTAGCCCATAACAGTTTTGCAACAATATGCTTTGAGGTTTTTCTTGTGGGATCTCTCTGTAGTTGATCAATGAATTCTTTCAATGATTATTTCCCACTTTGGTTCTAGTATATCAGGGCAGTTTTCCTGGATGATCTTTTGAAAAATGTTATCTTAGCTCTTTTTTTGTTCATGGTCTTCAGGTACACCCATGATTTTAAAACTGTCTCTTCTGGGTCTTTTTTTTTTTTCCAGGTCAGCTGTTTTTTTTCCAGAGAGTTATTTTATAGTTTTCATTCTTTTTAGTTCAAACAATTCTCAATTTCTTATAGATCCATTAGTTTCCATTTCTCCTGTTCTAGTTTTTAATGTGTGATTTTCTTTACTTAATTTTTATTAATTCTATTTTTCAAAATATTGTTTTCTTCAATGGATTTTTTTTATTTTGTTTTGCATTTGACCTATTGTATTTTTATTGTTATTTTTTTGCATTTTATTTTTATTTTTTATTTTTTTATTAATTTATTTTTATTTAATAGACTTTTATTTACAGGTTATATGTATGTGTATTTACAGGTTATATGTATATGTACATTACAGCATTAACAATTGCCAAACCTCTTGTTCCAATTTTTCACCTCTTACCCCCCACTCCCTCCCCCAGATGGCAGGATGACCAGTAGATGTTAAATATATTAAAATATAAATTAGATACACAATAAGTATACATGACCAAACTGTTATTTTGCTGTACAAAAAGAATCAGACTCTGAAATATTGTACAATTAGCTTGTGAAGGAAATCAAAAATGCAGGTGGGCATAAATATAGGGATTGGGAATTCAATGTAATGGTTTTTAGTCATCTCCCAGAGTTCTTTCTCTGGACGTAGCTGGTTCAGTTCATTACTGCTCCACTGAAAATGATTTGGTTGATCTCATTGCTGAGGATGGCCAGGTCCATCAGAACTGGTCATCATATAGTATTGTTGTTGAAGTATATAATGATCTCCTGGTCCTGCTCATTTCACTCAGCATCAGTTCGTGTAAGTCTCTCCAGGCCTTTCTGAAATCATCCTGTTGGTCATTTCTTACAGAACAATAATATTCCATAATATTCATATACCACAATTTATTCAGCCATTCTCCAACTGATGGGCATCCACTCAGTTTCCAGTTTCTAGCCACTACAAAGAGGTCTGCCACAAACATTCATGCACATACAGGTCCCTTTCCCTTCTTTACGATCTCTTTGGGATATAAACCCAGTAATAACACTGCTGGATCAAAGGGTATGCACAGTTTGATAACTTTTTGAGCATAGTTCCAAACTGCTCTCCAAAATGGTTGGATTCGTTCACAACTCCACCAACAATGCATCAATGTCCCAGTTTTCCCGCTTCCCCTCCAACAATCATCATTATTTTTTCCTGTCATCTTAGCCAATCTGACAGGTGTGTAGTGGTATCTTAGAGTTGTCTTAATTTGCATTTCTCTGATTAATAATGACTTGGAGCATCTTTTCATATGACTAGAAATAGTTTCAATTTCTTCATCTGAGAATTGTCTGTTCATATCCTTTGACCATTTTTCAATTGGAGAATGGCTTGATTTTTTATAAATTAGAGTTAATTCTCTATATATTTTGGAAATGAGGCCTTTATCAGAATCTTTGACTGTAAAAATATTTTCCTAGTTTATTGCTTCCCTTCTAATCTTGTCTGCATTAGTTTTGTTTGTACAAAAACTTTTCAGTTTGGTATAGTCGAAATTTTCTATTTTCTGATGAGTAATGATCTCTAGTTCTTCTTTGGTCATAAATTCCTTCCCCTTCCACAGGTCTGAGAGGTAAACTATCCTGTGTTCCTCTAATTTATTAATAATTTCATTCTTTATGCCTAAGTCATGAATCCATTTTGACCTTTTCTTGGTGTACGGTGTTAAGTGTGGATCAATGCCTAGTTTCTGCCATATTAGTTTCCAATTTTCCCAGCAATTTTTGTCAAACAGTAAGTTCTTATCCCAAAAGCTGGGGTCTTTGGGTTTGTCAAAGGCTAGGACCTATTGTATTTTTAAAGAATTGCTCTCCTCAATCAATAATTTTCCTTCCTTTCCAAGACTGTTGACTCTCACATACCTCTCATTTCTTTTCTCATTTTTTCTTCTACCTTTCTTACTTGCTTTTTAATCTTTTATGACTATTTCCAAGAAGTCTCTTTGGGCTTGAAACTAATTCATATCATTCTCGGACTTCCTCTGTGGACATTTTCTTTTCATCTTTGTATCTTAAACCAGAAGAATCCAGTACAGATAGAAATGAATCTCCAAAGACTACATATTAACTTATGTTGTATTTTTATTCCTTTTATTAAACTTTTATTAAATAAATATCATAATAAATAAATAAAAATTTTATTAAATTATTTTCAAATTATGTTTTTATCTGTTTCAGGCAGCATTTGGATGTTTAATATCTTTTACTTTTATGAGGTCCATGTAATCTAGACAAATCACTTTCTGTTCATCCCATCTACTAGTCATCTTCCCATCTCTGACAAGAACTACAGAAACCGAATCAGATGTATTTTAATGACAGATCAATGCTTAATGAATTTAATTGATTTCATATTCAACTACTTCAAAGACAGAGCTTCTATCACCTCAATTAAAAAATGTAGAAATTAAACCAAATAATTCTTTTAAAATTTTTTCTCTCTATTTTGCTCAGCTACAAAAATAAGAAATTGTTCATGAAGTTGGTCCCACTTCCCATCCTAAGAACTTTCATTAGCTCCATTTCTCACATGGTTAGTTTCACCCCTTAATGCTAGAAAATGATAAATGTCTAATTAGTTTACTATAGCTCAGAACTGAGTTCAAGAGATCTGACAGTTTTAGGCTCTCCAGTGCCTCAAATTACGGAGTTGTGCTACCATTATCAGGTGGAGTGGATAATTTTTTACATCTCTGACAATCTAAGTTATTCTAAAAGAATTTTTAATGACAAAAAGGATACGGACAAGGGTAAAAATGAAATTATATATATATATATATATATATATATATATATATATGTATAATGGTATTATTTCAAAGCATTCATTACTGTATAAAAATATTGCATTAATATAATTTAGGGGCATAATGAAATAAAGCATACAATCTCTCCATCTAGAAAGCACACTCTTCCAGCTAGAATATACAATCTAATTTTGTGAGAGAAAAACATCTTAAAAAAAAAAAAAGGATAATATTAGTACTTAAACTCTTGTCACTAGAATTGTACTATAAATCAAATTTGCATTTAAATCCATGTCATCAGTCATAAATTAATATACATTTCCTGTCAAAATCAATGTACTCCATGCAGATAGAATTTTTTTTTTGATAGCTGGATATAAAAGATGGTTGCTGATGATTAGGTGACTCTAAGGTGCCTTTAGCACTCTGATTCTTTGATTCTAGGATTGTGATCACTTAAAAAAAAAAAAAAACACAGTTCTGAGCAGATTTGATGTTTCATTTTCCAGGGTAAATGTCCCCTCAGTTGAATCCCCATCAGCCATGGCATGAACCCACACCTTTGAGTAAGCAGATTTTCGAAATTACATCTTTACAGCAGGCCTATCCCATTAGCACAGCCACCTTGTCATTCATACCACTCTAATGATCACTTCTGAAGCGTTTACACTGTGGGCTTGGCTGGCTGGTTGCTGCTCACTCACTGGCAAGATTATTGATTGCAGGCGCTTATTAAGAAAGTATGAGGCAATAAGCCATGAGAGCTGTTGATAATTCAAGAGGCAAAGCTGGCAATTATATAGGGATCAGGGGGATTATTACATACATGGATTTGGTAAATATGACTGATTGCCATTGCATGAGTGTGACGACTATTTGAATGAAAATGTATTATTATTGATTTTTTTTGGTTTTTATTGCATTTTAAATCGACATCTTTTTTAATGCAACCAGTCCATTCCACCCTACAGCCCAGCTTTGCTACTATAACTTGATGATTTATGAAAGTGTAACAGCAGTTGCACTGTTTCCATGGCTCATTCTGAAAGGAAAACTGCCATCCCTCTCTTCCAAATGGCCTTCTGTTGCATTCTCAATATAAGATCTATGACACAGTTGATTTGCTTTTGATTCTACATTTTTAGAATCATAGAATATATGGGCTGGAAGAAATCTCAGTGTACATCTGCACCAACAAGGGGGAGAGAGAGATAAAGGATTGGAGAGAGAGAGAGAGAGAGAGAGAGGTTGATTAAGTACTTCCATTGTGCCTAGTGCCATCCTAAAAACTGGGAATACAAATACAAACTAAAATAGAAATACAATTCCTCTAGTCAAAGATTAACATTTCAAGGTGGGTGGGTGGGGGGCATACATGAAAAGAAACTGGGCCTAGTAGGATAGAAAGTCTGGAAAATGAATTCAGGGAATAAATGAGACAAAGATGCCTAGGGTACTTCTTCAAGTGGTGGAACTGACCAGTAAAATGAGAGTCTTGCCAACAGGGAAGAAGGTATCTCCAGAGCAAGACAATAGCTGGTCAGAGGCAGAACAATTTAGAGATCAGAAGGAGTGAAAAAGAAACAGAGGCTCCAAAATGACTTGTTTAAAGCTTTATACTTAGGGTTGGAAGAGGGCAAAGACAACAGATTTTTAGATTCAATTGACTGCTCTTTCCACTAAAACATTACTTCAATCTATTGACATGTTTTTTGTTATCTATAAGAATCCCTTCTCAGGTTTACTAAGAGGCATTCTAATTTCTATAAGAATGAAGCTAAAAATAATTTATATTTTCATGTCTTTCTCTTCATTAAATTTTAAACTATTATTATTTTGCCTGTGACTTCAATATCAATTAGGTTAGTTAAAATAGTTGGGTTAAACATATCATCAAAAGTCAATGACAGGAATGCTGCTTTATGTTAACATGTTGAAATCTGAACTCAACAAAGCTTGCCTAGGCCTTAATAAATACCTTTTAGATATGATGAATTATTATTCCTGCAAGCTTTTTAAAGTAGAAAAAACCTGGGAAATTACATCTTTCTAAAATCACTGATGAGTGATAACAAGAGAAAGGAAAGTGAAAAGAGAAGAGAGAAAATGTGCCTAGAGACTATGCATTTTTCCCAATGTCTTTCACTGCCAGAGGTTTCAATTATAATACTTTTAAAAATCGATATGATATCTAAGCTCTAAGGAGGTATGTTGATCAAATATATCAACCTGGGATATGTGAATGTACAAAACATTTAAATATAATATTGTAATAAGATAGATTGATTGATAGATGGCAGGTGAATATTTAAACTCATTAAAAAAAAGGAATTGAGTGGGGAATATTTGGGGGAGGGGAAGAAAAAGGGAAGAAGAAAGGGAAAAAAAGATCACTTCTTTTTGCGGGGAGAAAAATGACATTTTTTCAATAGGAAGGACACAACAGAATACCTACTCATTCTTATAGTTATTAAGCCCAGCTTTTGCATTTCTGAGGCTTTGCATAGACATGCAGGTCAAGACCTTCTGTAGTTCACATTTTTATTCACTGGAAATCAATGCCTAGAATGTTCTCTTCTATGCATTATACAACATAGAATGTAGCTCTGGAGGGGACCAATTGATTTCCTTAGGGAAAGGAAGAAACCTGACTACTTCAGAAACTTTGAAAGAAATTTCTTAGCTAAACACTTAGAAGAAAACACTAAGTGTGCCATCTTACACTAAGAGTAGAATTGGGATCACTAAGACTATAAATTCACTAGTATTGAATTTCATATGGTTCTTTTAAAATTTATAGTCCTAGATTTTTTTATGCTTAAACAATCCTTTAACTGAAACATGATGATGGTATCTACAAATATATGCCAGGTGTTAAGAAAAGGAATATGAGGGATCTTTTAAACAAAAATAATTAAATTTTTATTCATTTGAGTGATCGTAACATTGATAGGTGATTTTCTGTTGTTGTTGTTGTTGTTTTTTTCCCCCATTGACCATCAGTCTGTGCTCAATTAAAATCTCCTAGATGGTAGAAAACTCTCAGTTTTAAAAGGCATTTTTAAATTTTGAAAAAAAAATCATTTGGAAGTAAATCTGCCCTCCCCCCCCAAAAAAAAAGTGTGTAATTTATTTAAGATCATAAAGTTTGTCGTTAAAACCAAGGAGGGACAAAAATAATATAGCTGATTTTTTTCATGCAATTGTTAGAAATGGAAAGTAAACAAATAATTTGAACAAAGACAGTGTGATTGTAATGAGTGCTTAGACTTCCAAAGTGGCTGCTTCAAAGTTTAATGTATTTTTTTAATGAATGAAGTAAAACATATTTGCTAGTATCTATTTCCTTGTGTTAGTACCAAATCTCCTTAATTATTTGTATGATTTGGGGATCCTATTTAGGTTTTAAAGATGGATTTCTGCTTCTAATCTTACTAATTTCACTGTGGAAATGACTTGCAATAAGAAAACTTCATTTGGTAAAGGATCTGCAGTTCCAAGAGTGGTTTTTAATGTGAAGCTAATGTGAACTATGTCAACAAAATATCATTTAAGCAGAATCCTTTCCTGATAAGCAGTTGCCCATTGTAGATGATTGGATTTGGGAAGGGGGAGGAATAGTCAGATCATAGCAGAAGTAGACAAAAGCTGTTGGGATAGCAAGTTGGTGTAATGAATAGAGCACCAGCCCTGAAGTCAGGAGAACCCAAGTTCAAATGTGGTCTCAGACACTTAACACTTCCTGGCTATGAGACCCTGGGTAAGTCACTTACCCTAATTGCCTCAACCAAAAAGAGAGAGAGAGAAAGAGAAAGAGAGAGAGAGAGAGAGAGAAGCTGTCACAAGAGAAAATAGTCAGAAATCAGAAATGATGGTTTCTGCAGTATAATTTTATTGCTTTAACAATTGTAAACTATATTTTGAAAATGGGACTCTCACTGTTCACCAAATAATGTTCTTCTGTGGTAATTATTATAATTTTGTTTGACATTTTGTTTGCTATGATTGCATAGTAGTTTTTTGTCCTGAAACGTTCTAATAATTTTCATTCCATTTCATGCATCTGATAAGGAATAGAATGACTTACTTTATTTTGTGTACCTTGAGCATATTAAATTCAAGAGACATTGATTCAGAACTGAATGCAGACGTTTGAGTTTAAAGAAGAGCAACAAGGTTAATTATTAATGTTTTTTCTAATTATTGTTCCTAAATATAAGTGGGAAAGATGAAAGATAAACAAATTAATCCAATTTTAATTGCAAGGTTTTTTTTTTAAACTAGTGTTATAATACTTTCATCTAAAATGTTCAAGGTTTACTACAATGTCATTTAATTTGTAAAGTTTCTTACTTAATCATTTAGTGCAAAGACTATTATATATATTATATGTGTATAAATATATATTATATAATTATTATTATATATATTATTGAGGATCCTATTTAGGTTTTCACTTAATTCTTAATGTATTTCAGAAAATCCAAGTTAATAATTTGAAGAAAAGTTATTGAACTGATTTAATGAAGGGGAGTTACTCATCAGGAATTCCCTTAATCAAAAATGTTATATGTTCAGACCAAAACGTATGCATGCACACATTTTCTTCCTGAATATGTAATTAAAGAATACATGATGTGGTCAGCATAGCAATTCCAAGTTTGAAATAAACATGTGACAAATTCACAATGACTGTTTTCTTTGGCAAAAGATGGGTTTATTTAAAAGAGGTTACAGACAAAATAATAGGTAAAGTAGACTCCAGGAGTGACAAATATGAAATAGATTTGAGAGTGCATATAGTTAGCAAGGAAAAGATAAGTTCCTCTAGAGAACTCAATATTAATAAAGAGAAAGGAAATATTCTATGAGATAGGAGGAAACCACTGACTGGCAGGTTAGATCCATAGAAGAGTTTAGCAACTAACCAGAGTTAGCTATAGTATGGAGAAAGATGTCATTAGAGGGAAGGTAATATGAGGAAGGAGAGAGTGAACTCATAGTGGATTTAGTACTGAGAAGAATTTAGCAAAGATCATCATAAACAGGTCTTTTATGAGGGAAATACAGCTTTGGGATTTCTCAGAGAAGTAAAACGCAGGACGCACAGGGAAGGATCAAGGAGCTAGATGGAATGCAGAGCCAGGTCCCAGATCTCTCTCTATATATATATGAGTATGTGTATTATTATTACAATTATTATTAAGTATAAGTGAAAAATAAAATAATATTTTAGAGATAGCTAATATTTATAAAGCGGTGCTTACTTTGTACCAAGCACAGTGCTAAACATTTTAAACTGACTAAAGCATTTGATCTTCCAAAAAACCCTGAGAAGTGCATAACATTACCCCCATATTTATAGAAGAAGAAACTGAGGAAAATAGAAGTTAAGTAACTTGCTCAGAATCATAGTTAGGAATATCTGAGGTCACATTTGAATTCAATTTTTTTTTACACCAGGTCTGGTGTTCTATCTACTGCATCACCTAAATTCTTGAAGATTTTTAGAATCTTATCAATAAAATGAAATTTAGAGCTTTTCTAGTTTTACTTCATGGTAGGAACAAAGGAAAGATCCATATAAAGTACTCTTGGGAAATTTTAAGAAGAGGTTATGGTGCTGATATCTAAACTCGGTTGGGTGAAAATAGAGAAAGAAAATTATAGATCAATTTTCCTAATGAATATTGATGCAAAAATCTTAAATAAAATATTAGCAAAAAGATTGTAGAAAGTCATCCCCAGCATAGTACACTATGATCAAGTGGGATTTATACCAGGAATTCAAGGCTGGTGCAAAATTAGGAAAACTATTAGCATAATTGACTATATCAATAATCAAACTAACAAAAATCATATGATTTATCCATATTGATGCAGAAAAAACATTTGATAAAACCCAACACCCATTCCTATTAAAAACACTAAGAGAGTATAGGGATAAATGGGGTTTCCTTAAAATGATTAGCAGCATCTATTTAAAACAATCAGCAAGCATCATATGCAATGGGGACAAACCAGAATTAATCCCAATAAGATCAGGGGTGAAACAAGATGAAGAAATTGAAACCATTTTTAATCATATGAAAGGTGCTTTAAATCACTATTGATCAGAGAAATGCAAATTAAGACAACTCTGAAATACCGCTGCATGCCTCTCAGATTAGCTAAAATAACAGAAAAAAAAATTGACAAATGTTGGAGGGGATATGGGAAAACTTAATCATTAATACATTGTTAGTGGATTTATGAAGTGATACAACCATTCTGGAGAGGAATTTGGAACTATGCCAAAGGGCTATCAAACTGTGCACAAATGCCTTTGTTCTAGCAGTGTTTCTATTGAGTTTATATCCTAAAGAGATCCCAAAGGGGGGAAAGGGACCCACATGTGCAAAAATGTTTTGGTAGCTCTTTTTGTAATGTCAAGAAACTGGAAACTGAGTGGATACCCATCAATTGGAGAATCAATTGGCTTAATAAATTATGGTATATGAATGTTATGGAATATTATTGTTCTGTAAGAAATGACCAGCAGAATGATTTCATAATGGTCTGGAAAGACTTACCTGAACTGATGCTAAGTGAAATGAGAAGAATCAAGAGATCATTATATAAGGCAATAGCAAGATTATACATTGATCAGTTCTGATAGACATGTCTCTTTTCAACAATGAGATGATTCAGGCTGTTTCCAATGATCTTGTGATGAAGAGAGCCATCTACACCCAGAAAGAAGACTATGAGAACTGAATGTGGATCACAGCATAGCATTCTCACTCATTTTGTTGTTGTTTGCTTGCATTTTATCTTCTTTCTCATTTGTTTTCCTTTTTGATTTGATTTTTCTTATGCAGCAAGATAATTGTAGGAATATGCATGCATATATTGGATTTAACATATATTTTACCATGTTTAACATATATTGAATTACTTGCCACCTACGGGAGAGGATGGGGAAAGACAAGGAAAAATTGGAACAAAGTTTTACAAGGGTTAATGTTGAAAAATTATCAAAATTTTCCAAATAAAAAAGCTTTAATAAAAAAAAAATGAAGTGATCATTTAGGGTGCTGGTGCAGATTCATAGAGAAAATAGTACCTAAGCTAGATATTGTAAAGCAATAGATTTCTCTAGGTATAAATAAAGAGGAGTGATTTTGTTTATCCAGCAGAGATACACATGAGTCCAGACCCTGTTATCAGCATTTTAATTCTTCTCTGTCCTTTATGTCATTACCAAATTAAGTATGGATACTTAAAAGCTGAAGGGCTTTTTGCTCTAAGGTAAGAACAAAAATATTAAACAATATGACCTATGTCACTTCAACCTATCTAAATTTCTATTATTTCTTTTAATGAATGGTTTTTCATTAAAATTGTCCAATTGGTTGAAGATCATCTTATTTATTTTTCATTCAGCCACTTTTCATCTTGTCCACAAAGTCCTATGGCTATCTCTATTTGTCTTTACAGAAATATAAACTTTATTTTTATCATTTCCTTATATTAAGAGATTGTAAAAAGATGGGATTGCATGTCTGAAATTGATTCCACAACTTCCAAAACAAATTCCAAATATTCTAAAGAGTTCTCCAAATTAACAAGCTTTAGTTTTGTTTGTTTGTTTGTTTGTTTGTTTTTAATAAAATATGGAAATGGATTGAAGGATATAAATATTATATCTTGGATTTTATTTGAGCAAGGATAGGAGAAAAGGAAATAAAAGAGAGAAATAGGTAAATATTAAAAATAATATCTGAGTGAATGAATATGTTCAAATCTGTAGAAACAGATGGCCTAGAGAATATAAAACATTCATTATTCATGAATAGGAAATACAGTACTTGACTAACATTAAGTACATAAATATATACAATTCTCTCAGAATAATTTGATCTATTGCTAATGAGTCATCAGTACTAAATCATTTTACTAATACTTTCAAATAGCCTTCTTCTAACCAATACTAAAAACATAGGAGAAAAACAGTTTATGATGCATCTAAAGAGTCTCTAAGAACTTTCATCACAACTTCATAATAGGTGCTCAGTGGAACAAAATATCAAGTACATATATATTTGCACAAACTATCTGTGACACTAAATTACGTACAACATTTTCCAAAATTCAGATTTGCTATAGCATCCTTACCGAGCTCTGAAGTCTTTCATTTAAATGTACTTTTTGTAATTTGAATGATTTAGAAGTGACAGTCACTTTTCTAAGTCCAATGATATCCTTTGCATAAGTTATTAGAATAGGAGAGGGATTCAAAGGTATAGGCTTTTTATTGAAGGAACTGAAAATCAACTCTATAAAGAAGAAAATGTTTCTCATTTGCTGGCATTATATATTTGTCAATTATTTATAATCTACAAAATATAAAGTCCTTGAGGGCAGAGACTAATTTGTTATTTTGTTTTGTTTTTGAAATTCCAGCACATTACTTGACACATGCTTGTTGAATTGAAGAATATGTGTATATGTGTCTCTGTATGTATATACTCACGTGCATGTGTTATGTATGAAAGAAACAGAGAGAGACAAAGAGACAGACTTAGAAAGACTGAAAGAATTTTAAATTATGAGAAAAAGTATTTTTAAATCATAAGATATACAGAATTGCAAAGTTACATGCCCATTTTTTCTTTGTATGAGTTTCTCAAAAAATCATAAAGAAAAAACAAACCAAAATAGGAATACTGTCTGACTTATAAAATTTATGTCTTATGGATGTTTAGGTAAGTGATGAATACTTCACAGCTCCATTGGCATTCTCTGATCATGTTAGCAGCTTAATCAGTGGTGATTTGATCACTCTGTTCCCTGTTTATTAAGGATGAAAAGTACATATGGATTCCAGATTTCCATATGGATTCCATGGGGTAATAACAAATTTCTGCTCCTACATAAACATAAAAAAATTGTAGAAGTATAAGTGAAATTGTCCCCCTAATTGATTTCCCCAGAAGACAAGATGCCCTATATTCAAAGAAGTCTACTATTAGTAAGATTAATAACAAGAAGATTATTAAAAATTCATTTATATATATAGTTCCTTATACTAAGAATAATTTCTCAAAAAAAAATCAGGGAGGCATTAACAAAACAGTTTTATTGCTATTTTCACATATGAGAAATAAACTTTTACAGTGAAATTCAGTAACTAATATCAGATGCAGGTTATGAATCAAGGTCTTCTAAGTCAAAATTTAATATTATTTCCCTTATACAAAACTACTTCTCAAGAAGAGAGGAAATAGAGGCCATCTTAACTAGCAACAAGCTAAGGTCTACTCAAAATTAAAAATAACATGAGAACATGAAAGGGACTATCTACCACTAAAAATGAGAGATGGAATATTTTGGGATAGAAGGTACAAGGCTTTCTTCAGAGGACCTAAAGCCAATGTATTGAAAGAGGAGTGAGAAATCAACTTCAGAAATGAAGATTCAGTCTAGGAAGCAAGTAATGAACCAGGTGTCATGATTGAAGTAATGGCAAAGAATTGCTTAGATGAGACTCACCACGTCTCCCTTATATCTTTAAATATGGCTGCATTTGTACTTCCTTCCTGCCATTAATGCTGATATTGCCACTGTGTACATCCTTTATTATCCCTTATTCAATTATAACAGTAAGTTAATGATTCTAGATGGAATCCTTTTCCTAACTTACAAAAGGTTCACACACATCAAAAATTGTAAATAGATGGGAAATTAATTGCAAGGAATCTCTACCAAGTCCAAGGCATGCAAATTGTACCCTAATATGTTCTTTCAGACACCATACATCTGCCTTATTAAAATGCATCCTGCTATTGCTTTAGATTGTCAAAAACATATTTTTTTTTCAACAGTTGCCTGATGGTAAATAAGGAAATTGCCTAACTACATTCTTTTTTGCTTCTGTTATCACATGCTTGCTTTGCTAGTTACAATCCTATAGAAAATCTGTGCCTCATTTACTCAGCACCGAGTACCTTGGATGATAGCCCCATTCAGTCAGCTAACATTAAATTTTGTATTTTAAAATTAAACCAGTCTCTTCTTGCCTCAGTTTCTCTGGTATTACATTTGGAGACCCCAGTGAGATCTGGTGACATTCTATGTTGTTGCCTAGACCTGCAGACTTCTGTGGGGAGAGTTGTTTCTCCTGGTTCACAACTCCTTTATCAGGGTTGGCCCTAGTTTGTTCCAGGCCCCAGAGGAGACCAGGTCCAGCCACAGTAAAGACACACTGCCAACAGACTCTTATTTGGCCTAAGTAGAAAATCTGATTTGAAACCCCTGCAAGGTAACTTTTCTCTCTACACTGACTGCTAGCAAATCTAGCTTCCCCAGGAAAGTGAACTAGATATAGCAAATACAGCTCTGGGATATGCTGGGGAGTGGGGGGGGAAGGGCTGCTTCATAGCACTTTGGGGTATTTTTGTTTAAAAAGCAAAAGATACATCTGGTTGCCACTTGGAACAACTTGGTTCTGATCTCTGAAAAATCTCACTTTGGGTTCTTTTTCTGGGAGGGAGAGATTGTCCAACTGAAAACTCCCCTCACAGCACTCCTGAGATATCAGGAGCTTGCCCCTGATTTGTATTTTTGATATATGGTGAGAATTTTGTTGCATTTGTGTAGTCTGTGTTTGTGCCTTTTCTATCTTTGTTATGTGTTGCATTAAGGAGTTCTGTTACACCATAATTACCCCCTCCTTCAGCTCTGGCCAAGCTGGGGCTTCAGAAATAACATTAGCCAATTAAAATTAAAATAACATCTTAGTTGATTCTACAAGTTTTAAGAACAATGAGGAGTTTGGCAATTGGTCATTTCAAGATTGCAAAAGTGTTTGACATAAAACAAATGCATTATGAGTTTTAGCTTCTTTACTGGACTTAATTGTGACCCATTTGCATTAACTTGGGGAAAAAACTTAAAGAAAAATCTTGACTGCTTTTAAAATCTGGCACAAAAAAATATGAGCTAGATTTTACAATTTTGTCAGCTCTGCTGGACATGTGTATAAACTTTGTGAAGTTATTTAGCTGTTAGCTATATTGTGGATCTTAAAAAGTGTTGAAGAAAAAGAAACAAAGAAAAGAGAAAAGAGGTGATTTTACATACATGGGACAAGAAAGATTTATTTGCAGAAACAATTGACAGTTGGAATGAAATATCTAGTTAAAATATCACGTGGAAAAGTAAAGATTTTTGAGATAATTTTTAATTGTGTGTATGTTAAAATTTGAAATGACTGTTAATTACATGAGATCCTGATCCATTTTTGTGAGAGGTTATATGATGTTTATGTGGCTATCTTATGTGAGAATTATAAAATTGATAATTATAGAGGAGTTATTGTTGAAATATTGAAAACTGAAATTGTTATGGTTTATTGGTTTGGAAGCATGTTAGAATGAGAGAGAGAGAGAGAGAGAGAGAAAGAGAGAGAGAGAGAGAGAGACAGAGACACAGCCAGACAGAGAGAGAGAGAAAGAGAAAGATAGCATATTAGAAGGAGAAAGAATAGGACACCATGTTAGAAAGAGACAATATGTTGGAATAGTGAGGAGACAGAGATGGGATGTATTACAATGGAGAGATGACATATTAGAAATAGGGAGAAAGAGAGAAAAGAACTGCATGTTGGAGAAAGGGTGACTTCTATAATGGAAAGAACTTGTCATTTGCTAGGAAAAAGGAAACACACTGGCCAGGTAAATCCTGAGAAGGACTTGGCATCCTAATTATAAGGAGAAATGGAGTTAAGAGAGACATCATGTAGAGTAGGGGGAGGGAAAAAAAAAAAAAAAGAAAGGATCCATTGACCTGGAAAGGTGGTGATTTAACTGACCTTTCTCCCACTGCATATGGCTGAGCCTTGTGACACTTGCCTGTCTGCTAAGCCATTCCCTCCTACTCCCCCACCTCCCCTTTCTCCCCTTTCTCCTCCTCTGCCAGCCTCTTGCCTGTTATCTTCCTCTCTTAAAAAAAAAAAAAAAATTGGCTGCATTTAACTGAATGTTTGTTTTGTTTCCCAAGTTTCTGAGTACTTTAGGGCAAGGGCATTTTGATGCCATATCAAAGGAACTTTTCAGAGGCATGTTAGAACTTCAAGGTCTCTGAAATGATTATCTCTATCGAGGTCTCCCTCTGTCTTCAGCACATTTTTAATACTTATTTACGTACATATTGGTTTCCTTATTTAATGAATATGATAACAACTATGATCTATAATTTCCTTGAAGTACCTGGAGCAGGATTTTAACCTGATATTCTTGCTCTGGTTTTGACTAAGTTGTGCAAGTTGATTTGTAGGATATTTGGGTTTTATATAGAGCTGAAGTTCCTGATTAGTGCTGTACCTGTTGGTTATATTTCTAAAAGTTTATAGGGACTCCTCAATTGGAGAAAGTTGAATTAACTTTTTTTTTTAAATGAGGAAATTATTCAAGTTAATTCTGATAAGGTTCTTTTATGTGAGATTAAGATATTCTATATTCTGTATGAATTTTAATTGATTGTATTGAGATATCTTTAAAGTATAATCATTAATTAAAAGGACTCTGAGGATAAGTTTTTGCCTTTGTCCCTTTGAACATGTTTCTGCTACAATATGCAATTTAGAAATGTTTTATGTATTTTAAAAACAAAATGATTTGTATAGTGATGACTTTAAAACCATCTACTTAGATATGAAAGATAAGCTGTGATCTTCCTAGGCTGAATCTCTTTTTGTTATCAAGGTAACGTCATAGGCAATACCTATTTAGGATATGTGATCTTTGGGGGCTAGATTCATCTGAAGCTTTGATTAATGATATTTGCTGGGGAAATGTAGTTGATGTTAATTGGAGTTTTAAATTCAGGTATGACTGTCTGATATATCATCAAGCCATTGATCCACCACCTGAAAGGAATATGCCATAAGCAACTCAGATGAATGTGGTCCTGAATTGTTACAGATAGAAGTGAGTATCTGGGTAAAAGTTGTGAGGCTGACCTTGGCCTCTATTAAGGTGAGATCCTCCTGAATCAGTTTTCCAGTAGTGTTCTTTTGAATGAAAACCTACCTGATTATTCATGAATATGGCTTACAGAGGAATTGTTACTGGGACAATTACCTGAAATAAAATTGAGTTAAGACTGCTTTATCCTGTATCATGTATGTGCTCTGAGATTGAGGCCCTGAAGAATCAGGTTTGACTGATTATATTACACTCAGGACCCTGCCTTTGTCCTGCTATGGCAGATTTCTATAATCAGAACAAATGTGAGACCTATTATTTTATTGGTTATTGATAATACTGACAAATCTTTAACATTTGTCTGTCCTGTGACACAAATGTATTTCCTTACATGAAAAGCTACTGGCCAATCTATATTGGCCCCTCTACATCTTTTAGCAATCCTTGTGGACCAGTCTTGCTATCTAAGAGTATTCTAATCTCTATTTGTTAGGTTTGTTTTTATTCTAGATTTTGGTTGTTATATAACTGTATTGACCAGCTTCAAGGACCTGGATCAACTCATTGGATGCTTCAAACAGATCCAGCATACCACCTCCTAAAAAATAGGATTCTGTAGGATGATTCATGGAGTAGAAAGCTCCTACTGTACTACTATTGTGTTATGTTTAGAAATTTTAATTTACTTTCAGGATTTTTATGTGAGATGACTGTTCTCCCTTTGGAGCCCTGTCTACTTCCTCTCGGATGATTCCTTAGCTAAAAAAAAAAAGGAGAGATAAAGGATCAGGAAAGTTGGTAACTTTACTTAAAGCCCAGAGGCCACTTGTGTTTGGTGTTTTGCTTAAAGGAGGGAGGAACTTTATCTGTTATCTCCAGGAAACATCCTGATTTCCCAGAATTTAACTTTTGAACTGGTACTAGAGGCTTCCACATCTGTCTGCTTCTCTGAGCAGACTAAGGCCAGGATTGAGGGCCTTAGTTGCTGTTCTACTATGTTTAAGACCCTTTCACTGGATTTCCCAGGTCATCTGAGCTGGGCTGAATACCCCTTTCACCCTTGTGAGACCTTTCTTGAAGCCCTTCCAATCTATCAACCTGGAGAGTGGTTTCTTTTCATCAGATACTGTTCAACATTTGTTTCATGGTTTTTAAGGGAAAATGGAAGAGCTCAAGCAGCTTCCTGGCTTCACTCTGTCATCTTGGCTCCTAGTATGGTTTATATAAATGACTATAAATCCCATAGAAGCCGACAATTTACATGGGCAAAGGCATTTCTTTATCTGAGAGTTCCTTCTATTAAATATATCACAGTTCTAGTGTTTATCCTCTATTTGCTCCTATAAATAGGAATTTTTTTTTTTTTTGGTAGAAGCACAATTGCAAATCTTTATTTTAAAAATTCACCTTAAGTACAATAAAGTTTGCCTCAAATTCTAATTTGATTGTGTCTGTATTTAGATGTTCTATATATTTTTAACAAATGCATATATATATATATATATATATATATGAACATTTCCATATATAGATTAAAAAGAGACTATTCCATGAAATTCAACTTCAAAAGTATCCAATTTTTCAAAACATAATAAATTTAAACATGACAATGACAAAAGTGTCCTTCTTGTCTATGTTCTACCTTGAACTTCCTTCTGTTCTTTGCTATGCATTTTGTTTTTTAAAAATTAGCACAAAATCCAAGATGATATCCTTCATATTTAATCAATATTTCTTGGGAAATTTAAAAGCACACTACCAATGAATTATCATTTTGTCTACTGTAACTGTATCTACCAAGTAATTTAAGAATTAGGAACATTAAGTTAAATGCCATATCACTTGGATGTTTAGGGCATTAAGAAAATGATCCCCTAATTGAAATTTGCATAATTTACTAAAATTATTTATCAACTCAGACTAGAATTCTTCAAATTCACAGTGATATATACTGATCACTTTATACCCATTCCTCTATTAGGACTTAGAGAGAATATGGGAACAGTACAGTTTTTGCATTGGAAAAGTTTGTGATGACAATTAATTGCCTTTCCATCTTCTTGACAATTCAAAGCTACATGTATTAAATTATTTCTAAAGGGACACAAAGAACAGAGTTTTGCTAATTTCATTTTTGGCACTATTCTTGATTGACAAATGTGAATTTCATCTTAAATAAAGGAAACATGTTTTGAATATTTAATTGTATCTTTTCCCCACTAACATTCAACCAATTCCATTTTTTCTTCAAAAGCACTCATACAATCAATATTTGCATGCTATACTTGTGCATTTTTACTACATTTCTTGGATCTTTTTTTTTTTTCTTGGAAATCAAATTTATGTGATGCATTTGGGTTGTAAACATTCTGTAGAAATACATTATTTGGCAGCCATTCCTACTTTTCTAAGCATATATTTGTCTCTCTTTCAAATTAATTTATACTCTCTGGGCTCTTTCCCAAAACTAAATATACTAATGGTTGCTATAAAGCAAGGGGTGGCTTTATGCATTGCATCTCTAATTAAAATCCCAAAAGTTAGTAGCTTGAGGTATCCCCAGATGACTGTAAATATGAACCTCTTTCTTGATTTTTCATGCAATATCAAATGCACAAAGCCTAATGGTTAATATATGCTCTGCAGCCTTAGCAATCCATGAGATTGTACTTCTATTTTAATACATAATTGCATAACAAACCCTCTTAATATCCTCCTTTTTTTTAATAAAGATGATTCATGTCTGCTTTAATGAAACCTGCCTTTCTTTCTTCATCTATACCAAATCACTGAAATAAGTTAACTAGAGTGAAAATAAGTTAACAGGGAATGTTATTAGGATGGGTGTCGCAGGGAGTAGAATACTATCCATTTCATGGAGTCAGCAAAACATGGTTTAAAATATGTTTTCAGATACTTAATAGCTAGGTGATTCTGGGAAATCTTACTTAACTTCAGACTGCCTCAGTTTCCTCACATGTAAAATGGAGACAGAAACAATACTTCTCAGGATTGTACTAAAGATAAAATGAGATATTTTTTGAGGTTCTTAGAACAGTGACTAGCAAAGAATAGGTGCTATACAAATGCTTATTCCCTCCTCCCCTATAAATGTTTTTAAGATATTCCTATAAGGCTACAATCTTTCTTTAAAAATACAATTTATCCAGTTAACCATATAATCATAAAATTTAATCAGTTAGATGCCTGAAAGAACTGAATTTAGAATTAAATGTTTAACAGGATAGGAATTTTTTTAGGGTTAAGAATTTGAGTTGTATGGCATTCACCACTTTAAATAAAAATGTAATAGGAATGGCTGATTTGCATGTGTTTTTTTACTTACTTTAAGAACAGAAGGATAAGAAAAAATTAAATAGATTTTTATTAAAGTTTTTTTATTACTTCCTGAGGAAATATTTGAAATAGAAAAATTCCGATCATGAGTACTTCAGTTTTCTATTCTGAAGAAGGGCAGACTATTTCATAAAATGCTATAAATTCTTGTGCTCTACCTTGGACCATTTCTTGAATTCTTACTTGATTCATTGCATTTTCAAATTTTTTATGGCTGATTCATTAACTAAATAACTTGTGACAACACAACAAAATTTTTTACCACTTTATATGCTCAAGTATTGTGTTCACTTAAAAAAAAAAAAACTATGTCTATATTATATAACACATCCATTTTGAAAATAATAAAATAGGAGTTAATGTTAAAACTTAGTATTTCTGTAATATGTAGATATATAATCTATTGTTATATATTGTAATTATTAAGCCTAATAATTAGATAATTATCTAATATTATACATTATAGATATGTAACATCTATAATACATAGTTATAACAAAGATACAATAAAATATTCTATTTAAATTTATGAAGTGCACAAATGCGATTTAAAAAGTTATATTTCAATAGTGTTTCTTACTTCGTAAGCCCAACATTCTATCACCACACTCCTACTAAGGCTCACTGTATTATGCTTTTCCTGTTATTGTTGTTTTCCCTGAAGAAAATCAAAGGACTTGTTTTATTCTCAACAGCTTGTTTGAAAATCAAACCCTATAAGTTTGAATAAATTGATCAACCAATAAATACAGAATATTTACTATGTAAAACATAGTGGATGGGTATTTGAGCATACAAAGGAATATAAAATAGTCTCTTAAAGGAGAACAGAACCTAATAGGAGAAATAAGACATAAATGTCCAAAAAGTTAGAATGATAAAAGACAAAAGAGAAATGAAACAAAAGATACTAAAAGGCAGTAAGTAACTAAGAAAGCCTTATTTTATCTTATTTTATTTGTTTTTTGATAATTCCTCATAATAAGTGCTATGGAAATTGAGAAAATGCATTTTGGATAAGTTAATAAAGGAAATGTTAACAGCAACAAAAGGAATTCAATAAAAATATAGTATAACAAAATTAATGTGAATATTAATAGAATCAAAGTAAAAATTCCATGAGGGTACACTGTGAATAAATACTGGATATTTTGTGATTAAGGAACTTTGTTAATCCAATTATATCAATTTCATTTTGGAAAATTTCAGTTGTTCTACTCAATTTATCTAAAAATCCACAAAGCAGTGAGAAACTTCAAAAAAGTGTCAGTAAAATAACCATAGGATAACAACATTTAACCAACTGAACAACCATTGCTAACCGCTGACCGATTCAAGGTTTTATTTTTATTTTGTTTTGGATTTTTTTTTTCTTTTCTGGGGGTGGAGCCAAGATGGCAGAGTAAAGCTAGAAAGCTGCTCGAGCTCTCCAAGTTTCCTTCAAAACCGACATGAAACCAAGTCTCTGAACAGAATCTGATGGAATGAAAGCACTCTCCAGCTCAAGATAGACTGGAAAAACATCAAGAAAGGTCAATCTCACTGGGACAAAAAGAGTGTTGAGTCCAGCTCAGAAAGACTTTAAGAAAGCCAGTGAGAGAATCTTAACCACAGAAAATCAGCAACTAAGACCCTTAGTCCTGGCTCAGCAGAGGAGCACAGCAGGGGGGCAGCCTCCAAAGTAGTAAAACTCTGGGAAACCAGGCTGTTTTTGAACAAAGTAGGCAAAGCTGCCCCTGCAACCACAAGGGGGCACTGTGCTTAAAACCAAGACTCAGAGCTGTACAGGAAGCTTGGGACAATGCCTCCTATGCCCCATGAACAGAACACCATGAAAGTAAAAAAAAGAGGAAATACTAAAAGTAAAGGAAACCAATGGGCAAGAAACAGAAAAGAACATTGATCATTTAAAGCTACTATAGTGACAGGACAGACCAAAACACACTCAGACAAGGACAAAATGTGCACAGAAACAATCTGAAAGAGTAATGTGAATCATTCTCAAGCCCAAAGAGGCTTCTTGGAAGTACTCATAAGACTCTATAAGGCAAGGAAGAGAGGTAGAAGAAAAAATGAGAAAGGAAATGAAAGGCATGTATGAGAGAGTCAAATAGCTTGAAAAAGGAAGGGAAAAAATCATCTGAAGAAAACAGCTTCTTAAAAAGTAGAATTAACCAAATGGGAAAAAAATACAAAACCCAACTGAAGAAAACCACACATTACAAATTAAAATAGGGCAAATGGAAGATAAGGTGAGACAGCAAGAATCAATCAAACAAAATTAAAAAAAAAAAAAAGGAAAAATGGAAGAAAATGTGAAACACCTCATTGGAAAAACAACTGACCTGGAAATTAGATCCAGAAGAAATAATTTAAAAAGTTTTGGCCTACTTGAAGTCCATGACCAAAAAAAGAGCCTGGATAGTATGCTTCAAGAGATCATTAAGGAAAATTGCCCAGATATTCTAGAAGCAGAGGGGGAAATCCATTGATCACCTATGGAAAGAGATCCAATGAGGAAAACTCCAAGAAACATTGCTGTGAAACTCTAGAACTACAACATTAAGGAAAAAGTAATTCAAGCTGTCAGATAAAAATAATTCAAATATCAAGGAGCAACAATCAGAATTACCCGGGATCTTGTAGCTTCTTTAATAAAGGATTGGAAGGCCTGCAGTATCATATTCCAGGAGACAAAGAACCTAGGGTTGCACAAAGGGTGTGGTTCTGAATGTACTCTGATGTGATGATATCAAAGAAAAAGTCATTAAGGAGTAGAAAAAGGTATTGTACTTGAGAAAGAAGAAAGAAGAGTATAATGGAACAATTAGTTCATATGAAGAGACCCAAAAGACCTATTACAATTGAGGGGGGGGAGAGGGATGAAGGATAAGCATTGTCTGAAGTTTGATCTAATTAGCTTTGGCTCAAAGAGGAAATAAATCATTCATTTGGGTATAGAAATTTATCTAACCACATACAGAAATAAGAGGAGAATAAGGTAAGAAATTAGAGGGACAGTAAAGAAGGGAGGGGAGAAATACTAAGGAAAAAAATTAAGAGAAGGGTGGGAGGGATTATAAAAGATAAAATAGTCAGTGGAGTGGATTAAAAAAAAACACTACTAAGAGAAGGGGGAGGAATCACAGGAGATAAGGTATTGAGCAGGATGGGTTTAAGAAACATGACTAAGGACAGAGTGGAAAGAGAGAACAAACACATATACAGGGGAGAAAATAGGATAAAGGAAAATATAGATTTGGTCATCATAGCTGAATGCAAATGGGAAGAACTCTCTCTTAAAAGCAGTGAGGAGAATAGCAAAATATATTTAAAAATAGGATCCTACAACATGTTGTTTACAAGAAACACATTTGACACAGACAGACATATACAGTAAAGGTTAAAGCCTTGAACAGAATTTATTATAATTCAATTGAAGTAAAAAAAAAAATAAGGTTGGCAAATCTGATCTCAGATAAAGCAAAAGTAAAAATCGATCTTATTAACAGTGATATAGCAGGAAAGGACATCTACATAAATGACATTGTAAACAATGAAATAGTAATGATCCTAAATGTGTTTGCACAACAGTGACAGAGCAGCCGAATTCCTAGAGAAGATTTTAACTCAGTTTTAGAAAGTAATAGGCAGCAAAATTATATTAGTGAGGGACTTCAACCTTCCTTTCTCAAAATCAGACTAATCTAACCACAAAATAAATAAGAAAGAAACTATGAAGGTTAATATGATCCTAGAAAACCTAGATATGATAGACTTCTGGAGAAAAATGAATAGAGACAGAAAGGGATACATGGTTTTCTCAGCAGTACATGGCACTTTCAGAAAAAAATGACATGAATTAGGGCATAAAAACCTCACAACCAAATATAGAAAGGCAGAAATAATAAATGCTTCCTTTTCAAATCACAGTGAAATAAAAAATTATATTTTAAAAAGGGGCAAACCTCTTTGTAGTGGCCAGAAACTGGAAACTGAATAGATGCCCTTCAATTGGAGAATGGCTGAATAAATTGTGGTATGTGAATATTATGGAATATTATTGTTTGGTAAGAAATGACCAACAGGATGATTTCAGAAAGGCCTGGAGAGACTTACACGAACTGATGCTGAGGAAACGAGCAAGGCCAGGAGATCCTTATATACTTCAACAACAATACTATATGATGATCAATTCTGATGGACCTGGCCATCTTCAGCAATGAGATGAACCAAATCAGTTCCAATGGAGCAGTAATGAACTGAACCAGCTTCGCCCAGCGAAAAAACTCTGGGAGATGACTAAGAGCCATTACATTGAATTCCCAATACCTATATTTTTGCCTGTCTGCATTTTGGATTTCCTTCATAGGCTAATTGTACAATATTTCAGAGTCTGATTCGTTTTGTACAGCAAAATAACTGGTCATATATACTTATTGTGTATCTAATTTATACTCTAATATATTTAATATTTTTTCATATATATTGGAGATAGGAGTGATTAAGAAATGATTTTCTTGTTTTTCTTTCTTTTTTTTTCACTTCCTGTCTGACCTTTTTATTTTTATTTTATTTTTATTTTTTTAATAACTTTTTATTGACAGAACCCATGCCAGGGTAATTTTTTACAACATTATCCCTTGCAGTCACTTCTGTTCCAATTTTCCCCGTCCCTCCCTCCACTCCCTCTCCCAGATGACAAGCAGTCCTATACATGTTAAATATGGCACAATATATCCTAGATACATATATTTAACATCTACTGGTCATCCTGCCATCTAGGGGAGGGGGTGGGGGGGAAGGAGGGGAAAAAATTGGAAAAAAAGGTTTGGCAATTGTCAATGTTGTAAAATTACCCATACATATAACTTGTAAATAAAAAGCTATGAAATAAATAAATAAATAAATGGATTTGAGGAACAAATACTAAAAAAAAAAAAAAAAAAAAAAAAAGGGGGGGGCAGCAAAGATAGACTAAAAACTAACTAGAAATTAAATAACCCAATTCTAAAGAATGTGTGGATCAATCAACAAATCACAGAAACAATTCAGAATTTCATTCAAGAGAATGAAAATAATGAGACTACATACCAAAACCTATGGGACATAGCCAAAATGGTTCTCAGGGGAAATTTTATAACTCTAAATACCTACATGAATAACATAGAGAAAGAGGAGATCAGTGAAATGGGCTTGCAACTAAAAAATCTAGATAAAGAACAAATCAAAAACTCCTAACTAAATACCAAATTAGAAATTCTGAAAATCAAAGGAGAAACTAATAAAATTGAAACTAACAATAAATAAATAAATAATGAATAAATAAAACTAAGAGTTGGTCTTATTAAAAAAAAAAACAACAAAACAAATAATCTTTAGTTTAATTTCATTAGAAAATGAAAAGAAAAAACCAAATCATCAGTACCAAAAATGAAAAGGGTGATTTTACTTATCACCAATGGGAAAAATATATATATATAGCAATAATTAGAACCTATTTTCCCCAACTGTATAGCAGCAAGTCTGACAATCAAACTGAAATGGATGAATATTTACAAAATATAAATTGCCCAGGTTAATAGAAGAAGAAATAAATTACTTAAATAGCCTCATTTTAGAAAAAAAAAATTTTTAACATCTCATTAATGAACTCCATAAGAAAAAGTCTTAGGGCCAGATGGATTAACAAATGAACTCTATCAAATATTTAAAGAACAATTAATTCCAATACTATTTAAACTATATGGAAAATAGGTAAAGAAGGAGTTCTGACAGATTTCTTCTATGATACAAATATATTATTAATACCCAAACCAGGAAGAGACAAAACAGAGAAAGAAAATGACAGATCAATCTCCCTAATGAATATGGATGCAAAAAATTTAAATAAAATATTGGTAAAGAGATAACATCAACTCATCATCAAGATAACACCCTATAACCAAGTAGAATTTATAACAGGAATACAGGGCTGGTTCAATATAAGGAAAACGACTACCATAATTGACCATATCAATAACAAAATCAACAGAAATCATATGAAAATCTCAATAGATGCAAAAAAAAAGCTTTTGACAAAATACAGTATCCATTCCTATTAAAAACTCACATTTGCCAAAATGTTTGTAGCAGGTTTTTTTTTTTTTTTTTTTTTTTTTTTTTTTTTTTTTTTTTTTTTTTTTTTTTTTGTGGTAGCAAAAAGTTGGAAAATCAGTAGATGCCCATCAATTAGGGAATGGCTGAATAAGTTGTAGTATATGAAGACAATGGAATATTATTTTTCCATAAAAATGTTGAACAGGCTGATTATAGAAAGGCCTGGAAAGATTTACATTAACTGATGTTAAGCAAAACAAGCAGAACCAGGAATATAATGTACATAATGAAAGCAAAAATGTGTGATGACCAACTATGAAAGACTTGGGTCTTCTCAATGGTTCAGTAATACAAAGCATTCCCAATTGACTTTGAAGAGAAAATGTCATCTGCATCCAGAAAAAAAATTAAGGAGACTGAATGTAAATTAACACATATTATGTTCATTTAAAAAAAAAAATCTCTCCCATGTTTTTCCTTTTTGTTCTGATTTTTCTCTCTCAACTTGATTCCTAAAGTAATGTGCATTAACAATAAAGAAATTTACTAGGAAAAATAAAAGAAAAAGAAAATAGAATAAGGATTATATAACTCATTCTTACAGCTAATTTCCATTCCAATATAACAATAGCTAATATTTATGAAGCACTTTAAGCACATATAGATCTTTTCCATCATTCATCATGATAATTCTGTGAAATAAGCATAATTATTAGTGTATTTTATAGATAATAAGGTGTAAGGCTGAGAGAATTTTGCTTAGGATTATACAACTAGCAAACACCTAAAAGAGGATTTTAATTCAAATATTGATAACCACAGTTTGATCATTTTATTCACTTTACCACCTAGCTGCTTTAATCTCTCAAACTGTTTCTCTACTTTGTGTTCCATTAATTGGATTGACATATCAGCCACCTATATTCTGCCTTCCTAAATTTCATAAGTAAATCCTACCCATTGCCAACAATTCTTCCTTTTTCTTGCTCATGCTTCTTTAATTAATAACTATGGAATGGTTTCCTATTTCTATCTTCAACAAAGCCAAGTTTCATCACTGAAAACGTAAATTATGAATCTCTGTCTTCCCTTCCCTTAGAACTTTATTTGCTTCTCTTATTGTGAAAATAGAATATTGTAAAATCATTTCCACCAACAATCTCATAATCCAATATGATTAAGAATAAAGATTATCACCCCCACAATTAACTACAACCTCTTTTTTTTTTTACATAAATACATACAGATTTCTTCATAGCCAATATATGTTACAATCTGATTTATTAGGTGCAGTGGTGATTTATTCATTCCTTCATTTGTTTCTTTTATGCTTTAGTCAAAGTTTCTTTGCACTGATAAGAGAAATCCACTGTAGAATTGAATAGTTGACCAAACTTTCTCCTTTCTTGGGACTGTTTTTACATACACACACACACACACACAAAAATTCACAAGCATTTTGATTTTTCATCTTCTTGTTGGGAGCACTTCTACCTTTATAGTGAGCAGAGTATATCTGTACTTTTATATGATTTGGCTGATTGTCCCAATCCTTTTTCAGATGTGATATTAGGAATTCCCTTTTCTAATTTTTTTTTTCACTTCCAGTTCACCAAACATGAACTTCTTTAAGGTAATTTGCTCCAAACCAAAATTGCTTCATCCTATTCTAGTTTTTAATTTACATGACAAAAATAATGTTGAAGCACAATATATATTTATGTAAGAAATTCCACAATGCCTTTTTAGGATATCTTATATTCACAAAGCAACATTCAATCTCAATACTTTTGTCATGTCTATTGATTAAAAGTACAATTATTAGTATAACTTCTAGATAACATTTAACAAATAATATAAAATAAAGATGTTGAAATTTAAAATTCTATACTCATAATGGTATTTCAATATGTGTAACCTTATGCCATTAATGTGATAGAAAAATGAATTATTCCCCTTCTTTAAAAATAACCATTAAACTATTATTTGGCCAAAACAGACTTTTGTCCTTTTTAGTAAGATCCAGACTTAGCCCTGCTAGTTTGAGGACTAATCAATACTCTGCTAACTGCTCCATTAATCCTCTCTTGCTGCCTTCCGCTCTCATCTTTCCAGAAGGCTGTTCACTGTTGTTACCTCACAACAGATAATTGATTTTCTAAGGTAATAACTTGAGAATCTTATCAGTGATTTTTTTCCCTTTCCCATTACTGTCAGTTCTTACTAAATTTTGACAGCTAATACTCATTTCTGATTATCTAAAATAGATCATTCTATCATCTAGCCTAAAGCAGATTTCTGTGGTCACCCTAGAAAATAAATAAACAAATAAAATAAATAATTCACTTAAGAAAATTTCTCTTATAAATGGCATCAAATCAAGGTTCTTAAGCAGAGGAGCCCCCCGGGGGAGGGGCAGCGCTTAAATAATTTCCTTGTGTGTTTAACAACATGGAACATGATTAAAATTAATTGAGATATCAAACATGCTCAAACTTTATGTTTTAACCATGCTTTCATGACAAATTTGATCTAGTCTGACATAAGAAAATTAGAACTCTAGCAGCAGATAGGAAGTCCCTGCTCTGGATTTATTTCTGGCATTTAATAACCACTGTGAAAGCTTGAATCATCAGTGTTGTATGTATGTTTATAAAGTCCTTTTTCTTGATTTGGGTACTTTTCCATAAGATAGGAAAATACTTTCATCCAGATATCCTGATGTACTGCTACCATTTTGTTTCTCACTTAAATTCAGTTCAAACAAATATTTCTTAAGACAGTTTAGGGAAAGAGGAAAACAATAATAGAATAATTCCAGACTACCAAGAAATTTTAGTATCTTGGCAGAATATAGCACATAGAGGGTTAAATCCACACAAAATGTAAAGTAATTTGAAGAAGCAAAGAACACTAATACCTGAATGATCAGGAAAGATCCACCCTAATAGAACTTTGAAGGAAGGCAGATACTCTAAAAGGTGAAGAAAGATTGTTCAGGATATAGAACTCTGGGGTTAGCATTAATTTTGAAACATCTATCAAATATGGAGATACAAATATTTAGTAAGCAGGTAGTAATGTAGAACTACAGGTTAGGACAGAATAAGACTAGATATAGTTGTTCACATATATTGTATCTAGGATATACTGTGACATATTTAACATGTATAGATAGAACTGCTTGCCATCTGGGGGAGGGTGTGGAGAGAGGGAGGGAAAAGTCGGAACAGAAGTGAGTGCAAGGGATAATGTTGTAAAAAATTATCCACGTATGGGTTCTGTCAATAAAAAGTTATAATTATAAAAAAAAGATATAGTTGTGCAAATAATTTTAATTCATATGAAAATCAAAGACTAGGGGTTGACTAGATAACCAAGGAAATGTGCATACTAAGAGAGTGCTCAGGGTCAAAGAAGGGCAAAAGAAGCAGAGAATTCACTGCATGACAAAATAAGATTAAAAAAGAAAAAAGTCCATTCAATAAGCCAACTTTAGTCTCAAAGTTCTTGTTTCTAATCCCTAAGAATTAGTTATTGGGATGCTTTCAAGAAATCTAGAGCTGTCTGCTGCTTTCTGTTTTCCCAAATTAGAGACACCTAGACATTAGTCTACCTTTCCATTCATATCTTCCTAGTATGATCTCTACAGATAGGGAAAAATTGGGGGTGGGGAGAGGTGCAGGGAGAGAAATCAAGAAAAAGAAAGTAAAAGAGAGAGACAAAGAGACAGAGATGTAAAGACAGACAGAGACAGATACAGAGAGACAGAGACAGAAAGAGACAGAGATAGAGATACAGAGAAAAACAGAGAGAAACAAACATAGAGAGATGAGAAACTTCAAGGTACAGCTTACTACAAAAAGGCTGACTATAATGATGTGAAAAGGCATTTTTTTTTCTTATTTAACAGAAAGTAAATGGCACTGAGTATGCCTTAACCTGCCTCAGTTCAATTCATGTGCTTTCCAAAAGTGTGATTCCAAACAAATTCCTGCTCTTGTAATCTATATATTCCATTCAAGAATTCCCAGACATTATCTGGGTCAATGTTTGAAGAATGCATAGCTAAATTTCTCCATCTGGTGCATGATCTACTACTACAATAAAGAAGAATCAAAAACTAAATAAGAAAGTAATTAATTGGGAAAGAATAACAAAAATAAATAACAACGAAATATTTTAAAAACCCACCTCATTCTCATCCCATTCCCATTTATATCTGTCCCCTGACTAAACACTCACATGCCCATTAATGTGACTTTAAAATCTTCTCCACAACCAAATTCTCAACAAATTCAAACACTGGGGCAAGGGCAGATTTGGGTTTCACTAATCTATGCCTTATATTGTGTCTAGAAATCTCCCAAAATATAGTTGTGCTTCTTTGCTTCTTGGATCTGGTAGCAACTTGATATGTTCCAGGAACAATCTTCTCAATTCCCTGTTCCCCTCGCTATTCTTAGAATCTAGATAATCTGATGGTATGGTTCCTTGCATTAATTGACTATGTTTTACCACTGATGTTTCAGGCAAATTTCATCACTCCAAAGTGTAGTCAATCATGAGCAAATCTTCACTGCCTGGGACTTATCAAAGTGTTCAAATTTTATTCTTACCTGTACTTTGATGAAGGGATTCCATTAAACTCTTCCTCACCTCAGGCAACAGAAGTAGTTCTTCCTCTGAGGTCAGTATCTCTCTGTGCAAGTAAAGATAAACAGTCCTACTCCTTTCGACTGACTTTGCAACTCTCCAGCTCTCTCCCTCAGAGTTCAGAAAAACTCCAGTTAGGCTTCAAAGTAATGGCTGGGGAGAAGCAAAAGCTATGAGCTTCTGACAACACCAATGCAGTCCATACCCACTTTAGAAAAAGTCCCCAACATCTGGTGAACAATAATGCATGAGGGTTTGACAAGAATACACAAAACCTTCATTTCCATTCTGATCAAAATTCTTGTAATACATTTCCAATGATGATTTCTCTATAATTAGCAAATTCTTCAGGTGTCAGCCAGTAAGTAAAAGTAGAGAAAAAAGCTCAAAGAGAAAGATCAGGGACCCTCTCCCTCTTCACACACCAATTGTTCATACCACTATGATTAAGTATTCTCCCCACCCTTCCTACCTTCTTCTCTTATTCCAATCCCTTGGGCTGAAAGAACATTCTTCACTTCTCTTCCTCATTACCTCTTCTTCTGCTTCCCTGGGCAAAAAGGTGAGAATTTATTAATTCAAGGCTTAGACATGTCTTTGTGTCTTTCAGATTAACCAAAATGCAAATGCTCTGACTTCACCTTTCTTAAGTTTAAAAGAGAAGATAAAATTTTGAATAGGGTTCTGAATGAACTAGATAATCATTTGATGAGTTAATTTGAGTAATGTCTGCTATCTTGGTATTGTTTTGTAATTTGAATGCTCAAAAACTTATTTGCCTTTCCCCGATTTTTTGTGACATTGTCTCCTTTACATCTATAATAAAGAATGCTTTTACTAAGCAACAGCTAATGCAGGAGATTGAATTTGTAAAAAATCATGCTTCTGTGACTTACTTTCTTGTTTCTTTCTTTCCTTCCCCACTCTCCCTACTCCCAGCCAATTTTCCTATCCATACTGAGGTATTACAATTACAATCAGAGGAGCACTATTCTCTATTGCATCTAAATGTTTCTGTAGACTTCAATAATATATGAGAATTATTTACTGGACCAAAGAAGATAAAGAACCAGACTTAGAGTCAGGAATACTTTTCTTCATGAGTTTAAATCTAGCCTTAGACACTTATTAAAAGTGTGACCCTGGCAAGTCATTTAACCCTGTTTCCCTCACTTTCCTTATCTGTAAAGGGAACTGAAAAAGTAAATAGTATCTCTAAGAAAACCACAAATGGAGTCATAGAGTCATTCATGACTGAAAATTACTGACCAATGAAGCATTAGAAGGTTGATTCTATAATGATATTATTTTTGCCCATTGTGGAGAGAGAAATGATAATGATAGCTAATATTTGTATTGTGCTTTTTATAAAGTCATTTACAAAGTTTATCTCATTTGATTCTCAGAGCAATACCATGAGATAGGTACCATTATTATCTCCACTTTAGAAATGAAGAATTTGAGGCAACAGACATTAGATGACTCGTTAGAAAGTTTCCAAGGCAGAATTTGAAATCAGTTTTTCCCTTCTGACTCTTGATATGACACTTGATTTTTAAATCTATAATGCTAATGTGATCTACTGATGACAATTTACAAGTAAACATTGCAAATCATGTTTTCAAAATGTTTTATTGTTACAGCCCATTGATTCCTGCTTAATCATAAGGGTACACATCAAGGAAAAAGCACACTCATAGAATAATGCCTAATGGGTAAATATGTCCTCTTCAAAGTCATTTCACAATCACATTTTCTCTCATATGAGAGAAAAGCTTTTGTGGAAAAAGTTTTATTCCTCATTTTTCAGCAGTCACAGCAGAACTAACATTGCCTCTGTTGTATTCTGAACTTAGAAATGATAAGGAGGAAATTTAGTTATCATATCTTTATCCCAGCCTGAAGTATAGCATGTTGGCAAACCTTGATTCATTTTCTAGTTCAAATGTGGATGTCTGGCATCTTGAAATAACTAAAATGATAAATAGACAATAAGATGAAGTTTCTTACAAAATGAAGAATACAAACTAAATTTTATCCCTGCCCTGATCTCCTATTTTCACAGCCATCAATTCAAGATGTCCCCAAAGAAAAAGCAATGATACTCTCTTCCTTGATGTTTATATGTAGGTCATTGATCTCCTGATGGTAGCCCATGATTATGGACAGTTTTCCCTGTGTCTTGAACTTTATATGTTTTTACATCATCATGTTTTACTTTGAATTAGTCACATTTTTTTTTCCAATTTTAGCATTTGAAGACGAATCACTTCATTCACCAAAAGATCAAGGCCGAGGATCCAGATGTCATATACAAAGTTAATAATTGATTATCAGATTTTAATCAAGTTTTCTGACATCCCAGTTTATTATTTCAGACTAGAATAAAAACTCTCTTGACATTCAAAGTAATGTAGCAGTTGCTGTTATCTGATCTCTCCATTGAGAGGCAATTACATTATTTGACCTCTCTCCTCTTCCCTCTGCCTCGGATTTATTTCATTCCCAGTCCATAAGCAACACCTGGGTCAGCAAAGGCTGCCCTGGGATTCCTTCAGATGTTATGATCCACAGCTGTGGAGGTTCGCAGAGAATTGATCTGCCTCTTTGCATGATCCTTAACATACAACAACTAAGCAGCTTGTTCAAAGTGAAAACCACAGTACAATATTTAACTTTATCTGATTGTTTAAGAAAGACCTGTTTCTGGAGTTTCAGGATTATCCATGTCTGGGCCAAGAATGCAGATAATTTATTCCTATTTTATATACATAATACATATATACATAGTTATTTTATTTTATTGTGATAATTATTGACTAAATATATTATTGTATAACTATAAATATAAGATGTAATTATAATATGATTGTGTAAGTATTATTTTATAATAAGATACAATATTTTATATATTATGATATTTTGTGGGGGTAGTGCCTTGCTCAGGAGACAGACTATGCTGAACCTCTCAGCCTCAAAATATCATGAGATTACTACAAAGCTAAGTATTTTTTCTTTGAACTTCATAACCTCACTCCATCAAAAAAAGTTCTCTATTTAGACTGGCAAAGTTTAACTTAGAGGATTGTACATTATATCCCTCCATTAGAGTATAGGTAATTCTGCATGGTATCCTTTTAAAGAGAACATTTCAAAAACTACTCTGACTAATGGGATATAAGGCTATCAAATAAGTGATTTCTCTTATAGAGATACTTAGGTGTACTTAGGTATTTACAGCAAATAAAATTGGTCTATCTGAAAGTTCTTCCCCACCCCCCCAAAAAAGGAAGATGTAGTTTTAGCCAAAATACCAATAGGATAGAATAATGAAATAGACTAAGAATTATTCTTGAAGAGACAGCATGGAAATACACTAATGAGATTTTTTTTTTTTTTTTGAGGAGGCTATGTGAAGGGTGAAAGGGGTATATACCTCTATGTATTGCTGCACTGCAAATTTTAAAAATGGTTATTTGTGATATCTAATTTATGAAATAATAATTTCTGCTGCTGTATATGGCTGTTTTTCTTTCTCTATATCCACCTAAATCTCTATATTTCTCTTATAGTTCCTTTTAGTTTCTCTCTCTCTCTCTCTCTCCTGTCTTTCTGTCTTTGTCTGTCTGTCTGTGTCTGTCTCTCTCTGTCTCTCTATGTCTCTGTCTCTGTCTCTCTCTCTCTCTCTCTCTCTCATTTTCTGTCTCACATGCACACCCAGACATTTAAGTTAAACCAATAAAATCCATATTTAAGTCACCAAGCCAGAATAACTTTACTGATTAAACTTTTGTAAAGGAAACAATAATACATCTCTATGTGTATAAAAATTAATAAACAAGTATAGTCATTTTATCTCTGAGCACATTAATTTTGGAATAATAGTTGCCACTTTCTGTAGATAGATTTTCTCTTATTTCTTTCTCCTCACTTGAAATGGTCTATTAGGAATCCTTTGTTGAATCCTTTGTTTAATATAACCTCTCCGAAGATCATTTCTCCAATACAAGACATCCAGTTCTTTCCTAATTCACCACGGGATATTAATCTTCCCAAAACTTTCAATATCAATCCACTAGATTTTGAGATATACCCCATTCCTCTGCTCAAATTGAGTTTCTTTGCTGAAGTTTGCCTACCTATACAACTTTTAGCATGATATAATGGAGAGAATGTTAGACCTGAATTCAAAAACTTGGTTTAAATCCCTCTTCATTAAGTACAAAATGCATAATCCTGGGAAAATCATTGAACTTCTTTGCTATACTTAATCATATGAAAAATGAGAAAATTGAAGTAGATATCTTCATTCCCTCTAGCTCCAAATATATTATTACCCCATGTTTACATGTAGGTATAGTATACTATAATAATGTGCATATAAAACAACAAAATCTCATAATATAAATGTCAATTTATTTCACCTTTCTATTAATCACGTTTGCACTTCCTTGTGCACGATAGATTAACTACACTAAGAAAATCAGATAGCATCATACGCATATAGGATGCTATATTATAGCATGTACATATTATTTGTGTATATAAACATATATTTTTTGGATATCAAATGTATGCATTGTGTATTTGATATGTGTATATATATGTATATGATTTACAGCTACTTTATCCATTACTTAATCTTTTCAAACCTGTCAGCTAGTAGGTATCTGAAGCTCTGAGAGATTCAAGTTCATAGCTTCCTAACTCCAATCCAGTGTTCTATTTTTTTCTGTCACCTTCATCATAGTAATACAAACAGCATTGTACTTGTACAATGGCTTTGTGTTATAAATAAATATGTCTGTAGACCACATTTGACAAGATTGATTTTGCATTATATATGTTTTAAGTTCTATAAAAAATTATGGAAACTTTCTTTTATAAATTACATGAAACTTGTCTTCAAATCATAAATGGAAAAATAAGAATGATTGTTGTCAATTATCTTCCACCTTCCCTGATCCTGGGGTTCATAGTTGGTAGTCCTCAGCAACTGTTCCCTCCTCCCTCTGAGATGAGGTCCCAGACCCTGGACAAGAGCATGAATTCTCTACATTAGAGAAGTGTTGGGTACTTAGAATGATCGAACATATCTAATGCCAACCTAAATTTCCCTAATATACTTACCCTATGGTAAGGATTTGAAATGCCCAACAACCTTTATGAATAGGAATCTACTTTATAGTCTTGGGAGTCAGTAACCAGGATAGTCCGCAGGTTTCTCTGACTTCAACCTATTATCCTCTGGTTCCCAAATGTTCTTTTTCCCAAGATAAAAGAACCTAATGAGCCTAGGTGCTGGCTGGAAAGGTTTCAGAATGCCACTATATAACTTTACTTTTTCATCCCTAAATGTGGAGGTTCACAAATTATATGGTTCACCTAAAACCATAGGCTTTCCATTTGGGGATTGGGATGTGTGGCAAGCATAATGCTTTGAAAAGAGAATCAGATTTGGAATCAGAGGATCTAACTCTGCCTCATAATAAATGTGTTTCCCAGTATATGTCATTTAACCACTTTTTTGGACTTCAATTGTAAGATGAAAGAAGCAGAGTAGATGACCTCTAAAGTCACTTCCATTTTGAAATCTATAATCATTTGAGTCTATGATAGGAGCCATTTCATGTTATTATTTGCTAAGATTAATTTATATAAAATAGAGATAATACTTTAAAAAAAAAAAAAAGGATGTGAGGTATTGTTCCATTATTAAATTTGGAAACCATGGAAGGTAATTTGAAATAAAAAGAAAGTACTTATCCAAGTAAAATCAAAAATCCACAAAGGAATACTTGAATTTATATTTTGAAGGAGCGATGTTATGGGAGTTTAGAGTGTGAGAAAAGTGTGACAGATTTTGATGAACAGCTTCAGACAGCTTCTTCTCGTACACTCTTCAAACAATGTTAATAACAGTTTACACTGATGTGAGAAAAATAAGAATACTAGAACAGCAACATAAAGCATTGTGCTAGAAACACTTTTCAACATCAGCAATATGAACAATATTCTCCATTTTTAGGCACAGAAATTACAGCAGCCTCCAGCACTAAGAAAATACAAGCTAGGAAAGTCTTTTCAAAAATTGTGGAGAACTACTTTATAACTATAATGAGTACATATATCACCAATGCACATCTCATACCGTCTTTATGTTTCCAAATTACCAGCTGATGAGTTGGCAGTTAGAAAAGGGAATGTGATTGCAAAGAAGGAGACAGTGGTCAGTGATAAAGAGAGGTACTGAGATAGGCAATAAAAGGTGGATGAGGGGGAATGTGGAACAGTAAAAAGAAAAAGTCAGATATATTCAAGAGAATTAGAAAGCAGAAGTTGTCATTTGTAAGCAAAGGGAGGAAGTTGGGCAGACTTGTAGCCATGAAGTCAGTTTAAGAACTTTGCAACAAGAGAAAGCATAATCCTAATAATCCTAATTAAAATCTTACTCTCTGTAGATCAAAATTCAAAGGGGTATAATAGTAAATGTTTAATAATTAGTTCTCCATCAAAAATTTTGTAATTATTTTTTCTAGTTCTTTCTAACTTTCAAAGAGTTTAACATGGGATGAAACATTTAAAATATAAATGATTTATTGCTTTTCTTGAAATGATTTTTTTTTCTTTATTTTGTGACAAGATAAGTAGGGAGCCAGTAAAAGCTAGGTATCTTATCATAGTTAAATATATAATCCAAAAAAGTACTATTTTTTTAAGTGAAAACAAAAACAAGTGTTCCAATTCTGCTAGATTCTTATTATACTAAATAGAAAAGAAGGGAAAGAGAACATTTTAAAACTCAGAAGGTAAAAGGGATAGGCACAGCCAGAATCTCCAAAGGCAATGATTGTCCTTCACAATTATTAGATCCAATGTCTCTAGTGAGAACTTTCTAAGAAACTTTAGACTTAATTTTTTTTTTCTAGCTTTCACCTCATAATATTATTTGCATTGCTTTTGTTTGTACAAAACCTTTTTAATTCAATATAATAAAAATTATCCATTTGCATTTCATAATGTTCTCTAGCTCTTCTTTGGCCTTAAATTCCTCCCTTCTCCACAGATCTGAGAGCTGATTATATCTAATTATCCTAATTGTCTTATACTATCACTTGTCAAATCAGGAGTTCATTTCTACCTTATCTTTATAAGGAGTTCCTTTTTACCTTATCTTTATAAAGGCTGTGAGATGCCTTGCCTGGTTTCTCCCAGTTTGATTTTCTGGAGGTCTTTGGACCAGATTTCATTTCAGCTGACTAATAACCAGGAGAATAGCCAGAGATAAAGTCCAAAACTCTTTATTGTCTGCTTCTCCAGAGATCCTCTGGAATGTGTCTTGGTTTCTGTGGGGGAGGCAGGAGGACCACTACAACGGTCTCTGTCTTGAAGTCTCCCTGAGTCTGTCCTCTGTCTTCCCCCAGTCTGTTCCAGTCCTCTTGGTCCCCCTTCAGGTCTGACTCTGACCTTCTTAAATACTCTATTATAATTAAATCCATTCATCATACTGAGTATAAGCCAATCATTATATCAGTAGGGAACCATTATTTGTTGTAAGACTAATTCAATCATACTGAACTAGAAAACTATTAATCACCATGCTAAACTAGATAACCATTGTTTTACCAATTCCACTGAGTTAGCACCTTGTTTAAATCAATCATACAGGATTTTAGCCCTCTACATCTACCAGTTTCCTCCAGGTTTCCCAGTAATTTTTGTCAGATACTGAGTTCTTATCTCAGAAACTGGAATCTTTGGGATTATCAAACACTAGATTACTGTAGTCATTGACTATTGTGTCTTGTGTACTTAACCTCTTTCACTGATCACTACTCTATTTCTTATCTAGAAACAAATGCATTTGATGACTGATGTTTTACTGTTATGGACCAGAACTCTGTACTTACTTGAAACAAGGATTCTTACAAGGTGTTGTCAGTAGAATTGATAAGACAATGGTTATCTAGTTTAGCATGATGATTAATAATTCTCTAGTTCAGTATTATTGATTTAATCTTACAACAAATAATGGTTCCCCAGTGATATAATGACTGCTTTATACTCAGTATATAAACTGGTACAACTCAGCCAGGGGGAAACTCAGAAAAGCTCAGAATGAGACTGGGACAGACTTGGAGGTTAGTTGGAGACAGACTCAGAGAAAACAGAGGGCTGGAGGCTGGAGCACAATCTTTCGGACTGAGATAGACCTGTGTGGAATGTGAGAGACCCCTACCCAAAATGACTACTCAGAAATCACTCAAAATAGAAAACAAAAATATTATTTATTAAATTCTCATGAGAAAGAGCAGTCCCACCACAAGATAAGGGAAAGTGAAAGTGCTTGCGGTAGGAGGGCTGAAGAATTAGTGAACATACACAGCTTTTATAGATTTTGTTACAAGAGATTACATCACAAGTAAGAGAGCATGGGGGAGGGCATCTAATTGGTTGCTGCTATCTGGAGAGATTGGAATGGAAGGTTTCTGTTTCCCCAAAATCACCTGATTTCTAGGAAACTGAAAATCAGGAATTCAAGCTTTAGATAAACAAGCAGACAGTGTTTAAAATAAGAGTCTAAATATCGATAAATGTCTAATACTGATAAATGTCACTGACTAATGTTAAATAAATATGTCTGTAACCAAGGCTACGTAAATACACCTATACATCTTGCACTTATGCAGGTGATAGGGAAACACAGGAATAATGAAAATAAAGAAAAATAATTCACATATTACTGTAAGTTCTTCATCTCTCCATTCCACACAGACTTCAAGACAGAGATCATCCTAGTGGTCCTCCTGTCTGTCCCACAGAAACCAAGACACATTCTGGAGGACTGCAGGAAAGCTAGCCTGGACCCCAGGCAAGGGAACTAGACTGTGAAGGAGATAATAAAGAATTTGAACTTTATCCCTGGCTATTCTAGTGATTACTCTGCTGAATTGAAGGCTGGTCCAGAGACCTCCAGAAGACTACATTTTACAATATAGTTTTAGGTCTGGTATGGCTAAGCCACTTTTCATATGACTAATGTATTTATCAATACAGAATTGAATCAAATTTATAAGAATACAAGTGATTCCCCAATTGATAAATGGCCAAAAGATCTGAACAAATTTACACATAAATACATTAAAACCTTTTGAAATAGATTAGTCATATGAAAAAATGTTCCAAATCATTATTGATTAAAGAAATGAAATTAAGACAACTTTGAGGTACCATTTCATACTTCTCAGATTGGCAAATAAGACAGAAAAAAGATAATGATAAATGTCAAAGATGTGGGAAAACTGGGGCACTACTGCATTGTTGTTGGAGTTGTGAACTGATCAAAATATTCTATGCCCCAAAAACTATAAATTTGTACATATCCTTTAATCCAGCAGGATCTCTACAAAAAGATCACAAAAAACAGAAACGCACCCACATGTGCAAGAATGTTTGTTTCAGCCCTTTTGTAGTGGCAAGAAGCTGGAAACTGAGTAGAAGCTCATCAGTTGGAGATTGGCTGAATATATATAATGGCTACTATATAAATGTAATGGAATAGTATTGTTCTATAAGCAAACAGTCTGATTTCAGAAGAGCCTAGAAAGTCTTCCATAAACTGATGCTCAGTGAAGTGAGTAGAACCAAGAAAAGACTGTACACAGCAACAACAAAATTCTTTGATGATTGACTGTGATGAACTTGGCTCTTTTTCAACAATTCAGTGATTCAAAGCAACTCCAATAGACTTATCTGGCGAGAGAATTATGAATATTGATCAAACCTTTTTGTTGTTATTGTTGTTTGCTTGTATTTTTTCTTTCTCATGTGTTTCCCTCCTTATGATCTTATTTTTCATATGCAGCATGATCAATATGGAAATATCTTTAGAAGAACTGAAGATGTTTAACATATATTGGATTATTTCCCGCCTAAGGGAGTGGGGATGAAGGAGGGAGAAAAATTTGAAAAACAAGGTTTTATAAAATTGAATGTTGAGAACTATCTTTGTATGTATGTGGAAAAATAAAAAAGCTATTAAAAATGTGATATAATTTTCAAAGCCCTCTCTTCCTCTAACCTGGTAACTGTTAAATATTGTTGATCATTACTATGGCTCTATAGTATTGAAATCATCTCTTTCTGGCTGCTAGAAGCAGGAAATGTTAGCTTTAGGAATAAGAAAAGAAAAATAAATTAAAGGAATTAGAACAGGCAATGAAGCAACAAAACAGATGCTAGTTGTAGGATATAAAATAAACTCACATCACACATCAGAATCTCTACATATTATGAGCAAATCTTAGCAAGAAGAGATTGAAAGAGAAACAAAACACAAGATAGAGAACATTATGAAATGCAAAATGGATATTTTGATTACTTTAAATTAAAAAAGTTTTGTGAAAAGTCAATCTAACCAAGATTAAAATGGAAATAGAAAGCTGTGAAACTTTTTTTAAGAGCCAATGTTTTTGATAAATGCTTCATTTCTAAAATATATAGAGAATGGAGTCAAATTTACAAGAATCTAAGTCATTAATTTATTGATAGATGGTCAAAGGACACGAACTGGGTATTTCCAGATAAAAAAAATCAAAGTGATGTATAGTCATATAAAAATACTTGAAATCATTTATTGACCAGAGAATGCAAATCAAAACACCTTTTAGTACCATCTCACATCTATCATATTAACTAAGATGACAGAAAAGGAAAATGGTAAATGTTGGAGAGGATTGAAAAAATTGGAACACATCTATTGGTAGAGTTGTAAAGTGATCAAATCATTCTGTAAAATAATTCAAAACTATGCCCAATTGATTAAGATTCTAATACTAGTTTTGCATCCCAAAGAGATCATAAAAAAGGGAAAGGAACCATATGTACAAAAAATGTTAAAGCAGCTCTTTGTGGTGGTAAAGCATTATAAATCAAGGAGAAAGACTTCAGAAGACTCAGAAGTCCTGATGCTGAATGAAGTGAGCAGAACCAAGAGAACATTATTCACAATAGCAGCAACATTGTATAATGATCAACTTTGATTGACAATGCTTCTCAGCAATACAATGATCTAACATAATTCTAAAATACTCATGATAGAAAATGTTATCCACACACAGAAATGATCTATTAAGTCTGAATGCAGAACAAAGCATATTATTTTCATTTTTCCCCATGGATTTTTCATTGCTCTGATTTTTCTTTTACAAAATGATCAATACGGAAATGTGTTTGGTATGATTGTTTTGGGTTTTTTGTTTTTTGTTTAGGCAATTGAGTTTAAGTGGTTTAAGAGGTACACAGTTAGTAAATATTAAGTTTCTGAGAATGGATTTGAACTTATGTTCTTCTAACTCCAAAGTTAGAATTGCATGCACCATCTACCTGCTCCAATTTGGTATTATTGTAAATGTATAACCTGTATCAGATTGCATTCTATGTTGGGGAAGATGAAGAGGAAGAGAGAGGGAGAAAAATAATTGAAATTCAAAATCTTTAAAAATAAAAGTAAATGATTAAAACAAAACAACAACAACAAAAAAAGAATGAATGGGTCAAGATCTAAATCATAGAAACAATAAGAAAGTTTATTAAAATAAACAACAAATAAGAATCAATATTCCCCAAGATTTATGTAATGCAGACAAAGCTGCAAAAGTTCAAATGTATGCATTGCAAACATAGATTAATAAAGCAAAACAATAAAAAGTTAGAAAAAGACCAAATAAAAATACCCAAACACCAAAATGCAATATTTAAACTTAAAGAGAGATTAATAAATTAAAATTTGAAAAATAATACTATGATAAATAAAACTGATAGCTGATTTTATGAAAACAAACAATAACAATAAAATAGATAATCTATGGGTTTTATTGATTTTTTAAAAAGAAGAAAAAACAAAAATTACTAGTTAGTAAAAATGAAAGATGAAATTAAATAAATTGTTAGGTTCCATTTTGTTCATTTATATGCCACTAAAAATATCACTAAATGAAATGAATATTTCTTTAATTGAACAGATTATCAGAAGAGACAATAGAATACTGAAATAGCCCTACCTTAGAAGAATAAATTGAGCATTGAATTCTCTAAGAAAAAAAAAAAATTCAAGACCAGATGGATTGAAAATTTAATGTTATCAAACATTTAAAGAACAATTAATTGCAATTCTTTTTAAACTATTTAAGAAAAACAGAAAAAGATGAGTCCAAGTTCCTTATATAATGCAACTGTTTTTGATATAATGAGGGAGAATAGAAAAAGACCAATTAAACACAAACCAATTTGTCCAATGAATATGGATGCATTTTAAAAAATGACATGAATTTAAGGAGATGTCAACAATATGTTGCAAAGATCGAATACTCTGACAGGATAGGATTTATACCAAGAAAGTAGGGATGGTTTAACATTAGCAAACAAAATAAAACAAAACTATATCAATAACGAGAACAACAAAAATCATATGGCTATCTCAGCAGATGCACAAAAAGGGAAAATATAATGATCTTTATTAAAAATCCTCTCTCTGTCTCTGTTTCTCTTCTGTCTCTCTCCCTTACTCTCTCCCTGTCTCTCTCTGCTTTTCCTCTCTCTCTTTGCCTCTCCTTCTCACTCTTGCTCTCACTCCTCTCTCCTCTCCTTTTTTTCTCTCTCTCTGCTTTTGCAAAACAGTCAATATGGCAAACTTCACATGTATTATTTCTCAAAAAATGAAGAAAAGTGAGAGGGGGAGATTTGAAACTCAAAATTAAAAATAAAGAATTATTTTAGTTGGGAAATATTTAAATTTAATATTGGGGAAAATACATTGTCTTATCAAAGCATGATTGGAGACACTTTTGTAATTCGCTTTTTTATATATGTAATAATAAATAGTCATAACAATGCTAGCTGATGCTGAGAATGTTCCAAGATTCAGTTTTTGCTTTCTTTTTTCATGCTGCTGTTTTCAGTTCTGGAAATCTGCAAGTTTTTTAGTGTTTCCAAGGTGGTGCGACCTGGGAAAATGTTTGCTACTGCTATCATGGTCCTAGCTCTGATCTTTATCCAGGAAGAATTCCCTTTCTTCTACACTCACAAGTGCTAGTGCTTATTTTGGTGCCAGAATTGTGATTAGGTCCCAGCTCTCTTACAGCCACAAATACAGCCACAACTCTAACTTAGAACTGCTCAAGTGCAGAACATCTCCAAGCAGTGCCAGAGCTGCCCTGGGTGCCAGCAAAAAATCAAGTGTTATCTCTTTCTGGCCTGTTATCTGATCCCCATACTGTCACTGAGGTGACAGCTTCTGAAGCTGCCTCTTCTGCTACTGTCACAACTGCCTCCAAGATCTGCTCTTGGTGCTATACTCCTGACTTGATCCCACTTTGCTGTCAGACCTCTCCTGGTGACCTCCTATGTTGTTTCAGACTGGGAAAAGTATCCCATTCTGATCTTTCACTGGTTCTGTTGCTCCAAAATTCGACCTGAGATGTGATTTCAACATTGTTTTTGGAAGAACCCTGGGAGATCTCAGCCAGGTCACTGCTTCTATTTTGTCATCTTGGCTCCCCTCCTTGGGCAAAACATTTCAAGCCATAGAAATCTCCTTCTTTTATACATTTCACCCCCAGTACAAGAGAAGAATCTCTCAAGACAGATTTACAATTTGAACTCCTGAGGTTATAATTTAACTTAATATTAGTTGTGACTGAAGCTTTTTTTAGCTCACAGCAAGTCCAGTGCTTGCTCCACTGTTCCCTTGACTTTTTTTTTTCTTCATTATATAACTACAGGTTCAGTGGAGAAAAAATAAAGATAGGGAAAATAAGAATTTCTTCTCACCCAATAAATATACCCCCCCCACAAAGAATACACAAATTCCAAATATTGCAGGACATTCAGAAATCTATTTTACTAATGTCAGTGCTAGCTTTTGCTTATTCCATTCATCTTTTCTCTACCACGAACTGTTCAGCCTCAAGACCTCTTTTTCTTCCATTTTGCCAATAAATAATTATGAAATTCTTTTAGAAGCTGGAGCAGTGTATCAAAAACTTTGTTCTATTTTCAAAAACAATCATGTTTTGATTTTCATCAGCCATTTTATTCTCCAATATAAAATATGAGTTATCGGTTTGAGGAAATTTCTGACCCCCTTCTTCAATTTTGGTACTTTTATGATCTCTATATTTTAAAAATTTTATTATTATTGTTTATAAAGCCTCCCTTGCAATTGATTCCTTAGTACAAAAAAAAAGATGTTTATACTATATCTTCTTAAATTATTGAAAAAGCAGGTCCCATTATCTTTGTTATATGTTATATAAGTTGGTGATAGACACCAAAAAAGTGCCAAAGGTAGATTTCCCATGATCACATAAAATTGTTTGTCAGATGCCAAGCATTCACTAAAATTAAATAGTCACAGAAGGGTTAACAATATGGATAGGAGAAGCATAAACTCTCTGAACAGAAATTTAGTCATTGAAAAAAGCATTATGTTCCTTAAGCTTTACAGTTTGATGACTTAAATTCAAATTCTTGATATCTTACTTCTTGAGTAACCTAGAACATGATACAGTGGAAAATTTAATGAACTTGGAATCATAAAGACTTTGTAAATTCTGGGTCTGCCATTAAGTAATTGCATGGTCATTGTCAAATGTCTATATTTCAATGAACTCTTTTTTTTAAAGCAACTAAATTGAACTCATTAGCCTCTTAGGTCCCTTCCATTCTAAATCTATAAGTTTGAGGCCATAGTCCAACATGTAACTGAAACAAAAATTTCCTCAGCATCATCTTTGACAAATAGTCGATCATTTTCTATTCAGATATCTCTAGGCAAAGGAAACTTTTGAACTTCTAGAGTCAGTTCATTGCCCTTTTGGACAGATTTAATTCTAAAAGGGTTACTCTCACACCTCACTTATATTGAGCTAAAATCTATCTCTAACATGACTTTCATACAAAGACCCCATTTCTGCTCTATGGGATAATATAAACAAACAAGAAAACAAACAGCCTGATCACTCTTCCATATGCTTGTCTTTTAAATATTAGAAGGCAGGTATTCCTCCTTCCTTCAAATCTTGTCCAAGCTAAACATAATTAATACTTCCAACAGATTCATATATGATGTGGTGTTAAATTCTTACCCAATCCAAATTATATCCCTTTTTATGTCCTCCATGTTGCCAGCACCCTTCCTTGAAAGTAACAATAAGAATGAAAATCTTTCACACTTAATCACAGTGTACTACATATTGTTAGACTAGAGACTGGTAGCGTAAAACTATCAACACTCTCTTTCCGAATAATTAACTTAATTTAATGCATATTAAGATCTCATTAGTTTTTCTTTTGCTTTGTCAGTATGTGATAGATGGATATCCCCAATTTTTTTTTCTCCAAATATAAATTATCTAGTCCTAATCCTCTCTTTATAGGACCATAATATATAGAATCACAATGAACCTTATGGGGCATATATTGCAATTTCCTCATGTTTCAAATGAATTTCAACTCCTTTCTATACATGGGAAAGATTATACCAAAATTATACCAAAGTTCGAGTTCAAATCCAGGTCTAGTCTAATCATTTTAACTAATTGGAACTAGTTTTTTTTTTTTTTTTTTAATCAGAAAAATGAAAATTATAAACTAGATGATCTCTGATGTTTCTTTACTCTCTAGATCTGTAATTAAGTATTCACTGGAATGTGTTTCAGTTACTATTTCATGCTAGCCAAATAGTTTACTTTCATCTCATTAATTTTTGCTTTATTTGATTTATTGTTTGAGTGTGGATTCAGATTTTGTCAGACAACTAAATAGGTTGATCAAAACTCTCCTTCAGCATTGATATTAGAGAAATAGATTATGTTCAAAGAATGTGGCCTAGAATCCAGATGTGCTCTATTAATATACCTATGTCTCTAATCACACCGGTGGGGAAAGACATAGGGCATTGGGTTAAAATAAAAGTCAATTAAGACTTTAGAAAGCAGTCCAGAAAATTATGCACTCTTCCCATTACATAAACTAGTGCCTAATTTAGAAACAAAATCAAATAGAGTTAATTGTAATGTTATGAAACAAATGGGTAATTTCCCCTCCCCCCCCTTTCCTCTTTTCTGGGCTCTGGCCAAGACCAGACCTGAAAGTGTCAAGCTACCAAAAGAAAGTCTATACTTGAAGGGAAAAAAAAAATCAGTTCAGGACCAATTACAGGATTTTCATAAGCCATGCAAAAAAAAGCATTTTTGTGTGACATCCAGGCCACTTTTGCATGCAGAATAGGTTGAGGAATTTTGGGTGAGTTCCAGGGGCCCATCCAGATTTTTGAGAGAGAATGCCCAAACTTGTGACTTTCTAACTGCTGAATAAAAACTTTAATATTAGAAGAATACAAATATCAAAAAGACTAGCTTGATACATTTCATCCACAAATGGATAAGTGAACATGGGTTTTATATGGTTGACATGTTTATAATACTGGCAGTATGTAATACAATAAATATGGCAAACATTTCCAAATTGTATCTTCCAATTTTGTTAGAACACCTTAGTGTTAGAAATCCTGTTAAATTTGGTTCCCTCCAAGGTACTCTCCATGGTTACAATATGTCAATTTATCTTTTATCATGTAAATTAGTGAGGATTGTAATAGAATTGTCATAATTTTAAAGGTTATAATGGGATTTTCATAATTTTAAAGAGTAATAAGGCAATAAAATAGTAATATTAAATGTCTTATGAGTGGTATTTCCTTGAAAATAAACATTTTTTGAAACATGACTAGAATTTGTCAAATCAAGGCTTCTAAAAAGGAAGGGACAGTCCCTTAAAATTCCAATCAATTTTTATTTTCCCCAAATGTATTCATATCTCCTACTGACAAATGTACATGATTTTATATAAGTATTTGAAAAGTGAGTATCTCCTTCAAATAATTTTGTTAAATTGAGATGACATTAAAAAATCCAACATGATATTTTTCACTTGCTGAAGTGATCATTGTCGGATGACTCCGTGAATTGTATGATTACAGATTTAGACATCAGAGACCCCCCAGTCTAGAATCTTCATTTTGCTAATAAAAAAAAAAACAAAAAACAACAAAGCCCATGTTCCCAGTGAGTTAAAATGACTTGTGCAAATTGTCAGAGATACATTTTATCCCAAATCTTTTAAATGCAGAGTAAATATCCTTTCTAGTGCACCACATTAAGTAAATAGCTACTCATATAAATATGATTTTCTAGATATTTTTCTCTATTCTCACTCTATTTCTTTATGAAAGGTAAAATAAATCAATTCTTCTTTCCATGTTTATTCTTATTTTTTCTGCTCTTCTTCCTTTCTACTCTCTATGAAGTCCTCTCTAGGTCCCCTATGCTCTATCCAAAACATCATAAGATATTAGAAAGGGTTCAAATAGGTACCGGGTCTTAGAATAAGGGTGAATAGTTATACTATTTCAGCTAAATGTATAAAATATATTATGTATGAGATATTCTAAAGAAAAGTCAGATAACATCCTATGAAAGGTGATTCAGAATAGATTCAGAGGAATTTTGTTTATTCTAACTGGATGAACATTAAAAAGACTGATGCTAATTTTTTAATTGGTTTTTAATATTAACAAGGAATCAATTCAATCTTTTTAAATGTTCCAAAGCCAAAATGTGTAATTTCTCAAGTGAAATCTATTATTACACATTGTAATGAGTATCAGTCAGTTTATTTAATTAGCAAAATACCGGATGATGTCCTTCCATTGATTTGATCAATTACCTCTATGGAATATAAGTTGAGCTGTGGATCAATCAAGTACACATTTATTAAGCACCTACACTGTGCCAGACACTGTGCTAATTGATGAACCAAGTCTTGCATCATAAAATTAGAATTTGAAAGGTGGAAATTATCCATAGACTCACAAAATGTGAGGGTTGAAAAGAATATTGAATTTATAAAATATATAAAAGGTATCCTGATTAAAACATTACTTTTGGGAAAATAAGAACAGAACCACCACGATCATCATCATCATCGTAGATGACATATATATATTTATTTAATATTTCTGATGTATGGATTTGTATGCATGTATATTTATCCCTGTATGTTTATGTATGTAAGCCATATGCATAGGTATGTATTATGTATATATTTCTAGAGAGAGAGATAGATAATATTATTTAATTATCATAGCAACTTCAACAGAGGCTCAAAGAGATTCAAATAATTGTCCACTAGTACATAGCTATTAAAAATAGATGGCAATTCTGATGAGTATGGCTGTCTTGAGAGATAGAGCCAAGATGGGAAAGCAAAGGCAGCAAGTTCCCCAAATTTTCCTAAATTCTCCTCCATTAAAAAAAAATAATAATACCCCAGAGGAATTCTGAAGTGTCAGAACTAGGAAGAGAGGAGAATAAAACAATTTTCCAGCTGGAGAAAGTCAACTGGACAAGTTTGTCTCACTGGCTGAAAGTATTCCAGAACATGGGGAACCACAGCAAGCCAGCACAGGTCTGGGAGGAGGTAACTGAATCTGCTGGGTCAATTTCTTGAGTTATTAGCAACGCCCCCCCCCACCCCCAGTAATAAAGGGGAGTAAATAATGGGGGAAGGAAATTAAAGGGGACATTTTACTGGGTGAATTGCCCATACAGGGATCTAAGCTTCAGACATAAGTCATAGTTTCAAGAGGAGGAAGAGCACTAGTACAATAATTCTAGAAGTCACAAGAAAGCAGATACATTTTTTCCAGGTTTTGTCATCACTCGCTGATCAGAGCACAGGTCAGGAGAGCAGTGATTTCATTTCTCTTTAGATCATATGGTCTTGTAAAAATTGAAAACTTGCAGGCCTCGAGAATTAGCTCTGAAAAACAGCAGTGTGAAAAACTGCTCCTTCACCTCAGGATTTTTAAACTAAGTTAAAAGTCAATAAGTAGACTGAAAAAAGAATGAAACAACCAAAAGAGGACCTGACCATTGAAAGTTACCATGGTGACCGAAAGATAGAAACACAAATTCAAAAAAGGACAACAGTGTCAAAACAGCTACATGCAATGTCTGAAAGAAGAATGTGGTAGTAGAAATGGCATCAAAAAGATTTCCTGAAAGAGCTCAAAGGGGACTTCAAAAATCAAATAAGTAGAAGAAAAATTGGGGAAAGGAATTAGAGTCATGCAAGAGAATATGAATCACCCAATCATCCCCCTAGACCACCAAATTCAAGTATAAAGTTTGAGTTTAGGACTGAAAGGGAATTTTTTTTTCTGAAATAAGAGAATCTAAACTCTTTATTTTCTGATTGAGGAAACTCAGGGCCAAGAAGTAAAGTGATATGTGTAAAGGTATAAAATTAAAGAAAGCCATTGATTGTGTAAAAATAAATTCTATCGGAACAAAAATCAGAAAAAGTGGTTTATAAGAGGTTCTCAATAACTCTTCACACTGTTGGGGAAATTAGTAAAACTAATGGCAAAATTTGAAGTTGAGGTTTAGAAACCCTTTTCCCTATTTGAAGTCACTTGGGAGCTTATCTTCATCTCTATGGAATCTGTCCAATGGAATATTCTATATTATCAAAATTACATAATGATTTTGAGTATGGATGATTGAAAACAGCAGGACAAAGTCAAGGTCATTTTTGGGTCCTTGCATTTTTCAATTCTGATATCACAATCCTTAGTTCACTAGCAATCTAAGACTCTCCTGTTTTCTGATTACCAATAAATGGTGATTGGGTTTTCTAGAGCCTTATCACCCTCATTAAGAGTAATTAATATTTAGCCCTTTTTCTTATGTGACTGGAATTTTTCCATAGAGTTAAATAGGTAGAAAACTTGACCTCTAATTAAGAGGTACTCTGTTAATGAGCAATGACATTTTTACTGCTAATTACTAGCAATATGAACATCAAAAATTGCCAATCCCTCCCAATTGATGGATGTCACTGCATGTCACAGGAATTATTTATAGTCAAACACTGTATATCTCAAAATCTAATGGCACTCATTATAGGAAGGCAGAGGATGCTTAATGAGTAAATGTTAACTGTTTCCTTGAAACAATGGATTCCCAGGAAGGAATTATCTTTGTACTATTCAGAAACTTAAATAGTTCTTTCCCAAGTAATTACTATGACCTATCCATCTTAACATTTTTATTCAAGATTTTTTTGCTAAGATTATTAAAACAAATGCTGCAATGTAGATGAGATTATGTACACTATTATATACTTCTAGAAGGTTCTACCTTTCAACACATAAGTTTCAACAGCATTTATACCTAATCATTTCTTTTATGAGTAAGATTTGCAAATTTGCTTCAGAAATGGACCATCTCTATGGACTGAACAGTAAAATGAAACTGAGAAAATCTCACATATTACCCATTATAATGCTATTAAGAGACAGAGAAATGATTTTTTAACTAAATTTTTCCACCTTCAAAATCATCAATATTCTTCAGTTCTATGGAACAAAAGAAAACTTGAAGGAATAAAAGTCAAGTAAGTAGATGTGTGAGTGACTATGTATGGCAGCATTTTATGCAGTGTTGATTAAAAAAAAAAAAAAAGCTCCCTGTGAAGTATCAAAATCCCAGATGAGGCCAAGAATTTGAGACTGTTTCACTTCAGCTTTCCTATTTCAGCTGCTTCTGAAGATCGTCTCTAGCTAATTGTATTAAATGACTCTTTCTGCAAGTGATAACTATTGGATCAAGTCAACAGTTTTTGCCTTTCTTTATATGCCCAGAGCTTATTATAGTGCCTGCAAAAGTATAAGATATTCATAAATGTTTGTTGACTAATTTATTGAAAATAATTCATTTTCTTTTAGCTATAACCAGTACATCCCAATCTGATTTGTTGACACTGTAATCTTCCTAGAGGTTGACTTGTATAATGTTACTTTTCTATTGCCTATAATAAAGAGGACAAACTCCCTAGATTCTTATTCAAGGCCTTTTATGAACAGACATTATCTTTTAGGGATGATGTAGAGAAGATTTATGTTATAGGCAGAAATTTGACCTTGGACTTGAAACGCTGAACTTTTTAAAGATTTTATGAGTCTTTCTATTCAATAAAAATGTATACTTATCTATTATCTGTAAGATGCTGTTCCAGGTAGTAGGGATACAAAGAGGAAGAAAAAAAGACTACATCTAAAATTGATATTGTATTAGCACAGAGGAAGAAAAGAATATATATGCAGCTGAGTATATATAAAATATACAGAAAGTCAATGCAAAGTTATTGCAGGGTGAAGGGAAAGTTCTGACTATTGAGATTTGAAAATAGCTCAAGTAGAAGGTCCTAATAGAGAAGAATGATGGAGGACTAGATCATGAAGGGAAATATTACCAATATCCTGAAAAAGATGACAGATTTGGGAAATGCATCAAATATTATTCTAGCATGAAGTGAAAGTGATGAAATGGACATAGAGCCTCAAGTCAACATGCCATAAATTCAAATTTAACCTCAGAAATGAAATAGGTATGTAAATCTGGTAAGCATTTTAACCTTTCTTGCATCATGTTTCTCCTTTGTAAAATGAAGATAATATCATCTATTCCCCAGGGTTGTTATGGGATAAAATAAGATTTTTATTTTGTAAATTTCTTTGCCTTAACATGGTTTATAAAAATTAGTTAATCTCGTTATTAAAGGTTAAATCAACTCTGAATGCATGGGAAAAAGAAACATGAAAATATTGTGAAAACATAGGTTAGAAAACCATCATATAGAAAAATTAAATCAGAATGATTTTCTGATCACATAGAAAAGGATGCAGAGTATGAAGAATTAAAGATAACTCCTAACTTGTAACTTTTGATGAGAAGAATAATAATATCATCAAAATAAATAGAAAAGTAAAAAAGTGGGGTGGGTTTTGGAAAAACAATGTCTATTTCAGACATATTGAATTACTGTTATTTATGAGATATCCAAGTAGACATTTCTAGCAGACAAAGGGTCATGTGGTACCTAAAGATCAACAGAGAGTTTAGGGGTTCGAAAGCCATTTAGAGAAAGATTAAAAAATAAAAAAAAGATTGTGAAACTTGTGAGACATGATTAGGATCATTATAATACAACCAAAAGAAGGAGCACAGAAAGAAGTCCGTAGACAGACCTCTAGTGCCCAATCATACTTGAACCCAGTGATGGGATAGAGGCAACAGCACTGATAAAGTGCCTCTGTGCCAAGCATTGTGCCCTGTGCTTTACAAATATTGTCTCATTTGATCTTCACAAATGATATAAATACTATTATTATTCATATTATTCAGTTGAGGAAACAAATAACTAATGATTAAATGACTTACCCAGTGTCACAAAACTAGCAACCATTTTTGAATTTGGGACTTGTAATTCCAAACCTATTCATTACTTATCTCATGCTACTACTCTTTCTAACTGCACCATCATAATCAAAAACAGCACCATTCTTCAACACTAAAACATGGAATATAATTTGGGAGAAAAAAGTGAGAATTTAGACAATTAAAAGGAGAAACATCTAAGTTTGAAAAATATTATGATATCTAAGGGGAGAGATTATGCAGTTGGAAAGGGTGGATAGCAGTGGCAGGAAAGGTCAATACATAAATAAAATACATGCAATAAAAAGGTCATTGAACTTAACGATAGAGAGCTCATGGTGATCTTGGAAACAACAAATTTAGTTAAGAATTAAGCTTGAAAGTCAGCTGCCAAGGATATCATAAGTGATTAGAAGATGAAGAAAACAGAGACAGGCAGAGAGAGAGAAAGAGAGACACAGAGAGACAGAGAGAGACAGAGACAGAGAGACAGAGAGAGAAAATGAGGACAAACAGATTTCCCTGTTCCCAAAAGTTAGACTCTGAAAAGTAAAGTAGATTTAGGAAGATAGAAGAGCTTAAGGAGTGAAATGGTTAAGAAGAAATTATTTTAAGATCTAGTTGTATTTGCAGAAAACTGGGAAGATAATGGTTAAGGAGATATTGAAAATTAAGTAGAGAGAGAAGATAATAAAAGGTACACAATGTTAGAAGGAGAGGAAAGGGTAATAGCAGTTGTTGAACTCAAGAGATTTGCTTTGACAAAGAGCATAACTACCTCTCTGAAACTGGTGCAAATTATGAGATGACTGGAGATAAGATAGGGGAAGGGGGTACAATCTGAGTTATAGAATTTGAGAGAATAGAGAATTCAATGCCTTTACATCTGCTTTCTTTATAATATTCATAATTTTATGTGAATAATTTGCATTCTCATTAAGTATTAGAAGGGAACAGACACAATTTAAGAAGTGATAGTTCACATTTTTGCTGCTGCACAATTAACTGAAAGATGGAAAAAAATGCAAGATCCAGTATATGTATTGTTCTTTTTTTCTTTTTTAAGCATTTGATTTTGTAGAGTAAAATACTTCTTTAAATGATGTTCTCCAAAAATATGCCTGTTACATATATGGCAAATTATTGAAAGACACAGAGAGATACAGAGATAGAAAGAAGAGAGAGAAAAGTTGCAAATAGATGAGTTGGAACTTAATAGAAAAGGATTTTGAATTTATAAATATAATATATAAATCATTCTCTTTCTCTCACTTTTGCTCATTCGCTCTCTTCCTTTTCTCTCTCTCCTCTGTCTTTGTCTCTTTATATCACTTTTTTTTTTTTTTTTTTTTTTTTTGTCTCTGTCTCTCTCACCACCACCTCAAGATTGAACTAGATAATATCTGGAAAAGTACCAAGCTTTCTTTCCCCCAACAAATGGCACTTTAGGGATTGGATATGGCTGAGAATATTGTAACACTAGCATTTTAAACAATTAGATCTGAATATCTCCCTAAAGGTAATAGAGGAGCTTATGACGGTGAGCAAGATGAAACATTTTAAACATAGAGAATTACACAAATATGATTTAAAGGATATTATCAAGGCAATATGTCTTCAAAAGTGATAAATCACGTCTTGAGTATGAGGTATTATGAAAGGACAACTAAGTTTCATTGACATGATGATGTCAACAGAAAACAAACAAACAAAAAATGTCAGGATGTTAATATGTTGCATAAACTTTAAGAAGGAAAGGGAGTTATGGCCCAATATCACACAGAAAGATCAGACAGGAAAATGTTATTACGTATAATTTACATCATTGAAGTGAAGATTCAGGTTAATAAAATAACAATTTTGATAAAATATAGGGATTTTGTAAACTGCAAATTATCTACATTACTTGTCATTCCTATCCTAATTTTTTTGGAGTAGTCCCATTCCAAAACTAGCTAACTTGTTATTAGAAATTCTGATTTAGTAATTGAGGGTTGGGGGAGGGGATCCTCTGTATTCATGCAATCAGCTATTCAAATAAAAATGAAACTGTCACCTTTCTTGAATAACACCTTAAGTATGAGTATTTTAGCTTTAAGCAGTTTCTATCACTACCCATCCATCAATAGTATTTTGAAGAGGATCTGCTATTTATCAAGAAGTAGAAGCAAAAATAAAAGTCACAGATTGTAAGTGGAAGTTGTAAAGAGAATTTCAGTTCTTAAAGAATTTATCCTTTCACTCCTTTGCAAATACATTTTAGCCATTGGGGGAGATTAAGATCCATAATCATAAGATTAGTAGAGATTAAAACTTTAATTAATTTTTGCATTCAGTAAAAAGAATATTTAATGCTTATATTATACCTTACATCCTAATATCTCAAAGGAAATAAATCCATGAAAGCAGGAAGCATTCCTATCAAAAATCTTGTAAATAGTATCTTGTTTATTTATAGTCAGAGTGGCTGGAGTTGTATGTGATTTATTCCAAAAGATGAAGTAAAATCTCTGAAATTTTAGAGCTAAGTATCAGGATTCTTGATTTATGGTATGCTGTCAACCCAAAGATGAGGCTTCTTAGCTTCTAAGGATTAATTTTATTTTTTTTAAATTAACTATTATGAGTCCAACATAGCTCATGAGATTATGAGAAATTTTAGAGAGACAACAGGGATATACAATTTCATATTGAGGAGACCTGATAATTGAGATAATAATTACTATAGTAACTGAAGAAGATAATTTTACAAGTACCTAGAAATCAAGATAATCAACTTTTTTCCCTAAATTATCCAGAGAATAAAAATGATATATACTAATTATTTAGTGATGGTTGATTAGTGAACCTTTGATCACTTGAGTCCCTCAATCTATTTTATTAAATTGTAGGATGTCAAATTATTGAATGCTGATTTGCAGCATGTAAAGTAATAGACAAAAATCCCTTTCTGAACTCCAGTAGCCCCAGATACATAAATTAAAGGGTAGGTAGAAGAGAAAATGACTTGTAGGGGTATACTCCAATCAGACTTGAGGTACCAAATTTGCATATGAAAAGAACAGAAAATAGGTTTAATACTGGTAAAGAAAGTAGATTTGTCCCTGGTCCCAGTGACTTTATGTCCACTCATTCAATAAACAAACAAATGGAAGAGTTTGAGAGTTTGAAAATGGGAGAAACAGTCTTAAAGGAATTAATGAAGAAGACAATTCTTGAGTTTATTCACAGTTTCTCCACTATACTTTAAGGAAAACGTACTTTTGAGGCTAGGTCAGCCAACCTTAGGAAATTCATACAAGAGGTGCTACATTTTATAAAGTTTATTACATACATTGTCTCATTTGATTAGTTTTATTACTTTCAATAGTCATTGTAATTAAATCTCCTCATAAGAGAAGCACGTATGTATATATGCATTTTGTGTATTTACATATGTTTCATAGGTGAAAGGAAAAATAAGCAGTTGCTTATGTGTGCTTATGGTAATGTCTAATATTTGAAAAATTGCTAAAAGTATCATCAAAATTGAAGTAGGCTTGGAGTTCACAACAATTCATTCAGTGTGTGAATCATATAGTAAATGATCAAAAGGAGAAAACCAAATGACTTAAAACAGCCTGGGGCAAATACTGATATAATAAACTATCTGTCCCTTTTCTCTAACCCCCATCCCTAGCTAACTGTTATGATAAAAATTAATCCTCAGGTCCTCTAGCTCTAAATCTAAGAATTTTCTTAGAATATAATGTTGCTTTCATTTATCTCCGTTCTATTGTAACACTTGCCTTATAGAAGCTCTGCTCTGTTTTTAAAATGGAAATGAGAGAAAATATAGAAAATTCTTATAAGTAATGGAGTCTCTAAATGATTCATATGATTTCTGAAAATATATTATTTATAAATGAAGTTATTGGTGTGGAAAGTTAATTATTCCAAATTAATTTCATAAATAACTACATATCTATCTATCATAATATATAATATGATATAATTGATAGAAAACTGGCTTTTGAGTCAAGAATTTCTAAGTTTGCATCCTGCCTCTGACACAAACTAGCTGTGTGATTGTGGTCAAGTAATTTATCTTTTCCATATCCTCAGGCACTTCTCTGAATGTAAATTGAATTACTATTCTTTGTAGATGAAGAAACTTTCTATACTGGAAATTATTAGTACTGATGGAATTTCTAATCTGAATATCTTAAAAATATTATAAAAAAATTAAATGTTTAAAAACAAAAGCAAAATGCTCCATTATCACATAATATTTAATAGGTATTGAATTCCATTGCACTCTTCTAATGTGGCAAAGTGCCTGATATCATTTATAGAACCTGAATGAAATCTTTTAGGTTATACTGCAAGAGAAGGTTATCCCCCCAGAAATCAAGGATGTCTCCATTGTTCATCTGTGTAAAGGAGGATAAAACAGGATGTCCTGTGATAATCAAAGCAGAAAGTCACTCTCAGTAATCGCTGGCAAAATTCTCACCAGAGTCGCCTTTAATTATCTGACCCTTCACTTGAAAGATGATCATTTATTTGAAAGACAGTGTGGCTTCAGAAAGAACTGAGACATGGTTGGCATGGAGTTGCTGACTGACAACTCCAGGAGAAATTCCTGGAGCAGAACAGAGATCTTTAACCAATGTTGATTGATCTGATCAAGGCTTTTGATGCTGGAAATCTTGAAGGTTTGTAAAAAATTATGCCAAAATTTGGTTGCCCAGAAAAGTTCAAAGTATCGTATGCCATTTTCATGATGGCACACTTAAATAGGATCTAAAAAAGGACAATTTTCTGATGCTTCCCCTCAGTAATCAATGGACAGAATGCTTGCCCCCATGCTTTTTTTTTTTTTTTTTAATTGTCTTGTTTTTTTATTTTTTTTTTTCTGGCTACATATAACTTTTTAATACACATTTCTTTATGAATCACCCTGAGAGAGAAAAAAGAAGCACGAAAGGGAAAAACTATGAGAGAAGAAGAAATAAATAAGAAAAGGAAATGAACATAGCCTATATGGATTTACATTCAGTTTCCATACTTCTCTCTCTGGATGCAGGCAGCATTTTCCATCCAAAGTTCATTGATATTGCTTTGGATCATTGAATCATTGAGAGGAATCAAGTTTTTCATAGTTGATCATCACATAATTTGTTGTTTCTGTATTCCTGTATTTCTGGTTCTGTTTGTGTTGTTTAGCATCAGTTCATGCAAATATTTTAGGCCTTACTAAAATCAGCTTGTTCATCATTTTTTAGAACAATAATATTCTATTACTTTCATATATCATAACTTATTCAGCTACTCTCAAATAGATGGGCATCTACTCATTTTCCAATTCTTTGCCACCACAAAAAGAGCGGTTGCGAACATTTTGCACTTGTCAGTTCTTTTTCCTCCTTTATGATTTCTATGATATTATTTCCAATTGTAGTAGTGCTTGGTCAAAGGGTATGCACAGTGTGAAAACCCTTTGGACACAGTTCCAAATTGCCATCCAGAATGTTTAGATCATCTCATAACTCCACCAACAATGTATTAGTGTCCCAGTTTTCCCACATCCCCTTCAACTTTTATCATTATCTTTTCCTGCCACCTTAGTCAATCTGAGAGGTATAAGGTGGTATGTTTTAATTTGTATTTCTCTGCTCAATAGTGATTTAGAGATTTTTTTTCATTTGATTATAGATGGATTTAATTATAGGTGGCTGAAAATTGTTCATATCCCTTGACCATTTATCAATGAGGCAAAGACTTGTATTCTAATAAATTTGACACAGTTCTTTATGTATTTTAGAAATGAAGTCTTAAAAACTGAGTGGATGCCCATGAGTTGGAGAATGGCCAAATAAGTTATGGTATATGAATGTTATGGAATATTATTGTTCTGTAAGAAATGATCAGCAGGATGATTTCAGCGAAGCCTGGAGAGACTTACATGAATTGATGATAAGTGAAATGAGCAGAACCAGGAAGTCACTGTACATGGCAACAACAAGATTATAAGACAAGAAATTCTTGTTGGAATACATGGGAGAGATATTGGAATACATGGGAGCCACATGACAGTGGCTTCTGGAGATCCAACCCAGAATGGATCTCCTCTTATGAGAGGATGATACAAGGAGACTGAGGCAATTACTGTTCTCTGACCTCTCTGACTGAGAGGCCATTGTGTTGTTTGACCACTCTCCTCTGTCTTCAATTTATTTCATTTCTAGTCCACAACACCTGTGTCAGCAAAGGCTGCTTTGCAACTCCTTCAGATGTTATGATCCACAGCTATGGAGGCTCTTGGAGAATTGACCTGTCCCTTACCAAATTCTGATGGACATGTCTCTTCAGCAATGAGATTAGTAAGGCCAATTCCATTGACCTTGTGATGAAGAGAGCCATCTACACCAGAGAGAGGACTGTGGAAAATGAGTGTGGATAACAATATAGCATTTTCACTTTTTTTGTTGTTGTTTGCTTGCATTGTATTTTCTTTCTCATTTTTTCTTCCTTTTTGATTTGATGCAACAAGATAATAAGATAACAAGATTAGTGTAACAAGATAATTATATAAATATGTATGTATATATTGGATTTAACATATATATTTTACCATTTTAACATATATTGGATTACTTGCCATCTAGGGGAGGAGGTAGAGGAAGGGGGGAAATTGGAACACAAGGTTTTGTAAGAGTTAATGTTAAAGTTTATCCATATATATGTTTCAAAAATAAAAAAAAAATAGATTTGCTAAAAAGAAAAAAAGAGGCCTTTATCAGAAACATTGTTCGTAAAATGTTTCTGCCAACTTTGAACTTACCTTTTAATCTTGTTTCTGTTGGTTTTGCTTAGGCAAAAACTTTTTTTTTTTATTGTTAACTTTTTTATTTTCAAAATGTATGCATAGATAATTTTTAGCATTCATCCTTGCAAAACCTTATGTTCCAATTTTTTTCCCCATCCTACTCCCCACCCCTTCCCCTAGATGGCAAACAATCCAATATATGTTCAACATATGAAATTCTTCTATACATATTTTCATAATTATCATGCTGCACAAGAAAAATCAGAGAAAATGACAAAGAAAACAAAATGCAAGCAAACAACAACAACAAAGGAGTAAAAATACTATGTTGTGGTTCTCACTGAATCCCCACAGTCCTCTCTCTGGGTGCAGATGATTCTCTTCATTACAAGACCATTGGAACTGACTGACTTGAATCATTTCATTTTTGAAAAGAGCCATGTCCATCAAAATTGATCATTGTACAATCTTACTTTTGCCATGTACAATGATCTCATTCTATTCACTTCACTTAGCATCAGTTCATGTAAGTGTCTCCAGGCCTCTCTGAAATTATCTTGTTGATTGTTTTTCATAGAACAATGATGTTCCATAACATTCATATACAACTTATTCAATTGATGGGCATCCACTCAGTTTTCAGTTTCTCTTAGTGTTTCTTCCCTCCCTTTTCTTCCAGCCCAGCCCCTATCCAGCCCCTCCCTTTTCTTCATTCTTTCTCCTCCTACTTTATAAGAGTAAGATAGTTTTCTATCCTGAACTGAATGACTTAAGTTGTTCCCTCTTTGAGCCAAAACTGATAAGATTAACCTTCAGGCAATGTTTACTTCCTTCAGTCCCTCTATTGTAATAGTTCTTTTGTGCCTCTTCATATTATCTAATTTGTTCCATTATACTTCCCCTTTCCTCTTATCCTAGTACAATCCTTTTTCCATCCATTAATATCTTTTTTATTTGACATCATCACATCAAAGTTCATTTACAACCACCTTCGCTCCATGTGATTCTCCTCCATCTCTGCCCCAATAACAGATATACTTCTCAAGAGTTACAGATACCACTTTTCCATCCAGGGATGCAGACAGTTTAACCTTTAAATAATATATATTTTTGTCTGTTTGCCTTTCTATGCTTCTCTTGAGTCCTGTGTTTGAAGATGAAATTTTCTGTTTAGTCCTGTTTTGTTTTTAATAGAAATTATTGAAATTTTATTTCATTGAAGATCCATCAACAACTCTGAAAGGAGATGTTCATTCTTGATGGGTCATTAATTCTTGGTTGTAATTCCAGGTGCCTTGCCTTCTGGAATATTACATTTCAGGCCCTCTGATCCTTTATTGTAGATGCTGCCAAATCCTGGGTAATCCTGATTATTTCTCCTTGACACTTGAATTGTTTTTTTCTGACAGTTTGCAGTATTTTCTCCTTGATATTATGTTTTGGAATTTTGCAGCAATGTTATTGGGGACTTTCTTGTGGCATCTCTTTCAGAAGGTGATGGATAGATTCTTTCAATGATTATTTCCACCACTATTTCTAGAAGATTGGATCAGTTTTCTTTGCTGATCTCTTGAAAAATGTTATCCAGGCTCTTTTTTAGGTCATGGCCTTTAAGTAGAATGGATATTTTTTTAATTATCTCTTCTGGATCTATTTTTCAGGGTTAGCTCTTTTTCCAATGAGGCATTTTACATTTTCTTCCATTTTTTCATTGTTTTTAGTTTGTTTGACTGTTTCTTGATGACTCTTAGAATTGTTAGCTTCTATTTATCCCATTCTATCTTTTAACGTGTGATTTTCTTCAGTAAGCTTTTGTATCTCTTTTTCTATTTGGTTAATTCAACTTTTGAAGGTGTTGTTTTCTTTATTGGAATTTTTTTTTACCTTTGGCCTATTTTATATTTTTAGGAGTTGCCTTCCTTTTCCTAGCTGTTGACTCTCTTTTGCATACCTCTTTTTTTTGTTTGTTTGTTTCTACTGTAATGCCAGAGAAACTGAGGCAAGATAGAGATTAGAGAGTATTTAATAATTTATTTAATAGGAGAGATTTACTGGGACTAAATGGATCCATGGTTTAGTCCCAGGGCTGAATGAGACTAACCTCTCCAAGAATCCAGCCCACAATGACAGTTCTCAATGAACTATATACACATGGGTCAGACTCAGGGGTACACTGAAGCAGAGGCAGAATCAGGGTTCTGAAAGTGAGAATGGGAGTCTGAGAGGATGGGGTGAGCTTCCAGAGATGAAATGACATAATTGGGGGAGGCACCTGGACATGGGGAGAGGCATCTTGATAAGATGATATCTGAGATTCTGATAGCTTGGGGTGGGGATAGGCATTCTGAGATTCTAAAACATAAAATATTTTATCCTTATCTAATATTCTGATAAAGAGGGAGGGGAGGTTTTGCAGGACTGAGCTTTGAGAAGCAGAGAAATTGAGTCAGGATAATTGGAGAAACTGAGTCAGGATAATAAAAGAGAACTGTGGCATTACACTACCTCTCATTTAGTTTTTAAAGTCTTTTATGAGCACTTCAACAAAGTCTTCTTTGGGCTTGAAATCAATTCATATCACTCTTTAAGATTTTCTCTCTGGACATTTTGTTCTCATCTGAGTTGGTCTTTTGGCCTTCTTTGTCACTATACTACTTTTCTATGATCAAGGTTCTTTTCTGTTTATTTCTCATTTTCTTTCCTTTTCTTTTGGTATTTCTTTCTTATTTTATTTTTTTGGTCGAACTCTGCTCCTGAGGTAAGTGGGGTGCTGTGCCAAGCAATCAGTGCAGATATGATCCTTGAGACCATTTGTGTTTGCAAGGCATAATTTTGCCTGCTCTTTCCAGGAAAAGCCCAGTTTCACAGAATTTGCCTTCTGATTTGGAACTGGAGGCTGACTCACTGGTCTACTTCTCTATTGAGCCAGTACTCAATACTGGCTCAGTTCTGAGAATCTTGTTAATTTACTATTATGATTAAGATCCTCTCACTGACTTTCCCAGACTTCATCTGAGCTGGACTGTATACTCTTTTAAGGGGAAAAGTTAGTGCATGATTTTTTTTTGTTGTTGTTCTTAGATGATTGTATACTCAAATGTTAGTTATAGAAATCTAGAGACATCTCTATCCCAAATGTTCAAATGAACTATTTGTGCCTGACCTGTGGTAAAGTTTTTCAAGTTCAAATTGCACTGATAATCCATAGTCAAAAATACTGAATTTTGACCTCAACATCATGAAATCATTGAGTTTTTTTTTTAGTACAAAGGACAAACAACAAAATTGAGCATTTGCTTGTTTTGTATGTCCTCTTTTGTATGCCCTCTTGCACTATAGCAGATATATGTTGGAAAAGAACAAATTAATAATTTTTCTTTAAGGAAATATTCACTACATTTGTATTATACTGTTTTGATATTTTATGACCACATTTTGTATACCTTTGCTTATTTCATTATGTCTATTCCTGACCAATTTTTATTATAGAATACCCTCTGAAATATTCAATAAAAATTTCTAGACATCCAGTTAAAAAATTTACTGAGTAGCAAGTACATCATACAAGTACATCAAATTTATGTTTTTCCCTGTATCTCAAATAATTTTTCACTTGACCATATTTTGAATGACAATATCTGAGCAGTTATTTGGTTGGCTTTAGGCTCATGATTTGAAATACCGATCTTTCAGACAGAAGAAATAATAAGGGGGAAAGTTTGATTTATCTTAGCTAAAATAATGACCTTTCTAATTAAATTCTTAAAAATATGCTGTTTTATTTTAATTTTTTAAATCTTCAAATGTATAGATTGAAAAGAAAAGCATTGACAATATCAACTATTTAATCTTCTATATTGCTCATATCAACACAATATTTACCACATCTCAAATTTACTTTTGCAAATCATGCAGAAGTTTTACCTATGCAATTACAATATTTGTGAATGGAAAGGATATCTTTTGCCTTGAATACAGTAGACACTTTGATGAATTTATTGCTTACTTGGCAGTCATTGACACAGAGTACTCAAAATTGAAGATTCTATGTCTCAGTTGTGCAATGTAACTACATGGGCTCCCAAGACAGCTCAAATATTTCATTCCAATATGATCTGGCTATGCTTACATGAACATGGTACATGTTAAATGAATCTGGTGATGACTGACTAATTTAAATCAGAGCATTGTCAGCCAAAAAGAGAGTTTTAAAAGAAGTGTTACACAGCTCTATTTTTACTTTTCTCCCTCTTTATCCATTACTTTTATGAAAACAAATATGGCATAGTCATCAAATTTGTGAACAAAAAAAAAAGATGGAAGATATAACTAATATGTTGGAAGATGAAATAGGAATTTAAAAAATATCTTAGCAAAATGAAATAATAAGCTAAATCTAAGGCAGTGAAATTCAACTTATGCATGTTACCCAAATGATCACAATGACAAGAACAACAAAAACAAAAACAAAAAGAAGCAGCAGGAAAAACATATTATTGTGAGAAAAGAGAAAATTAAGATACCCTGGGGATATATAGGTATTCTAATTTGTGTCAAGGGACAACCTGGTAATATAATGGATAGAGTACCTGTTCTGGAGTCAAAAAGACCTGAATTCCAATACAATCTCAGAAACTTATTAACTGTGACCATGGGCAAATCATTTAGCCCTGTTTGTTTTAATTTTCTCACCTGTAAAATGAAGTAAAGAAGGAAATGGCAAACCACTCCTTTGTCTTTGACAAGACATACCAAATAGGGTCACAAAAAGTCAGACACAATTGAAAAGTTACAAAAAGGAACACAATAGTTACTTAGAATTCCCCAAATTTAATACAGTCCGATGATATTAGCAGGTTTAGAAAAAAGGACTCTTCTAGGGTTGTTGTCATTTACCCTAGTTGATAGTTAGATTATTGTGTATAAGTGGGGAAAGATTTGTATGTCATTTGAGGAATGTAGGTAAAAAGTTATTAATTACATACTTCAATTATAATATGGTAAAGTAAAATTCCAAAATAGTATGTATATACTTTCCCTAGTATTCTATTATTCAAAAGTCCATATTTATTAATATAACTTTGATTTATTACAGAAGTACAAGATATAATCTGTCTGAATAGACCCACCATGTTCACTGTAGGGTTACAAGCCTAGTTGCTAAACCTATGAGCTTAATTCTTTTCATGGTATTGAAAAAGCACATGATTAATTAAGCTGACAATATCTAGTAGATTTTATCTATTTATTTTTGTTTCATTGCCCTACATAGAATCACTATGGGTTAGAGTACATTAACTTTTCAACTAAATGTATGACACATTGTATTTGTGTTTCCCTTTTTTCTCCTAGTTACACTATTGTTGTCCACATTTTGTTTTGTTTCATTTTCCTAAATCACCCTTTTGATTTGTTAAGAAATCCCAGTGAGAACTAACAACCCCTAATGGATATTTGCTCAATATACAAACCATTAGGTTGTGAACAGAAGGTCAACTCAGCCAGAAGCTACAAATATGCTGCTCCAGTGGATATCATTAGCCAGTCCTCAGAGTTTTGCTGTAATATATAGTATTCAATTTATGGGTTTAATGGAAGTATCATGTAAGGATCTGAAGTCACCATTTGGTTCAAAAACATTTTTTATATGAAAAGATTGTAAATACTTGTGACAATGCTAAATAATTATTTGTATGTATAACAAAAACACAAAATAAACTACATATTAACCATTATCTAAAATAGGGTTTATATGCATTATGAGTCTAATAGAATATATTTAGCTATATATGATACTAGAGATGCTATTAACAGTTTTGAAAATAAATCAGATGTCATAGTTGTATACATAATTAAAAAAAATAGAAAACAAGGCCAATTAGGCAGTATTACTGATTGAAAAATATAATTAACAAAACCAGAAATAATTATCACAATAAACTCAGTTTAAAAGGTGATAGGAAAATTTTATTTCACATGATAAAATCCACTTCATATTATTCTTCATGCATTTAAGCTAATGCTAACAATAAAGATTGATCTAATTCATTAAAAAGAACCAAGTTTAATTATTCTGTTTATTTTTATGATTGCATATAATTGTATTATTATAATATTTTCATATGATTCAGTAATTAGCAGAAAAAATAATGTAGTCCAAAAATAATAAGGTGGAAAGATAATTAAAAACCATGTGTTTGAACATCAAGCACCATGAGATCATTGATAAGGTCAAGATACAACTCCTGTTTGAAATATACACACATCATAAATTCACAACAGTTATTTCATTTGCCAAAAGTTAGGTTTATTTAGGAGAAGAGGTTACAAACAAATGAAGGGGTAAAACAGGCACCAAGAATGGTAAATGTGAAATAGATTTGGGAAAGCAATAGTGTTTCCAATGGAAGGAGTTCGGAATAATCTATTAAAGGAATATGCCATGAGGCCTGAGTATGCCATTGATTGGGAGGTTAAATTCATAGAGGAGTTTAACAGACTAATCAGAATTAGCTTTAGTAAAGAGACAGATGTCATAAAAGGGAAGACACAATGTGGGAGAGAGAGAGTACCTCATAGTGGGCTTATTTCTAAAAGGACTTAAAAATTTTCACCCCAAGCATATTTTTTAAAAGGGAAAATGTAACTTTAGGGGATTATTAGGGGAGGAATTGAAGTACCAGGGAAGAATTTGGTAACTCTAAACAAGCAGGATAGTCTGGGACTTGGGTTATGCCTGATAATAGCCTGCTGGGTTTCTCTCTGACAAGGAAAGAGAATAAGTTCAAAGACCACATTACCATGAAATTTCTGCAGACTCTGCTGTAATTTTCCTCATTTCTCTTGCTTAACCCCATCATAGAAACTCTATGACCTAAGTTTTTATGACTGTAAAACACAATTTAACTATATAGTGTCCAATTTTCCTTACAGTTTTGAAATTATATAATTCTATTATTATTGATGTAGAGTAAATGATGGGACATTTGACTTCTTTCCTCTTCTCCCAAGGTAAAATCATTAATCTAAATGTAAGAATAGTAGCCTAATGTTTCCATTAGAAACTCAGGCACATTCTTCTACAAAAACAGAGTGCCTGTGGGAAAGGAAGACATATTTAGAATTCACAAGTGGAAAAAGCACCATTTTGAAGATGCATGTGGCCAAGGTAAGAGTGTGTTACTAAGGACTTAACAATTAGCTTTGGGAAGAAAAAAAGTACACAAAATGCATTGAGTTTATTCTGTATTGTGAACATTTTATTCATAAATTTTCTAACTTCGGACAATCAACAAAATAAAAAATCTTGCCCAGATAGATTACATTTGCCAATATCTAAGGTATAAATATTTACACTGAAAATTTAACAATTGGCTCTCCTAAAAAGACTTCTGCAATACAGTTTGAGATTCAAAAAGTCACTTTTCCAAAAACATGCCCTTTCAGGGTAAGTGCAAATTTATTTCTCCTACAATGACATTTTTTTTCTATAAATAAAGGTACATAATGTTTGTGTATCTTAGTTAGAAATATTTATATTAAATTCCTCTATCTGACACCAATTTTGTGACCCTGAAAAGTCACTTAAATTCTCTATTTCTCAGCTTAATCCACTATAAAATGTGGATAATTAAATGTAACATTTCAAGACCTCAAGAGTTTATGTGATTCAAATGAATTTCTGCATGATAAATATTTTGAAAAAATTAAAGTGAAATGTAAACATTTTATTATTGTCATCACCAACATTATCATTATCATCAACTTACCAGCATCATTTTTTGGTCAGCCTCTTCTCTGCCATCTATTCCATATATAAGAAATATTTGAAGAAGTAGCTCTCCCTGGAGTCCTCTATGTCTCAACCTCAGCATAATTTGAAATTCTTCTCTTTTCATTCCTTCAGAGCTCAGAGAAAGTACAGAAACATACAGAGTAAGAGGACTAGAGGAAGAAGAGATTATAAGATACTTAGATATCACCAGAAGAACATTTGTTTTCTAGAAGAATATGTGATAAAACATACATACTTAATACAAATATAATAAGTTGTTATGGGAGCATATTACCAATAGGCAGAGAATGAGACAAAACTCAGTTTGGGTTTGTTTTTCATTTTACCACAGTGTAAATGGGAACAAGATACATGATAGCCTATTACCACATATAATTGATTTCCTCATTTCCCCACCATAGACTTTGTGGTATTTGTATGTGCGTGCGCGCATGCACGCTTCTGTGTTGGTTGGGTGGAGGGCTATTGGTTAGGTTGTAGTTATACTAATCTCTGTGTCTGTTTATACAACTCTAAAGATAATCAATGGGCTATATACCTCTTAATATTTATTATTGCCATCTTTATTTTTATTATTTGTATCATGACAAAAAAGCAGAGAGAATTCAAGGATTGCTTTAGTTAAGTTGAATGTGAGGCAGTACTCTTCTAGAAAATACTAAATTGAATTCAATATATTTTGTTTAAGGTAGAGGTATTTGGGTCATATACACAGTAAATTTTACTCAACTGTACTAAACAACTTACAATGACTAAAAGATAGAATAATGTATCACATAAGTAAAAGGGAACAAAGCCATTTCTCCTTCTTGTTAGTATAAGAAGTTTAACCTGAAACAATTAAATTTAGTCCTTATAGGGTAAAATAAAATAAAACTGTAACATATTCCATTATAATCCCCCCGAAATGTCACTAAGTAGAAACTGAAATTTCCATTTGCATAAAGGCATACAAAATCTATTTTTCATAATAAATTCATATTTGACTATTATTGGCTGTGGTCTTGGGTAGTTGGGAATTATTGAAGATTAGTTCATGTAGTATTGGAATTTTAACCTGAGAAAAGTTTTCAATGAGAGCAAATGTCATAGATTTAACTGTTGTGAAGGAGAGAAATCTCGATTAATTTCATCTCCTCCAAAATCAATAATCTGAGTTTCAATTTTCTTAAAGGGAATCTGAATTCTTTCATTTTCTCTCTGGCTAAAGGAATAAACTTCCCTGTATGCTGTCATATGATTTACAGGTTGTTGGCTTGAGACACTGGGGCAGTAAGTCAATAGTCTCTTTTGAAAATCCTGCTGAGAGTTGGGATCACCTAATGCCAGACATGCAATCAGAATCAATGTGCTATTGAGGATCTGTGTTCCCTGCCTCGGTCAGAATCACCTCCTGGGATAATTTCCCCAGAGCTTTTGATAGTTTTCATCAGTGCTCACTAAAAGGCAAGGAATAAAAGCCTTTAAGCCAATGAAGAAGGGTAGATGTATGATATTTTCAACTTTTTACTTTAGTGTACAAAGAGGGTCAAGTCACACACAAGAGATGGTTGGAGGTTGTAGATAGATAGTAAAGTGTATGGATCCTGGATCTGAAGAAATAGAGTGAATCATAAAGGAATATGATATACTCTGTAATTACAGCCACCTCTTTTTAGAACTAAACATAACACCTTTTAAAGTTTTTAGTGTTCTATTATCATTCTGTACTCCACCTTGAACCTTCTTATTTTCTTTTTTTTTTTTTCATGATTAGAATTCCTTACAGTCAATAAATATTTGTTCCAAGGTTACAGCAGATGGAAGAAGCAAAATGATGTCAAAGAAGGGTTCAAAAAATAGTACAGCAGCAAATCACTAATACAGAATCTATCTCATCAGCACATCCTTCAACAAGAACAAAAATCAAAATTATATAAATAACAAGATCCCTTCACTCAAATAGTTATTTTACATGTGGTTTTAATAATCTTGGTAATTTTATTTCCCAGTCCATAGCAGATATGAACTGATAAATTAGAATAAAGTAACTACTAGTGGCAGGCATGCTGGTAAACAATCAAGCAAGCACTGACAGCTGACAAAGAATCAAAGAAAAGAGAAATCTATTTTAAAAATAGACAAAAGGATTGGAAACTTACAATATTAGGACAGCTTTTAGTGTAAGGGCAAGTAAAATAAATAATGAAATTCATCCTAAAAACAAAAGGTTAATAATATCAAGGAAATTAATGAAAAGAAAAGTACAAGGGATGGTTACTTACCAGTACCAAACTTAAAGCTATATTATAAAGCAGCAGTCATCAAAACAGTTTGGTACTGGCTAAGAAAAAGTGATGGATCAGTGGAATAGATTAGGTACACATGACAATAAACAAGGCCTATAGCAATCTAGTATTTGATAAACCTCCAGTCTCCAACTTCTGGGATAAGAACTCACTCTTTGATAAGTATTGCTAGGAAAATTGGAAAATAATATGTCAGAAACAACACATAGACCTACATCTCACAACCCATGCCTGTGAGTCCGAGTTAGCTCCCTGGAGGCCTCAGAATCAGCCGAAGTCAGGATAACAAAAGTCCTTGGTCTTTAGGGAGAGAAGTGAAGGGGATGGACAAAACCATTATAAGCTCTCCACCAATCTCTCTTCTCCTTGTCCTACTCCAAAGTGACTGGCTTGTCTCACTCCACCCCCTAATCCCTCCTATGATTATCTGTATACACCAAAAAATCCAACCAGCATGGAATAGTGAGAGGGGCCATTTTTCCATGCATATCTAATAGAGTATTGTCCAATAGGTAATTAGCCTTAAGTGCTCAGTTGTCTGATTCCAGTGCATCTATTCAGAGTTTCAACCCTTTACACATACCAATGTATGATTACAATGGGTACATGATTTGTGCATGAAGGATAATACCATAACCAAATTAGGAGAGCAAAGGATAATTTACCTATCAGTTCCTTGTAGAAGGGGGCAATTTATGACCAAAGACGAACTATAGAACAAGAAAGCATTATAATAGACCAAATGGACAACTTAGATTACATTAGATTAAAAAACAAAACAAACAAAAAAAAAACACAGAAATAAGATTAAAAGGGAAATAGAAAGTTGGGGAAAAAAATTTTATAACCAGTGTTTCTGATAAAGGTCTGATTTCTAAAGTATATAAAGAACTGTGTCAGATTTATCAGTATACAAGTCATTCTCCAATTGATAAATGGTCAAATGATATGTAATTTTTTTCAGATGAAAAATTAAAGCTATATAATAATTATATGAAAAAATATGCTAAATAACTTTTGATTAGAGAAATTCAAATCAAAACAACTCTGAATCACCACCTCATACCTCTTAGATTGGCTAAGATGAGATGAAAAGATAATGATAAATGTTGAAGGGCATGTGGGAAAACTGGAACATTAATGCATTGCTGGTAGAGTAGTGAAATTTTCCATCCATTCTGGAGGAATTTGGAACTATGCCCAAAAGTCAATAAAACTGTATATACCCTTTCACCCATCAGTGCCATTACTTGGTCTTTATCCCAAGGAAGTCCTAAAGGAGGGAAAAGGACCCACATATGCAAAAATGTTTGTTAACAGCTCTTTTTTAGTAGCAAAGAATTGGAAAATAAGTAGTTACACATCAGTTGGGCATTGGCTGAACAAGTTGTACTATATGATGATAATGGTATAGTAATGTTCATTAAAAAATGCTGAACAAGGGGCAACTAGGTGGCACAGTGGATCGAGCACCAACCCTGAAGTCAGAAGGACCTGGGTTCAAATCTGATCTTAAACACTTAACACTTCCTAGCTGTGTGAACCTTGGCAAATCAATTAACTCAAAATGCCTCAGCCAAAAAAAATAAAATTAAATATGATTTTAGACAAGCCTGGAAAGATGTATATATATCGATGCTGAGCAAAACAAGCAGAACCAGCAATACATTGTATCAGGCAATCTCAACAGACTTTGGATAGAAAATGCCACCCACATGCAGAAAAAGAACTACAGAGATTGAATGCAAATCAACACATTCTATGTTCACGTCTTTTTTCTGTATTTTTTTCCCTCTCCCAAGGTTTTTTTTTCAGTTTGTTCTGAATTTTATTTCCAATTTTATTCATGAAGCAATATGTATTATAAATAAAGAAAACAAACAAAAAAAAGACAGAGGAGAGAGAGAGAGAGAGAGAGAGAGAGAGAGAGAGAGAGAGAGAGAGAGAGAAAGATTGAGAATTTAGTATAAGTGTGCTCCTTGCCTTGGGACTGCTACTCAGGACTATAACACAGATCTGATTACAGGAAAAGCAAAAAGCTGAGTTCAGAGCTATATGGGTATAGTCTATGTGGGATTGTACTCACTCTCACCTTGATGAAAAAGATCTTTTTTCCTGATTTTCCATGTTATCTTGGGCTGGAAAATTGTTTAACTCTGTTTGTGGGTTCTTCTGCTCTAAAATGTGTTTAGATTCATTATTTAAAGATATGTGGAGGAGTTTGTGGGAGAGTCCAAGTGAATCCCTGTCTTTACTCTGCTTATTTCAAAGTGATCATTTTCGATCACCAACTGTCTATAGGTAATTTCAGAGAATGGAGAGATAAGAAGTAATTAAAAAATGGCCTGGTACAAAAAGAAATCAATTACTTTTTCCTGTGTTCATAACTAGAATATGTCAGAAGCAGGATTTGAATTCTTCTTCCTAACTTCAATGCGTCCATTGTTGTCACTATGCAATACTACATCTATCACAAAGAATATATTCATGTAATAAAATTTCTTAGTTTCTATGTATTCTTTTTCATAAGAGAAGGAGAAAAATATCTTAATTCAATGAAAAATTATGAATTATTGATTTTTCCCTTTTTGGATAATAAGCAAAACCCTACAAATGTGTCTAAAAAACATTAGGATGTAATTATGAGACTCAGCACATCTAATTGGTTATGTTTATTGTCTGATTATGGAAGTGACTGGTCTAGCATAAGTCAAAAAAGTCATGGGTTAAATAGACTTAAAATGCCAAAGTTAAAAGCTTTCAACTTTTTGCACAAAGGATTCGATTCTTACTCAGACTTCAGTAAATCTATTCTAGATGTATTTATCAGCAACAAATGCTTTCCCCCAGATTCATCAATTCAAGTTGGTTAAAGTAAGTCTATCTGTAATACACCAAGAAAAGCCATTGGTCTTCTAACAGTATTTTCTGGTTTGCAGAGCTTGATTAATTTCCTGGCTCTGATATGAGTGAGCTAGCAATGAGTTTGATCCCTCATAATCAATGATCTATGGCAGCTACAAAGGTGAACTATCTAACCTCCAGTGGCTGAGCCAAAAGGCAACTTAGACTGTCATTTATTTGCTGCCTCTCCAAAGAAGCATTTTAATCAATGAGCTCATAACGCTGACAATTTTCATCTGACCTTTTAAGAAAATCCCTCAACTGCATTAATCTCCAATTGTAAGTAATTTCTAAAGACTGTCCTAATTATCAGACAAATGAAGTTTAAGTGAAAATATGAACTACATATTTAACTATACACATACACACACACACAGGTAGATATCTGTACATTGGTATGCTTATATGAAGTCTTTTTTGAATATGTGTTTGTACATATGTATATGAATATCTTTATATAGTATATATTTATGAAAGATATTTGAATGATTATATAAAATAAAATATATATTTATCTAGTCATTCAATCAACCTTCTTTATGTACAAGCATATCTGTATCTATGGGGATAAAGATAGGTACCAGATTTGTGATTTCATTGGCATCAGAAATCACTAGAAGATAATTTATCTTTAATAATGTAACTTTGAGAGACATCTAGGTGGCACAGTAAATAAAGCTTTTGATTCAGGTCAAATCCAATCCTGTGCAGTTATGAGCTCTATGACCCTGGACAAGTAATTTAACACTAATTGCTTCCAAAAACAAATAGAAATAAACAACAAAACAACAATATTTTAAATTTATAAGTTTTCTTTTCTTTTCTTTTTCTTTCTTTCTTTTTTTCCCCCTGAGGCAACTGGGGTTAAGTGACTTGCCCAGGGTCACACAGCTAGGAGGTGTTAAGTGTCTGAGGACAGATTTGAACTCAGGTACTCCAGACATCAGAGCTGGAGCTCTATCTACTGCACCACCTAGTTACCCCTGAAACATTTTCTTTTCTTTTCTTTTCTTTTTTTTTTAATAGCCTTATATTTACAAGTTATATGTATGGGTAACTTTACAGCATGGGCATTTGCCAAACCTCTTGTTCCAATTTTTCCCCTTCTTCCCCCTCAACCCTCCCCTAGATGGCAGGATGACCAGTAGATGTGAAATATATTAAAATATAAATTAGATACACAATAAGTATACATGACCAAACCGTTATTTTGGTGTACAAAAAGAATCAGAATCTGAAATATTGTACAATTAGCCTGTGAAAAAAATAAAAAATGCAGGTGGGCAAAAATAGAGGGATTGGGAATTCAATGTAATGGTTTTTAGTCATCTCCCAGAATTCTTTCTCTGGGCGTAGCTGGTTCAGTTCATTACTGCTCCATTGGAACTGATTTGGTTCATTTCATTGCTGAGGATGGCCAGGTCTATCAGAATTGGCCATCATATAGTATTTTTGTTGAAGTATATAATGATCTCCTGGCCCTGCTCATTTCACTCAGCATCAGTTCGTGTAAGTTTCTCCAGGCCTTTCTGAAATCATCCTGCTGGTCATTTCTTACAGAACAATAATATTCCATAATATTCATATACCACAATTTATTCAGCCATTCTCCAATTGATGGGCATCCACTCAGTTTCCAGTTTCTGGCCACTACAAAGAGGGCTGCCACAAACATTCATGCACATACAGGTCCCTTTCCTTTCTTTATGATCTCTTTGGGATATAAGCCTAGTAGTAACACTGCTGGATCAAAGGGTATGCACAGTTTGTTAACTTTTTGAGCATAGTTCCAAATTGCTTTCCAAAATGATTGGATGTATTCACAATTCCACCAACAATGTATTAGTGTCCCTGTTTTCCCACATCCCCTCCAACATTCCGCATTATCTTTCCCTGTCATTCTAGCCAGTCTGACAGGTGTGTAATAGTATCTCAGAGTTGTCTTAATTTGTATTTCTCTGATTAATAATGACTTGGAGCGTCTCTGAAACATTTTCTTAATGAGTTTCCTAGATCACTCAAAGCTTAAGTAACTTGCCCAGAGTCAAACGGTTAATATTTAAGAGTTTTTTTACCTTATAGTCCATCTGGATGATGGATGTCTCTGAATTTAGGTGCATTGGTCTTGACAACAAAGAGATTGTCATTTGGCCCATACTCAAAGCATATTCTGGTTTATGAGATCTAATAACATTGGACTCCATAGTCACTGATATTTGAAATATTGAAGCATAAAGTTCTTGAGAATCCTGAATTATTTCCACATTATGATGCATCTGAGAAGGGTATTGGTGAGAGTATACACAGGCTCAGTACTAAAATATAAATAAATCAGAAGGTCAAAAAATTTGAAGTCACATCAAATTCAGTAGCACGACGGTTTCATTTTTTTTTTTTTTTGTCTAATCACTATATAACATATCTGGAGATATAGGAGGAGTATGTATGTGTGTGAGTTTGTGTGTGTGTGTATACACATACACACAAATACACATACATATACATATACAATGCATATACATATATACATACGTATACCTATATACACATGGATATATAGACACATAAATATGTACATAATACACATATATGCTCATACATATTCACACAAATATATGTATGTTTATATTTGTGTCTGTGTGTATAAAATCTATAGTCTTCATCATGATCCACATCTTTCAGTGTCACTCCTATGACGATAATGAGTTCATTTCATCAATTATCTCTAAAGCAAGGACACATGTTGAAGTACAATTCAATTTCAGCCAACAAGCACTATTTAATGCCTATTTATTACCAATTTGCGCTGATCTCAGTTCTGAAGATACAAAGAAAAAAATCATATCAACTCTTTCTCTCAAGGACCAGTCACAATTCTAGAAGAAAGCAATATGAATCCATATATTTCATTGTTTATCAGACATGACTGACTATGACACCATTTCTTAGTGAAGATACTGAAGTAGTTTTCCATTTCCTTCTCCAACTCTTTTTTACAAATGAGGAAACTGAAGTAAACAGGTTGAAATGACTTGGCCAGATCAAATATACACACACTTGAACACACACATATATGTATGCCCATTTACACATGTATAGAGTATTCATATACAAAAATGTGTATACCTACATTCACATATATGTGTGCATATATATTACATGCTACATACATGAATAAATAACATGCACACATGCAAATATATCACCCTTTTATTTCCTTTTCTACAACTACTTATAGCATATCAGTCCTAGTCATTTTTGACCCCTTGATATGACTAAATGACTTTATTTCTTGTATTGCATAACTTTTGGAAAGCATCCAATCAGGAAAGTCAAAGAACCAAAGATTTCAGGATGGTCTAGAATATTTTAGGTAGATAGATGCATAGATCATTAGAGATAGAGATTTTGTTATGGGCCAGATCTCTGAACTTGAAACAAAGGATTCTTAGAAGGTGCTAGGCCAGTGGAATTGACAGAGACAATGGTTATCTAGTTTAGCATGGTTCAGTATGATGGATTTAATCTTGCAACAAATAATGGTTTCCTAGTGATATAATGATTGGTTTATACTCAGTGTGGAGCATATAAGCTGGGACTCAGAAAGTCCTCAGAGACAGAGCCAGAGAAGACAAAGGACTGGCGGCAGGAGCTGAAGCTCTCAGAACCAAGGGGAGAAATTCAATTTGATCTTCGATCTTCCTGTTGGCTGGCTGGCCTCCTACATTTCCCCCACTAAGACCAATGCCAGACTGAAAGGCTCTCCAGAAAGCTGCCCAGCATCAGGCAAAGAGTTATCTCTTCAAAGGATTTGGACTTTAACCTCTGGCTACTCTTCTGGTGATTACTGAACTGAAATGAAGGTTACTCCCAGAGACTCCAAGAAAACCAAACCAAGGAGAATATTACAAGATTTTATTTACATATATATATTTTATAAAATCTCTATCTCTCTATATCTATATCTATATATCTAAATACCCACACATCCATACATATATTCAAGAACACACATAAAAACATATGTGTATATAATATTCACTCACATATACATGGACATTTATACATGCACTATGTACACACAAAAATGCATCCACAAAATTATGTCTGTATATGTTTGTGTGAGCATACACAAACATACACACACACACATATATATTAGTCCTTCCCCCTTATAAATTAGAAACCTATTGTTCTCTTTATGATACAATCATTTTTAATGGTCATAACATATATGACGTGATCAGAATAGTCAAGGGCTAAATTGGAGTCAAAATACATGCTGAAATTGGAAAAGGGCATGGTCCCTTTCTCTTTGCCTTTCCTGAGGGCTGATTCATTCTTCAAAGCAGCATCACCTGAATATCAGAGTGTGTTTGCTATTTAGCCCTTTTATTCTTTTGAGTCCAGATTCATTACATCTGAGTATAAAAGGAAATTTAGATCAAAAGCAAAAGCCATCAGATCATCACTGCAATCAAAAACTGACTTGAGCCTAAGAAACTATTTTTTGCCTTTCTAAATTTACCAGGAAAAAAAATAGAATGGAATTTGGGACCAACTATGGAGAATGACCTTAGTAATATTTTCTGTAGGTTATATGTTTATACTTAAAAGAAATGTACCACCTGTATTTTCAATGTTGTTAAAATATGCATTTTATTTAAGGCCTATGAGCAGAATTCTATATATTCTCAAGTGCTGAAAAAAGCATTGCCCACTTTAAAAACATCTATCTTTCATAATGGAGGGCATCATGATACCAATTCATAAAACATACACAATCTAAAACTTTTTAATTGACAATATGTCCTGCTTTGGTTATAAATAGTACATATGTATTTTTTTCTTTTGATCATGTTTCATTACATTTTGACTAAGATCATTATCATATGAGTGAAATGTAATCTTTTTGAGGGCAAGGATTGTGAATGTGTAAGAGCTCCCCTTCCCCTCCACATGTTGGATCTATTAATACAATCTAATTGAATGAGATGGGATTGGATTAGTTGAGGCTATTAGTTTGACTATTGTGACACAATCAGATCATTTGATTAAATGATTAGTTTGAATTTTTTTAAAATGAATTGACTGAATGGTCTAGCATTTTATGGTCTTCAAAATCTAACAATCTCTCTTTTTATATAATCCATTAGTCAGATTTTGCATTTTGATATAGACAAGAAAATTTTAGGGTTGCTGGCAAAAGACCTAGATTTGAATAATAATTACAGTTATGTGACCTTGGACATAGCATAGAGCCTTCCTAAGATACTATGGATCTTTAAAATAGGGAAAATATTTGTACTGCCAACCCAACAGTTATTGTGAGGAAGGTTCTTTTCAGATAATATATATATATATATATATATATATATATATAGAAAGAGGAGGAGACCTGGATCTGAGATCTTCATCAAGACTTAGAATCTCTTTGAGCATGTGAAAATGATTTCATGTCTTTGGAATTCTGTATCCTTTTCTGTAAAAGGATTTACATGACTTCCTGACTCCCTCTGGTACTAGAAAAGAGACTGTGTTACTCTAATAATGCCTCATTAGACAGAAAAACAGAGAACAGACAGAAAGAAAGACAAATAAAGTATATTGTGATGTGAACAGATGGGAATCATTCAGATTGAGTACTTGAGTACTTTCAGCAGATGAGAGGCTGAATGGTCAGAAGATCAAAAGTGATTGTGATTGATATCAAACTAACAAATTGAGAGTTTAAAGAGACCATGCTGTTTCCCATGGTGGTAGAGGAGTCTGTGTAACATAAAGGTTACTGCCATTCATTTAAACAAAATGGGCATTTTATGTACCTCTGCTGTCAGATAAACTACAACTGAGCAATGCTTTTGTTGAACACTGAAAAAGCATGAGTGATGGGGGAGGGGGTGGGGCGGGGATGCTAAGGAAGAAGAGGAAGAAGACTATTTTATCTATTGATGGTCATTTCACCAGACATCCATTCTATTCTGTTCTGTTCTATTCTCTGTCTCTCTGTGTGTCTGTCTCTCTGTGTCTGTGTCTCTGTCTCTTTCTGTCTCTCTGTCTCTGTCTCTGTCTCTCTCTCCCTCCCTCCCTCCTTTCCTCTTTCTGATTCAGTATTAAGTGATGGTAGCATTTTATCCTCAAAGGAAAATCTTTGTAATGTGAACAATTCAATAAGGGCTGTGTGTGTGTGTGTGTGTGTGTGTGTGTGTGTGTGTGTGTGTTAGGGTTGTATTTCACTATCCTTCTGCTAACCTCAGTAAAAAGGCATCTGACATATCTATATTCTCAGTAGCATGCCTAGCTTAGAAAATATTACAATCCTCAATTTGATAATTGGTGATTAATGATAATCTTCCCAACAGCCGCTTTGCAAGGCAGATTGACTGTGATTTCTACTGCTGTGGCTTAAGTGACAGAAAAATAGAAAACAAGAATTAATACTTTAGTTAGTTTCCTAAGAGTTACACAGTATTTTTAAGGCTATGAGTAAGGTTAGTGTTATTTCAATATTATAACATAAATATTAAGAATTGTTTCAAACAAACTGCTAGCAAGTATGTTATATGCTTGTTATGTGTTTGGCTCTGTGCTAGGCTCTGTTTTATTTAAAAATAATATAATGGAAAACTTAAAAATAGAAAGAAATTTTTCTTGTTTAAGAAATTTATTTTTATAATAGAAAAAATTCTTATGTCTGTCCTTGGTCTACCAGACTTATCTGGCTTTAGATCTATAGATTATTTCATTTTTTCCCTCCCTTTCTCTCTCTCTTTCTTTCCTTCCTTCCTTCCTTCCTTCCTTCCTTTTTTCTTTCCTTCTTTCCTTCCTTCCTTCTTTCCTTCCTTCCTTCCTTCCTTCCTTCTTTCCTTCCTTCCTTCCTTCCTTCCTTCTTTCCTTCCTTCCTTCCTTCCTTCCTTCCTTCTTTCCTTCCTTCCTTCTTCTTCCTTCCTTCCTTCCTTCCTTCCTTCCTTCCTTCCTTCCTTCTTTCCTTCCTTCCTTCCTTCCTTCCTTCCTTCCTTCCTTCCTTCCTTCCTTCCTTCCTTCCTTCCTTCCTTCTTTCCTTCCTTCCTTCCTTCCTTCCTTTTTCCTCCCTCCCTCCTTCCTTCCTTCCTTCCTTCCTTCCTTCCTCCCTCCCTCCTTCCTTCCTCCCTCCCTCCTTCCTTCTTTCCTTCCTTCCTCCCTCCCTCCCTCCTCCTCCTTCTTCCTTCCTTCCTTCCTTCCTTCCTTCCTTCCTTCCTTCCTTCCTTCCTTCCTTCCTTCCCTTCACATGGGATGGCTCACTATACAGAGAAGAGTTAAGGTTATATTCAGAAATGAAAATAATAAATTATGAATAAAAATGAAATCTTATTTAAAATTAGATTGAAAATTGATCTGTCTTGTCTTATCTTAGTAACACATATACACTAGTCTTCATTCTTACTCCCAAAAGCAATGCCATCAGTTCAACATCTGAAAATTTCTTAAGGTATATTTATTGCAGTAGATCTCTAAGACACTACCTGTAGATCTTATAGTTGAAAAATTTACTGTGCAACATCACCATAATAAGTGAATATAATACCCAATGACTATGTGAACTCAAAGCCTAATTAGTTGAGGTTTCACCTTTTTATTAAAGCTGATCACTTCATCTGTCTAACATGAACTCAATCAGCTAAATAGTCCTTCCATCACTGGTAAAGCCAGGTTCAGGAATTTGTGCCAAAGTAGAAGAGAGGTTATTACTTTGTGAGAAGACAAAAATATTCTTATCCATGATGAGTTTCTGTTCTGGGCATATGGCATATTTTGGCTGCCAACAAGGAATGCATAAGTCTCAGATTTCTGACTTTGAATTGTATTTCAAAAGTACTCCACGTGGGGTATGTTGGGTGAGCTGTAATCACTTTCCATATCAGATGGGTATCTCTAGGCTTATATTTGGAGGACTCAAGAGCAGAGGATGCCCTGTATGATGGAGAAAGTGCAGTGAAAGAACAGTTGAGCATATCAGTGAAATAAGGAGAAAGATGACTTGACTGAAAATCCTGCCTATGATACTACCTGTATGAGGTAAGACAAGTCATTTAGTTTTTCAGGATTCCCCAATTAAATGTAGGTGAGGAAATAGATGACTCATGAGATCTTTTCAAATCTGTTTTAATAATCGTATGAGAAGACAACAGAAACTCACAGAAATTAGTGTAGCTCAATATATCTGAGGAATAATATTGTCCTAAGTTTATACTGACCTATTTTTACTCTATGGAGACTATAGTGAATTTAGATGTTTTCCTTTCAGATATACAGATTGAGGATCAATCATTATCAACCATCTACAGTTGTTATATTAATGTGGTGGTTGTGTGTTTGTGTGTGTGTGGCAGAAGGGAAAGGAGAGAGATCATGAAGCACTCAGGAGTTTTACAGGAAGAAAGAAGATAGTGATAATGATAATCCATTCCCCACTCTTGCATCACTCCTACAATAAAAAAGAAAAGAACATCATGAAACACTAAAATAATGTATAAAACTTATAAGTATAGGACCAAAAGGAGACACAGACAAGCAGAGCAATGTTGGTTCCATCACATTAGATGTTATAGATACCAGGACAAACAAAAACAAAAACAAACAAGCTATGTAATAGATGGCCACAGTTTTTGGTGGAATAGTCCTTTTTGTTCATAATTATGAGAATCATGATTTAGTAAGCATGCAATTTTTTTTTCCCATTTGGATTTAAATACCTTTGTGAAATATCTCTTTTTTTTCCAACTGAGGGAAGCATTAAAATGTATCAAATAAATTAAGAATCATGCATACATATATCTATAATGTATAAATATGCATAGGTGTGTGTGCTATTGGAGTGTACTATTAAAAATGTTTGGAGACTGTAATGTTCTTAGTTCGGTTTTCTGGCGGTCTTTGGGCAGCCTTCTTTTCAGCAGAGTAATCACTACTAGAGTAGCCAGGGGTTAAAGTCCAAATCCTTTATTATCTCTTTCAAAGTCTTGTCTCCTTTCCTGGGTCCCAGTTAACTTTCTTAAAGGCCTTCCAGAATCTTGGTTTCAGAAGAGAAAATGCAGGAGGACAGGTCTGCCATCACAGGGTATAAAATGGGATGAATGAATCTGAGTCCAAGGGCTTCTACTTCAACCTCCAGTCCACTTGTTTTCCCTAGCTCTGAATCTGGCTGAGGCTCCCAGCTTATATGCTCTACATTGAGTATAAACCAATCATTATATCACTAGGAAACCATTATTTGTTGTAAGATTAAATCAAGCATACTGAACTTAGAGAACTATTAAGCACCATGCTAAACAAGATACTCACTGTATCATCAATTCCACTTAGTTGGTACCTTGTAAGAATACTTGTTTCAAGTTCAGAGTTCTGGCCCATAATGGGAGACTTTGGTCTATTTTGAAGAAAACATTGATTTCCCCCTCATTGAGTATAAATCATAACTTTATTATTGTTATTATTAGTAATAGTAGTATTAGTAGTAATAGTAATAATAGTGGTATGTTAAGCTCAAAGAAAAAAAATAATTCATCATCTTTGATGTTTTTGTATTTGTTCTTGAAACAATTGTTTGTACGTAAGGAATTTAAAAAAAAAAGAAATTTGTTCAGACTTGATCCTATCAATCTCTGAAATAAAGCAATCAGTTTTCATCTATATCATCATATGTTGATGATTATAAATTTGTCTATGAAATTAGAGAAATTAATTATTATAGGACATAAATTATCCTATGAAAATATTGTTGTGAAAGATTATATGATGTTCAAACAAATAGCAAAGTCATAATTAAAATGACAGGCCTGGAGTCCTAAAGATCTGAGTTCAAATCCAACCTGAGATATTTAGCATCTCGACTCTGAGCTTAACTGTTTGCGTCAGTTTTCTTTTCCTACCTAGAGAAGGAAATGACAAGAAACTTCATTATCTTTGTCCAGAAAACCCCAAATGTGTCATGAAAAGTTGGACATGACTGAAGATGAATGAACAATAGTAACAAATGTTGCAGTGTGAAAAGACTTTTATTTAGGCATTTGAAAGCAAGATCAAAGCCCTGTCCCATGAAGTATTATGGAAGAAATAATTTTTTTTCCATTTTTTTTTATTTAATAGCCTTTTATTTACAGGATATATACATGGGTAACTTTACAGCATTAACAATTGCCAAACCTCTTGTTCCAATTTTTCACCTCTTACCCTCCCCACCCCTCCCTAGATGGCAGGATGACCAGTAGATGTTAAATATATTAAAATATAAATTAGATACACAATAAGTATACCTGACCAAAACGTTATTTTGCTGTAGAAAAAGAATCAGACTCTGAAATATTGTACAATTAGCTTGTGAAGGAAATCAAAAATGCATGTGTGCATAAATATAGGGATTAGAATTCAATGTAATGGTTTTAGTCATCTCCCAGAGTTCTTTTCTGGGCATAGCTAGTTCAGTTCATTACTGCTCCATTAGAAATGATTTGGTTGATCTCGTTGCTGAGGATGGCCTGATCCATCAGAACTGGTCATCATATAGTATTGTTGTTGAAGTATATAATGATCTCCTGGTCCTGCTCATTTCACTCAGCATCAGTTCGTGTAAGTCTCTCCAGGCCTTTCTGAAATTATCCTGTTGGTCATTTCTTACAGAACAGTAATATTCCATAATTTTCATATACCACAATTTATTCAGCCATTCTCCAACTGATGGACATCCATTCAGTTTCCAGTTTTTAGCCACTACAAAAAGGGCTGCCACAAACATTCGTGCACATACAGGTCCCTTTCCCTTCTTTATAATCTCTTTGGGATATAATCCCAGTAGTAACACTGCTGGATCAAAGGGTATGCACAGCTTGATAACTTTTTGAGCATTGTTCCAAACTGCTCTCCAAAATGGTTGGATTCGTTCACAACTCCACCAACAATGTATCAATGTCCCAGTTTTCCCGCATCCCCTCCAACAATCATCATTATTTTTTCCTGTCATCTTAGCCAATCTGACAGGTGTGTAGTTGTATCTTAGAGTTGTCTTAATTTGCATTTCTCTGATTAATAATGACTTGGAGCATCTTTTCATATGACTAGAAACTGTTTCAATTTCTTCATCTGAGAATTGTCTGTTCATATCCTTTGACCATTTTTCAATTGGAGAATGGCTTGATTTTTTATAAATTAGAGTTAATTCTCTATATATTTTGGAAATGAGGCCTTTATCAGAACCTTTCACTGTAAAAATATTTTCCCAGTTTATTGCTTCCCTTCTAATGGAAGAAATAATCTTAAAGAGATAAACAAGAATGAAAATATTTCCTTTTCTTGGAGAATGTGAGAAAAGAGAATATAGAATCTACCAAATACTAGGCACTACACTAAGAACTTTAGAAATATCTTATTTAATCCTCACAACAACCTTATGAGGGATGTACTCTTATACTCATGTTACAGTTGAGAAACTTAAGGATTAGAGATGAAAAGGGACTTATCAAGTGTCTGAGTTGGATTTCAATTTAATTCTTCCTTATTCTAGGTCCAAGATTCTATCTGTTTACTACATAGCTTCCAAGAAAGAGAATTTTTGAGATAATTACTAAGCTTATATTAGGCTATTTGCCCTAACTTCTCAATGTCATTAAAATTTTTTTCCCTTAAAGTATGAGAAGATTTTGTAAAATTTATCTATATTTTTTATGTCTACCTTATATGGTTTCACTATACAATATAAACTTTATTGAAACTCATATTCAATAATTGAATTTTAAACTTATCAGATATCTGAAGATGAAATGATTGTTTTTCAATATATGTATCAGCATCAGATATGCAATAATCTTTCCATGTAATGTACCATAAACATGGGTAAAAGAATATGACTATTTAGTAAAGTCAGCTAATTTAGAGCACATCTATTAACACTAAGAAATCAGGCAAATAGGAAAGAATGGGAGAAAGCCAACTTCTAGAAGTTGTGAAGGTAGATTCAATATTGCGAATTTCAAGAAGTTTCTACTGAATCAGAGGGAAACAGTCTGTCAACGTGCATTACAAAAATACTTTCTGGGTACTAGCAATTGAATATTAGTAAGTGGAAGTGATGTTAGAAGTCACTGAGTCCAGTGATCTTTTCAGTGTCATTTTCCAAATGAAGTAGATGGAGATTTGAGTGCTTAAGGTACTTGCCATAGTTCACATCCCTAATAAATGTTGGATTTAGAATCCCCTTGGACTCCAGTGGCTATTTCTGCTAAAATGTAGACTATTTCAAGGATCAAGAATAAGGGATCATTCCTATAGGAACATAAGTATTAGTCTATTCAACATTTAAGTTATCATAAACGTGGTCTGGTTATCATTATAATTACAATATACTTATCCATCTTATTGAATATCCTTGGAGATGGAGTGGTGTTGTTTTCTCTACTATGGAGAATTAGTCTGATTGAATAATAATATTATTGTTGTTGAAAAATAATAATTATTACTGAATAATTATCACTGAATGATTTAATTGAATATTTAAAACAACTGAAAAATTGGATAACTAATTTAATATTAATAAATATTATTGTTATCCTTTATATGACATCCTTTATACCAGACATGATATTGATTTCTTTACAAATATTATCTTTTTTGAGCCTCATAACCATCTATTTTTACCCCCATTTTGCAAGCAAGGCTTAAATGAATTGCACATTGTTAAACAGTTAGTGAGCATTGAAGCCAGATTTGAAGTCATGTTTTGAATCAAAGAACAATTCCATTCTTTGAGCCACTTAGCTACCTCTTTAAATAAAAATAAATGAATAAATAAAAAATTGTTTATAAATATTCATTACATGAAGAACCGTGTGATAAGTGTTTGGAACAGCCCAAATTTCATTCAATAAATATTTCACTTAATATTTTACTCCCTTTTACTTCACAGAGAAGTGTTTTGCAATTCTCTGATGAACTTATAAGTTGTTTTTTTTACATTTAGGCATGTATTATTTTATTATGTATATATTATGTAAGACACATACGCTTCATGAGGTTAGAGGCTAAAGCATATTATTTAAGAGTAAAAATTGTCCCTTCTGGGGTATTTTGAAAAACATTGATTATTGTATGGCTTATTAATTTTTTATTCTTTAATATATTTGGAGTTTATTGAAGTTTATATGATTAGATCTTGTAATACTATTTTCCACCAAAATGCTAATTAGTTTTATTCCCAATTTGCATAAATAGAAAGAAATAAGTTCTTTACCAAATAATTTGTGCTGTTAGCTTTACTAAAATATTAGTATTGGTTCTATACTTTACTTATCAATAGCCTATTGATTTATTTTGTATTTTTTTAACTCACTAACATATATTTTTTATTACTACCACTATGTAATACATTTCTGTCATTCCTTCTTCCTCATTAATGTTTTCTCCCCCTGTTATTTTAATTCTCAAAATTTCACTGATCTCTTATTCTTCCATATGAATTTTGTTATAATTTTGAACAATACCATTTAGGGATAGATACTTTTATGTATATGAATTTAAAAAATTTTAATCATTATGGTATAGTGATGGTGGAACAGTTTCTTTAAAACTTTTAATTGAATTCAAAGTAACCCATTAGGATATTGATTAATATCATATGTGTATAGATTATTTTTGTCATATTGTCATTTTGATTGGATGACTCAGACTAACTACAAATACCTGATAAACACCAGATTTATTTTTTTCTTGAAAATATTGAAGATATTTCCAACTATTTTGATTCTATTTCTGTGAAAGCTGTTTTGAAAATGTAATTATATGAGTCCTGTGTGTATATGGATATTGGTAGGTCAATTCCAAGAAATGTAATGCATTTTACTGTTTTAAATTACATTTTTCATTCTCTGAAGTCTTCCTTTATGTGTTGATAATATTAGAAAGGCTGATTGTGTGTGTGTGTGTGTGTATTTCCTGCAACTTCATTTGACTTGTCTATTTGATTAGCTTTTCTCATTTCTTGTTGTCTTGGGCTTTATGAGTGAATCACCTATAAAAAGAGATGTTTGATTGTTAAGACATGCCTTAATATCCTTTTCTTATTGCTATAGGTAATATTTATTGAACTATTTTGAATAATATATTAATGCTCAAGGAGGAATGTTTCTCTTTACTTTTTTAAACATAACTATTTTGTCTTGTTTTGCTGAAAATTTATTCTATACTTATTGGTACATTCACACCAATTAATTGTTTTCTCTAAAAATAATAGGGAACATTTGTGTAATCCTTTATGGTTAGCAATGATTTTTACAAATATTGTCTAATTTTCTCTTTACAATAACCCCAGGAGCTAGATGCTATAATTAATTTCATTTTATAGAAGATAAAACTGAGCATAAATTACTTGCTCAGAGTCCTAGAGTTAGTAAGTGTATAAAAGTGAGTTTGAATTTGGATCTTTCTCATGTCAGTATCTATCCATTGTACCACATAATTGCCTCTATGCTAAATATCTTCTTTATACTGGATCATTATTAAACATATGATATAAATCTTGTTTATATTAAAGTGTTATTGATCAATCTAATATTGATGCCAATCTTTCATCTAACATTTTTGCAATGATTTTCTTTAGAGTTAAGAGATCATGTAGCTTATTGGCTAAAGGATTAAACTTTGTGTCAAGAATGTTTATATTTAAAAATCATTTCTGATACTTTTCTAGCTAAGTATTTCACTTTATATTTCTAATCCCAAATTTTCTTATCCATACAACATGATTAAAAAAAAAAGAAATTAATCATACATATGTAACACTGGCTTAACTAGGGATTTTGGAAACTATGGTTTGATAATGTATCTAAAGCATGTGGCAAACTTAAAAGCTCTGTAAGTACATCTGAGAGAATTATTATATAGTTCTGTAGCTTTTTTTTTCTCTCTAAGCTGACCATCACTACATGATTCCTTCTCTCCAGCTGTCAACATAATCATCATAAATCCTTCATGTACTTAGACAAAACACACTTAAATCTGAGATTCTGTTCCTAGAACATAGGGTTTGATAAATGAACAAGATCTTTCAAGTGAATTCCAGATCATGGGCTAACCATGTAGCCACTTACTTCCTGCTCATTACAAGGTGTTTCTTCCTATTTGAAAATCAGGTCCCTTAAGGCAAGGTCTCTCACTTTCTTACATTTTATTCCCTTTACTCATCATAATCATGCAGTAAATGAGAATGCATTAGTCACATATCTTAATCACTGTGATTAGAACTGGCAATGAAAAGAAAAACAAAAAGATGGTCTCTGTCATCATAGAGATAACATTTTAGTATTAAAGATAAGATGACAAGAAGGAAAAGATACATACATACATAGGATAAATAATATATAGATAGATGATAGATAGGTAGGTAGATATATAGGATACATAGACTGCTAAGAAGGAATATACACATACATCAGAAATATGCACATACATAATTACATATATATGTATACATATATATGTAATTATGTATGTGTGTATCATGTTAATAAGGAACATTTTAAAAATATATCTTGGTACATAATGTTTTTATGCTTATATATAACATGAATTTGTATGCATACATACATACACGATTTGTGTGTGTGTGTGTGTGTGTGTGTGTGTGTATGTGTATAGTTTAGTGTAGTGTGATGTAGTGTATATAGAAGATGTTTTAGAGGGAAAGCAGTGAATTTAAGTTGAGTCCAAAGAAGCCAGTAAAGTTAGTAGGCAGAGGTGATGAGACCTGGCACTCAAAAGTAAAAGACAATTAGTAAAACATCACAGAATTGGGAGATGGAGGGTAGAATTCCAGGACATGAATAAATAGTAAGGAGATTGGAAGGATACTTAGCAAAGTAGGGAAGGATCTTGAAATTCAAATAGGAAATTATTATATATATTTATATTTATATTTGATTTTGGATGTAATAGGGAGCTATCAGAGTTAAATGAATAGGCATATAATAGGGTCAGACCACTACTTTGGGGAAAAATAAAACACTTCAGCAAGAGAGTAGAAGATAGCTTAGAAGAGTAGACTTATGTCATAGAAACTAGAAGGCAATGGTGGTAAATGCTGCTGTGAGTTAATGAAAGCCTGTAAAAATACAGTGACTGTGGGAGTAGAGAGAATGTATGACATGTTGTGAAGGTTGAAATGACAAGACTAAGAAATGGCTCAGATATATTATTGTCTTGGGAACATTTGCTTTGAGATACCCAGGAGACAACTGGTGATCTGAGACTGTGTCACTAAAGGAGACTACACACACACACACACACACACACACTTAGAGATTGTAACTGAGTGCTCATAAAGTCATCAAACAGGAAAGCATAGACTAGAGGCTTAGAGAATATGTACATTTTATGTTAATGACCTGGGTAATGATAAAACAGGGAGGATGAGAAATGTTCAAATTGGTGGAAGAGAAAGGAGAAAATAATGCCCTAAAACCTAGCACATAGGAAATACTTGTGAAATGTTTTTATTTATGTATTTCTGCTTTCTTTCATTGGACTGGAAATCAGGAGTGATTTTTTCCCACAGAAATAAATAATTGACAACAATGTTATTAGTGTCTATTTCTGAAATAGTTTATGAGAAATGTGCAAATCGGTGCATGGGGTCTTAAGCACCCAGGTAACTCAGTGGATAATGTCTCAAGCTTGGAATTAGGAAGACTCATTTTCCTGAGTTTAAATTTTCACTCAGACATTTACTAACTATGGGATCCAAGTCAAATCATTTCAACTCTGTTTGCCAGGAAAAGCACAAATGAGATCTTGACAAGTCATACATGACTGAAAATAACTGAGTAACAACAACAACAAAATATGGTTCTAATTCTTTTCTTCATGACAGTCCATTTCAGGCATCTTCATTTTTTTTTCTGAAATTGATTTGAATAGATTATCTCTTACTTCCTTTGTAAATTTCTGTCAATTATGCATCTGTAGCTGCTTATCTAGTTAATTCTTCATTTTCTGAAATAAATATATTAGTTTTTATACTTCAAAAAATTTCTCTCTGTATTATGATCCCGCCTTATCTAGCCTTATTTTGCTAATTTGGTTTTAGTCTCCATTACAATATAATTTTCTACATCAATTATATTTATCTATTATTAAAATATTTTAAGTTGACCATTCCACATATATAACAATTACAAATTTCAACACTTTTGTGACACCAATAACCATTTTGTTTATATACATAAATCTATCAGTTCTGATGGAGGAAAATGAAAGGATAATATTAATTCATATAGTCCATTTTTTTATCTTTATTATCAGATAATTTTTGTTATCTTTACTCTTTTGTCATCTTATTTTTTTTTATCTGTACTCACTTTTACTGTTCTTTAGTGTATGGTATTATTAACTATAATTTTTTAAAATATTGTGTTTGATTTAGTTTCCCTGTTTATGTCTGTTTTTAAAATTAATTTGCATTAGCAAACTTTTTTTTTTAGAATGATTGTTACTCTTAATTTTTTTCACCTGATTGAAGCATAATAAATTTTGTTCTAAGTTGTAACTTTGAAATCATGTCCTTTTCTTTTCAGATTTCCTTTGGGAAATACATTCTTTTAGATCTTTTAAAATAAAAGTTTATTTTGAAAATTTTCCATGCATTTTCATTTTTATTTTGAGTTATAATGTTGGGTTTGGATTTCTTCCTAAAATGTTCTTCTACCTTCATTTTTTTTTTGTTTGTTTGTTTTTACCAATACTGGGCATAATATTTCATCAGTATCATTTTCAAACTTTGCTTTCCACATATTCACCCACTTTCAAAGACCAGCCCTAAGCAAAGATAAATAATTTCAGTGAGTCAAACAAGAAAAACTTGGCTCTCCCCCCCCCCAATTTCTATTCTTTCACACATACAAAAACACATGCTTCAGATGGGAATATAATTTAAGGTTAGTTCATTTCTTTTTATATTTTTATTAGTTTGCTTGAATTTCACCATTTGTATTCATCATTTGAGTATAATAATTCACCTACTTTCTTTTTCAAGTTCCTTCCTTTTCATCCAGTTCTAGTAGATTTGTAAATTAATCATAATTTTTCTTGTATATTTCTTACACAAAGTAAAGCCTCATAAATAGCACATCTACTTTGATGCTGATAAAATATAATTTCTTTATTTTGACAAGATTAATAAAAAGACAGCTTCATCATAAATTTCAATATTAGGAATACCTAAAAGCAACATGATGAATGAAAATTCCATCTTTTTCCTTATGAAAAAGCAATCTGGAGTAGCATGTTGATTGTCCTTGTTTTTCATTTTCCTTATTATTATTTATTTGTAACACACATTGCTTTATGAATCATGCTGGGAAAGAAAAATCAGAGCAAATGAGAAAAACCATTGGGAGACATTTTCTTGTTTTAAACAGCATTTAATTTCCTTTCTTTTTTTTTTCTGAAAAAGAAAGTATGTGCAAATAAATAATTGACAGTTATAGAGATAGCTAAGTATTCTGTCTTTCTTGGTCACTCTATCTATTTCTATGTTTGTGTGTGTAAATATGTTTGTGTGTATATGTGTATATGTTGGGTGGCAAAATTACTTCCTTCTGTATACTTGAAAGATTCATTCATTATCACAGAAACCTTGGAGTCTGATAACAAAAATTTTGAATTACTTTAATTTCATATTTACCTCTATTATCATTCTATGTATTTAAGAAATCTTCATTCTGACATCTACTTTCAATATTTTTAGGAAGTTTTCTTCAATTGTTTCCTGTAATATGCCATTCATGTTCTTATTTTTCACATATTTCTAGGAGATTGAAAATTGTAATGTCACTTCTCTGAATTTCACTTTCTCTCTTTATTATTTTTCATTAGTAGTTCTCTCAAATCATCATTATTCATTATTTTTTATTATTTTTTTTTCTCTCCAGACAATTTTTAGGAAGATTTTGCCATTGCTTAGTTGAAGTCAAAGGCAGAGATAGTAAAATAGTAAAGCTTATCAGATTTAGTTGTCTGCAGATGACATAAAATGCCAAAATATTACAGAATCTCATAAATGAGAATTGAACTCAGATCTTCTGACTCAATTCATTTTGATTTCTACCATACACAGATTTTGAACAGGATGGTCAAATTTTCATAAGTTTTCTATTTTCTCATTGATGAGATAACTCATGTTGGAGTATTATACTATGAAAGTCAACAAAAAATCTTTAATGGTTTGACTAGTTCACTCAGTTGATAAAAGTATTTTACTAATGAAAAGAAATCTATACTATTGATCCTGAATGTATCAGTTGGCTTATTTGTTCCATCATCACTGATATCACACCAAATGCTATTTAACCAAAGGTTAGTAACAATCATAATGAAGGCTGAATGAAACACTTCTGACTGAACCATACACATAAATCACTAAAATCCTAATGAATACATTTAAGTGATCTTATTTTCATATGCAAAGAACAGCACAATCATGTACAAGAAAAAGATACAAAGGATGGTGGTTTAGCAGTACTAAATCCAAAACTCTATTACAAAGCAGCAGCCATCAAAAACATTTGGTACTAAGAAAGAGAGTGCTTGGGGCAGCTAGGTATTACAGTGGATAGAGCACCAGCCCTGAAGTCAGGAGGACCTGAGTACAAATTTGGCCTTAAAGACATATAACACTTCCTAGCTAAGTGGCCTTGGGCAACTTACTTAAACCCAATTGCCTCAGAAAAAAAAAAAAAAAAAAAAAAAAAAAAAAAAAAAAAAAAAAAAAAAAAAAAAAAAAAAAAAAAGAAAATAGAAATAGAGTGCTTGATCACTGGAGTAGATTAGATACAAATGACACAACAATCAAAGCTTATAGTAATCTATTATTTGATAAACCACCAAACTCCAAGGTTCTGGAATAGGTAATATCATCATATCATCTGCAAAGAATGATAGTTTTATTTTCTCATTGCCTACTCTAATTGCTTTATTTTTCTTTTCTCATTGTCAAAGCCAATATTTTTAGTACAATGTTCAATAGTGATGATAATGTTTCAACACTGATATTATTGGGAATATGTCCAGCTTTTTTCCATTGCAAATAATGCTTACTGTTGGTTTTAGATAGATACTGTTTATTCTTTTAAGGAAAGTTTTTATCATTACTATGTTCTCTAATGTTTTTAATAGGAATGGGTGCTCTATTTCCTCAAAAGTTTTTTTTTTCTATGTTTATTGAGAATATCATATGATTGGGGGCGGAGCCAAGATGGCGGAGAAGACACACGCGACTTTCTAAGCTCTTCTCTTACCCTCTTTATCAATATTATATCGAGCCTCAAAAATAGTCTTGACTGCTACAATTCGTAAAGATAAGAAATAGAACAACTCACCGGCCAAAGAAAATCTGCAGTCTCGCCAAAAAGGTTGGTTCCAGGGCCAGGGGGAGTCGGCGCAGACAGGGAGAGAAATTAGGTTCCTGAGGAGAGTCTCAAACCGAGGGAGAAAGCACAGATCTCAGCATTAAGCGGCAGCCTCAACCCGCAGTAAGGGCTTTTCCTTAGGGGCAGTTGATCCTGCACCGCAGAGGACACAGCCAGGTTAGCCTCCAATCTGCGCAGTGGGGAGCTTGGCTTAGGGCCATAGAGCTTTTCCAGGGCCGATTTGCATTGGGCAGAGACACTGGGGCAGAGTTCCGGGCGGTCTGCAGTCTGCGGTCAGCTGCTAATACTCACAGTCCCACAAGAGGCTCCGGCCTGGGGCAGTGACACTTTCACCCCTTAGTCTCTAGCCGAGGGCAATCGATAATCCACTCAGCCCTACTAAGCAGTTTGATAGCTCGGCCAGTGCTGAATCCACTTCCTGTTGGGAAAGGGAAAACTCTCACTCGGAGCACTCCCATACCTGAGCCTGGAAATCGGTTTACATCTCTCCCTGCTCTGCAGAGAAGCTGGTAACCTCTTGCCTAGGAGACCTACCCTAAAGGCTTTAAAACATGAATAAAAGATGAAAAGAACGATCGACAGCTTCTATGCTGAAAAGAGCAGGTCAGCAAACCTGAAGAGACCTCAAACAGCAAAAATGCATCAGACTGTCCTCTTTTACATAATGCTCTCATAGAAGAGACCGTTAAAAGTCTCAAAAGAGAGTTAGAAGATAAATGGGAAAGGAAAGAGAAGCTCTCAAAGAGAGCAACAACTTCCTGAAATAGCAATTGGAAAAGTTAAAAATTCCCAGGAAGTGCAGGAAACAAAATTGGTGAATTGGAAAAATAAAAAATCTCAGGAAAGTAAGAATTGTGAATTGAAAAATAAAGAATTCACTAGAAAGTAGGATTTGTGAATTGAAAAGACAAAGAACTCGCAAGAAAGTAGGATCTGTGAATTGAAAAGAAAATAATTCACTAAAAAAAAATTAGTGAAATGGAAAAAATTCCACAGACCAAAACAATACATACAAAAACTCAATTGGACATATACAGAAAGAAGTAAAAAAGCTAATGAAAAAAATAATTCTTTAAAAATTAGAACTGAACAAATTGAAACTAATGATGCATTGAGACAGCAAGAATCAGTCAACAAAACCAAAAATGACAAACTGAAAAAACCATGAATTATCTACTTGCTAAAATGACAGACTTGGAAAATAGATCTAGGAGAGATAATCTGAGGATTATTGGACTTTCCGAAAACTATGATGAAAAAAGAGCCTAGAACACTATTTTACAAGAAATCATCAAAGAGAACTGCCCAGATGTAATAGAATCAGAAGGTAAAATAGGCATTGAAAGAATCTCATCGAACACCTTCTGAAAGAAACCCTAAAATAAAAACCCAAGGAATATTGTGGCAAAATTTCAGAACTATCAGATTAAGGAAAAAATTTTACAAGCAGCCAAAAAACCATTTAAATACGAGGTGCCACAATAAGGATCACCCAAGATCTGGCTGCCTCTACATTAAAGGAAAGAAGGCCTGAATATGATATTCGAAAGGCACAAGAACTTGGGATGCAGCCAAGAATAAACTACCAGCTAAGCTGAGCATTTTCTTCCAGGGAAGAAGATGGACATTTAATGAAACAAATGAATTCCATTTGTTTCTGAAGAAAAAACCAGAACTAAACAATAAATTTGATCTCCAAGAATAGAACTTAAGAGATGCAGAAAAGGTAAAAATAACTCTTGAGAATTGTATTTCTAGTGGATATACAAAAAAATACATGAAAATTTGATAGTACTGATAACATAAAAAGGGAAATAGATATGGAAAAGGCATGATGGCAGAATAAGGTGGGAAGGAGGGATAAAAGAGGGAAACCACATCCCACAAAGAGGCTAAGGAAACTTATCATATCTGAGGAATTCTAGAGAGGGAGGAACATTGTGTGAATCTTACTCTCATCAGAGTTGGCTCAAAGAAAAAATAATTGACATTTGTTTTAGAGAAAATTTCTCTCGCCTCATTAAAACGGGGAGAGGAAAAGGAAAAGAAAAAGAGTAATAGGAAGGAAGGGAAAGACTCAAAGGGGGAGGGGGGATTATAAAGAGGATAAGTATCGTGATACAAGAGGAATACAAGTTTAAAAGGGGAAAGAGGGTTGGGGGAGGCAAGAATAAGTAAAGCACAATCTGGGGTTATTAGGATGGCAGGAAATACAGATTTAGTAATTCTAACCGTAAATGTGAATGGGATGAACTCCCCCATAAAGAGGAGACAGATAGCAGACTGGATCAAAAGTCAGAACCCTACAATATGTTGTTTACAAGAAACACATTTAAAGCAGGGGATACATATAGAGTAAAGGTAAAAGGCTGGAGCAAAATCTATTATGCTTCAGGTGAAGTCAAAAAGTAGGTAGCCATCCTTATCTCAGATCAAGCAAAAGTAAAATTGATCTAATTAAAAGAGATAAGAAGGAAACTACATCCTGCTAAAGGTGCATAAACAACGAAGCAATATCAATATTAAACATATATGCACCAAGTGGTATGGCACTCAGCTTCCTAAAGGAGAAGTTAAGAGAGTTGCAAGAAGAAATAGACAACAAAACTGTAATAGTAGGAGATCTCAACCTTGCACTCTCAGAATTAGACAAATCAAACCACAAAACAAATAAGAAAGAAATTAAAGAAGTAAACAGAATATTAGAAAAATTAGGTATGTTGGATCTTTGGAGAAAATTGAATGGAGATAGAAGGAATATACTTTCTTCTCAGCAGTTCATGGAACTTATTCAAAATTGACCATATATTAGGACATAAAGACCTCAAAATTAAATGCAAGAAAGCAGAAATAGTAAATGCTTTCTTTTCAGATCATGATGCAATAAAACTACATTCAACAAAAAATTAGGGGGAAATAGACCAGAAAGTAATTGGAAACTAAACAATCTCATCTTAAAGAATGATTGGGTGAAGCAGCAAATTATAGATACAATTAATAATTTCACTCAAGATAATGACAATGATGAGACATCATACCAAAATTTGTGGATGCAGCCAAAGCGGTAATAAGAGGGAATTTTATATCCTTAGAGGCTTACTTGAATAAAACAGAGAAAGAAAAGATTAATGAATTGGGCTTGCAACTAAAAAAACTAAAAAGACCAAATTAAAAACCCCAATCAAATACTAAATTGGAAATTCTAAAATTAAAAGGAGAAATTAAAAATATTGAAAGTAAAAATCTATTGAACTAATTAATAAAACTAAGAGTTGGTTCTATGAAAAGCCAATAAAATAGATAAGCCTTTGGTAAATCTGATTAGAAAAGGAGGGAGGAAAATGAAATTAGTAGTCTTAAAAATGAAAGGAGAACTTTCCACCAAGGAAGAGGAAATTAGAGAAATAATAAGGAGTTATTTTGCTCAACTTTATGCCAATAAATTTGATAACCTAAGTGAAATGGATGACTACCTCCAAAAATATAGACTTCCCAGATTAACAGAGGAGGAAGTAAATTGTTGAATAGTCCCATTTCAGAAAAGAAATAGAACAGGCAATTAAACAACTCCCTAAGAAAAAATCCCCAGGACCAGATGGATTTACATGTGAATTTTACCAAACATTTAAAGAACAATTAGTCCAATGCTATATAAATTATTTGATAAAATAGGAATGAAGGAGTCCACCAAATTCCTTCTATGACACAGACATGGTACTGATACCTAAACCAGGTAGGCTGAAACAGAGAAAGAAAATTATAGACCAATCTCCCTAATGAATATTGATGCTAAAATCTTAAATAAGATATTAGCAAAAAGACTACGAAAATCATCTCCAAGATAATACACTATGATCAAGTAGGATTTATACCAGGAATGCAGGGCTGGTTCAATATTAGGAAAACTATCAATATAATTGGCCATGTTAATAACCAAATTAACAAAAACCATATGATCATCTCAATAGATGCAGAAAAGCATTTGATAAAATCCAACATCCATTCCTATTAAAAACACTGAGAGTTTAGGAATAAATGGACTTTTCCTTAAAATAATCAGCAGCATCTATTTAAAACCATCAGTAAGCATCATATGTAATGGAGACAAACTGCAACCATTCCCAATAAGATCTGGAGGAAACAAGGTTGCCCACTATCACCGTTACTATTTAATATTGTATTAGAAACGCTAGCTATAGCAATAAGAGCTGAGAAAAGATTAAAGGAATAAGAATAGGCAATGAGGAAGCCAAATTATCACTCTTTGCCGATGACATGATGGATACTTAGAGAACCGAGATTCTGCTAAAAAGTTATTAGAAATAATCCACAACTTTAGCAAAGTTGCTGGTTATAAAATAAACCCACATAAGTCATCAGCATTCTTATATATCACTAACAAAATCCAACAGTCAGAGTTACAAAGAAATTCCATTTAAAGTAACTACTGATAATATAAAATATTTAGGAATCTATCTGCCAAGGAAAATCAGAAACTTTATGAGCAAAATTACAGACCACTTTTCACACAAATTAAGTCTGATCAACCAATTGAAAAATATTAAATGCTCTTGGATAGGGGAGCAAATATAATAAAGATGACAATATTAACTAAACTAATCTATTTATTTAGCGCTATACCAATCAGACTCCCAAAAACTATTTTAATGACCTAGAAAAAATAACAACAAAGTTCATATGGAAAAACAAAAGGTCAAGAATTTCAAGGGAATTAATGAAAAAAAATCAAATGATGGTGGCTTAGCTAACAGATCTAAAACTATACTATAGAGCAGCAGTTACCAAAACTATTTGGGATTGGCTAAGGAATAGATTAGTTGATCAGTGGAATAGATTAGGTTCAAGGGATAAAACAGTCAACAAATATAGCAACCTAGTCTTTGACAAACCCAAAGATCCCAGCTTTTGGGATAAGAACTTACTGTTTGATAAAATTGCTGGAAAATTGGAAACTAATATGGCAGAAACTAGGCATTGATCCATACTTAACGCTGTACACCAAGATAAGTCAAAATGGGTTCATGACCTAGGCATAAAGAATGAAATTATTAATAAATTAGAGGAACATAGGATAGTTTACCTCTCAGACCTGTGGAAGGGAAGGTTTTTATGACCAAAGCAGAACTAGAGATCATTACTGATCACAAAATAGAAAATTTCGATTATACCAAACTGAAAAGTTTTTGTACAAACAAAACTAATGCAGACAAGATTAGAAGGGAAGCAATAAACTGGGAAAATATTTTTACAGTCAAAGGTTCTGATAAAGGCCTCATTTCCAAATATATAGAGAATTAACTCTAATTTAAAAATCAAGCCATTCTCCAATTGAAAAATGGTCAAAGGATATGAACAGACAATTCTCAGATGAAGAAATTGAAACTATTTCTAGTCATATGAAAAGATGCTCCAAGTCATTATTAATCAGAGAAATGGAAATTAAGACAACTCTGAGATACACTACACACCTGTCAGATTGGCTAAGATGACAGGAAAAATAATGATGATTGTTGGAGGGATGTGGGAAAACTGGGACATTGATTCATTGTTGGTGGAGTTGTGAACGAATCCAACCATTTTGGAGAGTAGTTTGAACTATGCTCAAAAAGTTATCAAACTGTGCATACCCTTTGATCCAGCAGTGTTACTACTGGGATTATATCCCAAAGAGATTATAAAGAAGGAAAGGGACCTGTATGTCACGAATGTTTGTGGCAGCCCTTTTGTAGTGGCTAGAAACTGGAAACTGAATGGATGTCCATCAGTTGGAGAATGGCTGAATAAATTGTGGTATATGAAAATTATGGAATATTACTGTTCTGTAAGAAATGACCAACAGGATGATTTCAGAAAGGCCTGAGAGACTTACAGAACTGATGCTAAGTAAATGAGCAGGACCAGGAGATCATTATATACTTCAACAACAATACTAGATGATGACCAGTTCTGATGGATCAGGCCATCCTCAGCAACGAGATCAACCAAATCATTTCTAATGGAGCAGTAATGAACTGAACTAGCTATACCCAGAAAAAGAACTCTGGGAGATGACTAAAACCACTACATTGAATTCCCAGTCCCTATATTTATGCACACCTGCATCTTTGGTTTCCTTCACAAGCCTAATTGTACAATAATTCAGAGTCTGATTCTTTTGTACAGCAAAATAATGTTGTGGTCATGTATACTTATTTGTATCTAAGTTATATTTTAATATATTTAACATCTACTGGTCATCCTGCCATTTAGGGGAGGGTGGGGGTGAAGTAGGTGAAAATTGGAACAAGAGGTTTGGCAATTGTTAATGCTGTAAAGTTACCCATGTATATATATCCTGTAAATTAAAGGCTATTAAATAAAAAAAAAATAAAAAAAAAAAAAAAAAGAGAATATCATATGATTTCTGTTGGTATTGTTATTGATATGGTGGATTATGGTAATAGTTTTCCTGATACTGACCTATCCTTCATTCTTTGTAAATTCATTTTCCTGCTGAAAAGTTGCTGTAATCTCTTTGCTAATATTTTATTAAAGTTTTTTTGCATCAATAGTAATAAGTAAGATTAGTCTGTAATTTTCTTTCTGTTTTGGCTCTTCCTGGTTTAGGTATCAGTATCATATCTGTATCAAAGGAATTTTGCAGTTTGTCTTCTTTACCTATTTTTCCAGCATGTTTATGTAGTATTGGAATTAATTGTTCCTTAGATATTTGATAGAATTAATTGGTGGATTCATCTGGCCCTGGAGATTTTTTTTTAAGGATTTCATTAACAGCTTTTTCAATCTCTTTTTTGAAAATGTAACGTTTAAGTAATTATTCCTTTTCTGTTAATCTCAGGAATTTATATGTTTTTTTCTAAATTTTCATCCATTTTGATTAGATCGTCAGATTTGCTGGCAAATACTTGGGCAAAATAGCTCCTAATTAGTGCTTTAATTTCTTTGTCGTTGGTAAATTTAACCTTTTCATTTTTGATGCTGGTTATTTGTATTTTTCTTTCCCTTTTCTTATCAAATTAACCAACAATTCATTTTTTTGTCTTTTCCATAAAACAAATTATTTTATTTATTAATTCAAAAGGTTTCTTTGGTTCAGTTTTATTAATTTCTTCTTTGAATTTCAGACTACCTAATTTGGATTTTAATTAGGGTTTTTTTTTCTAGCTTTTTTAGTTGCATGCCCAATTCCTCAACCTCCCTTGAACCTCAACCATCCCTTGAAGAATGCTTTCCAGGTTCTTTTTAAAATTTTTTTTTCTGTCATGACTTTCAGGTAGGCCAATTATCTCTTCTGGATCTATTTCCCAGGTAGGCTTTTTTCCCAATGAAGTATTTAACATTTTCTTCTATATTTTCATTCTTTTCAGTTCGTTTGACTGATTCTTATTGTATTACAGAATCATTAGCTTCCATTTGCTGCATTCTAGTTTTTAATGTGTGATTTTTTTAGTTAGCTTTTGTATTGCTTTTTCAATGTGGTTAATTCTACTTTTTTAAGAAATTGCTTTCTTTTCTGTTTCTTATTCATTTTCTTTTCTTTTCTTTTGGTATTTGCTCTATTTATGTTTTTATGTTTGAGTTCTGCTTCTGGGGTAAAGAGATAGCTGTTCCAAACTACTCTTTAGTTCTGAGCCTTGACTTTTAGTACAGGGTACTCTTGTCTGAAGGGGGAAGTCTTGTCTGAAGGGGGAAGTTTTGCTTGCTCTTTTCAGGAAATGACCAAGAGTTTCCCTTCTGAGGTAGGACTTGAAGTTGTCCCACTGATATGCTCTTCTATTGAGGTAGAACTCAAGATCGCAGTTGCTGATTTGCTGTGATTAAAACTCTCTCATCAGCTTTTCCAGAGTCTATCTGAGCTGCTCTGAGAATCCTTTTCACCAGAGTGAGACTGACCTTCCCTGAAATTTTTCCAGTCTATATTGAGCTGGAGAGTGATTTCATTTCATCAGACTCCGTTCAGAAGCTTGATTTCATGTGTTTTTTGAGGGAAAATGGGAGAACTCAAGCAGCTTCCTCACTTTACTCCAGCATCTTAGCTCCATCCCTGGAAGTCCCATAATTTTCTAAAACTGAAACTTTCATCAACCCGTAGCTAACCTGGTTTTGACCATCTTCAAACTTACTGAGCCTGGTCTTTAAATGGCAGAAAGATATTCTGTTTCTTAAATCACTTTTAAATACTTTCCACATTTATAGAACCTTCCAGAGTTTATAACCCAGGATCACTTTCATGCCACAATAAAATGTCAATTAATATGATGTGCCAAATAACATTTTTGTGTGTTTGGTTAGTTTTTTTTTTTCAATCATGGAGTCTTCAGTGATTTAGACATGTCTCCCTTCTTCCCCTGCTTATTCTCCTTTTAAGATAGCATTGCTGTTATTTCTCTTGCCTTTATTTCTATTTATGCCATGCAAGGATTAGTTTCCTATAGTTATATTTTCTTCAAAGAAAAGAAAATCAGAAATAGCTCTACAAATTCATGTTGTTGTTTTTTTCCTGATAAATAGGAATGGATCCTCAATTATAGTCTCAATATGATTCAGATCTCTGAAATCATAGACAACATTTGATATTTGTCCTCATGTGGACCATTTCCTCCACTTTAAGATAAGTGGCAGTCACCAGTCTTTATGAGAATCCTTTTAATCATATCTGAGGGCAAGTTTTATTTATCTAAAAGGAAGGGAGAAAAAAATGTAGCATCTGGGCTAACATCAAACAAAACAAAATAAAACAAACAAACAAAAATGTTTCTTATTCAGGGCTTTTCAAAGAAATCATAAATCTTTCCAAAAGTGAGGGGAAAAGAATATACTTAGGGAAAGAGAATTTAAAAATAAATAAATGAACACAAGTAAAAATCTGAGAAAAAGTGAAAGTGGAAAAATACCAACTAATGCCCTGTATATCTTTTAAGAAAAAAGAGCACAGCTTAATGAAGCTTAAGTCCTAAAGGAGTTTAAAAAATCACTTCCTGTTTTGCCCTGCACTCTTCTGGGATTTCTACAAGTTAACATTGTAGTTATGCAATAACACAAGGCCTGTAGAGAAAAATCACTAAATTGTTGAGTGCGTTCACTATAAATGTGTATTATGTGATCTCAACTTGACCCTCTCTAAGGTAAGGTAATTCTTTTATACCACAATTTAGTAGCTCAGTGGATGGAGCGCTGATAATAAGGAACACCTAAATTCAAACTAAGCCTGAAATATTTATTGTGTGATCCTAAACTTAACTGCTTACCTGCCTCAGTTTCCTCAAATATAAAATGGGGATAATACTATCATTTTCCTTACAAAGTTTTTCCTCCTCCTTTTCTTTTTCCTTCTTTTTCTTCTTCTTTCTTCTTCTTCTTCTTCTTCTTCTTCTTCTTCTTCTTCTTTTTCTTCTTCTTTTTTTTTTTTTTTTTTTTTTTTTTACTGAGGCAATTGAATTCAGGTCCTCGATCCACAGCAATCAACTAGCTGCCCCAAAGTTTTTCTGAGAAACAAATCAAATGAGATAACATTTGGAGTGATTAGCACAATGCTTGGCTTTTGGTACTTGCATAGGCACTTACTAAGTAATTGCTACCTGTAACCTTCCCTTCCCTCTAAGTAACTCATGATCTTCTCAGAAAACAATTTCCAAACCTTTTCATCTCTCCTTTATCTTTCATAGATTTAAGTTATCCTGTCCACTAGGCCATTTACTGAAAGTCTCTTTCTCCATTCTCATCATCACTCAAATGTTTTCTGATTCCCTTTCCCTTTTGTCTCATAAGAGGAAGTGGCCCTTCTCTTTGCCAAGGAAAACTTCTGAACATGCCCAAGTAACCATCCTACCTCTCTTATTCATCTTTAGAATCTTTCTGTCAGGAAAAAATAATGATGAATTATGTTGGAGAGGATATGGATAAACTAGAATACTGATGCATTGTTGGTGGAGTTGTGAACTGCTCCAACCATTCTGGAGAGCAATCTGCAACTCTGCCCAAAGGGCTATCAAAATGTGCATATCTTTTGACCCAGCAGTGCTTCTACTGGGCTTTTTTTCTCAAAGACATCTTAATGGAAGGAAAAGGACTCACATGTGAAAAAATGTTTGTGGCAGCCCTTTTTGTAGCAGCAAGAAACTGGAAACTGAGTGGCTGCCCATCAGTTGGAGAATGGCTGAATAAATTATGGTACATGAATGTTATGGAATATTATTGTTCTGTAAGAAATGAGCAGCAGGATGATTTCAGAGAAGCCTTGACAGAATTATATGAACTGAAGCTGAGTGAAGTGAGCAGAACCAGGAGATCATTATATAAGGCAACAACAAGATTATACAATGATCAATTCTGATGAACATGGCTCTTTTCAACTATGAGATGATTCAGTCCAAGTCCAATGGTCTTGTAACAAGAGAGCCTTCTACACTTAGAGAGAGGACTGTGAGAACTGAGTATGGATTAAAACATAGCATTTTCACTCTTTTTGTTATTTGCTTGCATTTTGTTTCCTTTCTCAGTTTTTTTTTTCCTTTTTGATTTGATTTTTCTTGTTCAGTAAGATAATTATATAAATATATACATATGTTAAATTTAATATATGTTTTAACATATTTAGCATATATTGGCTCACTTGCCATCTGGGGGTAAATGGAGGAAAGGAAGGAGAAATTTGTAATACAAGGTCTAAATGATCTTTTCTTTCAAATCATAACTTTAGGCCATAACTTCATTCATATCTTCTTTTAAATAGATGTCCCCAAACTATAACCTGAATATTCTCATTTTCTCTCCATTTTGGAGAAATGATTGGTGATTTCATCTGCTTCTATGGATTCAATTATCATCTCTATCTGAAATCTGCTATCCAGTCTTGGACTTTCTACTGATGTTCTGATCTTCAATTTCACATCTACAATTGCTTAATGTACATTTCAAACGAGATATCCTAAAAATATGTCATCAAATAGAATTCAATTCAATTCAATCATTAATTAAGTATATTCTTAGGACATTTTAGTGCTTGTCTATCTTCTTCATTGTTTTGTATATATTTTATATATTTGTGACAAATGCTGCAAATTGGCAATTAGTCAAATCTACAGTTAAACAGGTTGGAAAGAGGAATGGACTAGACTGCTTTTGAAAAAATGGATGAATATGTTAATGACCTTAAATTTCTGCCTAAAACAAAGGCCATTTTTTTTAATGACAACATTTTTCTAGCCTTGTTTTTTGACTAAGTATTGCAGAATGCTACATTCCACAATGGATTAAAAGTGAAAATAAAAACATTCAAAGGCCAATTGAGAGGCACATGGAAACCCTGAATAGCTTTCAAAGTATTGCAAAGAATAGTAAAGATGTAAGACTAATGATATCAAAGAAATATATGAGTAAAAAAGATGACTTAGGAACATGGTTATCAGAAAATCTACTACATAATTTTCATTGATACTCTCATGATACCACTAGAAAATGAGGAAGACCTCATATTGTTGGGCTGAGGGGGTTGGTCATGAGTTACACAATAAAAGAAGCCATGGATTGATGGCCATTTGCATCCATGGAAGGAATATTAATAATGGCGAGTTAACTGATCCATGTGAGTAGTAAGCTTCCTTTATGGAAGGAAGCTATATAACAAATAGAAGATAGGATAGGAAAGTTATTATATATTCCATTTAATAAAATTGGAAGTCAGTTGGGTAACTTTGGACATATGTTAATACCTTAGTGCATTCAGCAACTAATATTAAGATTTAAATATATGGAAGATAATGACAAGAAAGTAGAATATTAATTTTCCTCTACTAACACCTGAACAAAATATTTTTTTCCCCTGGGAAAGTGCTAATGTGACATTAAACATGACCTTTTAAGCAACTGATTGAAATGCAACTTAAAAAAAAGATACCTAAATAATGTCACATGAAACACTATATCAATTTAGGTTGGTTTCACTAGAAAGAGCAGATATTTCATGATTTAATGGGATATAAAGTTAGATACAAAGTTCACATATAGATTTTAATGATAATTCAAATTTTGTAAAGATATTTTCATGAATGAAAAATTGCATGAAATGCAATGAATAGTGTACAATTTAGAGACTAGTTTCCTCAGGCCAAATACTTCATCAAATCAGGATGCAGGAATACTTCCAGACTTAATCTTGCAGACCTAATTTTAAGAAAAAAGATAGACAAAGGAAAAGGGCACATTAATCAGGAACCTAGACCATGACATGGGCATGGGGCCTTTTCTTATCATTAATTAAAATAACTATTCAGAAATCTAAGCACATAAGAATATGTAGGGGAAAGATACTAGGAGGTAATTAGAAAAAAAAAAAAAGGTTGTCATTGAAGAGAGAAATAGAGGGGAGGTTTAGATGCATATTTGGTAGATATTTTCATATCCCAGAAAGAGTCAGGGAGCTAAATCAAAGTTTAAACATTAACTACTAAACTAATCATTGCAATTTGTGCCTGTTAATTGCTGGCCAAATTCATGTGTCAGAAAAGTTATAATACATGTTTTTAGATATTTGAAAAGATTCATATTTTGGTATCTCTTGATTTTTTAGTGACCTCATATCCATATATTTTCTCAAATTAATGTTGTAACCATATAAGGCAAATTTAAAAAACAGCATGAAATAGGTATCCTATTTGATATAACAATGAGAGTTTATAAAAAAATAGCAGATTCTGTTTGTTATCTCCTTGAGATAATATTGAAGGAGTTATTCTCTCTTCACCCATGACATGTCCTTCAGTTGAGGCTGCTTTTTTGCATTATATGAGCACCCATATTTGGAAAGAATTTGCAGAAAGTCATTTAGATATGAAAAATGTAAGTCTATTACCCCAAATCCAATCACTTTTATCTCCCTCTCTTTAATATTCTAATCATTTTCATAGATAAATAAAAAAATAAAGGTTTCACATTTTACATCATATTAATGTTTTCCACCAAACATACTGTCCATTTTAATGAGATTTGTCATATAGCATAATATTTATTTTTATTTGAGGCATCTATGTAGTCCCAAATAGAGAGTGTGAGACTTTAAATCAATAGGACTTAATTGTGTCACCCTGGTTATGTCACATATCTTATCTCAGCCTCAATTTCCTGTTCGTAAAATGAGTATTGGACTTGATCACCTTTAAGTTTCTTTCTAAATCCATGCTTACATGGTTTGATGGTCCAAAACCAATCAACAGTAGAAGTATAACAAAATATTGTTTGATATACCCAATCAACAATGAAAGAGAAAACTGAAAGGGCAAGGAAAAATAAGGAGTTCATGAAGCATAAAAACAAAACAAATCATTAAATATGTCAAATTTTTATAATATTGTATATTATTTATTTTTATAATATTTTGATCAAATTTTTTATATTTTTATAATATAAAAGTATTAAGAAGTATAGGAATTACAGAGCTCATATACACACAGAGCTCCCATAAAGAAACAGGGTTATGCAATGACTATAGAAAAGGAAAAATGCAAAAATTTAGCACCTACTAGATATATAAAAAGACAGTCAGGTGGTTAGATATTTTTTTTATAAATTAACAAATGAGAAATTCTGCAATAAAGAATACATACCTTAAGTGTCCTAGAGAAATAAGTAAATAAATATATCAGCTTCTCATTATATACAGAACTTCTAATGACTTTAGATTGATCAATAAAATTAATTATATTTTAAATCAGTTACTATTTCAAATATTCAATCTGCATAGTAGATGCAAGGAAATGTTTATAAAATGTAAAAATCTAATCAAAGAAAGTTAAACCTTGTGGGAATAGGACAAGACACATGATATCCTTGCCATTCTGACTGCTATTAGATTTGTATTGACCCAGGAACATGTTCATAAGAGTTTATAATTGAAGCTGAAATTAACTAAGTTCAGTATCTCTTAATTCGACATTCACACTCCCTTTTTAATTTTGGCAAATGTATATAACAAGTTTCCATCATAATTATATGCATCTTATTTAATGTATTTAAGAAGAGTATTGTGAGAAAGGTTGACTTTATCAGACTAGTCTAATCCCTTCAGTTTACAGATAAAACTTTTTTTTAAATGCCCAAGGTTACCCAGTACTAAGTAGAATAAATGAGATTTGGATCCAGATCCACTGACCCCAAATTAAAAACTATTCATTACCCTATTCTATCTCCAGCCTCTTGAGAAAAGATAATGCAACTGGCCTTGAAAGTGAGGTCATTCAAATCTCTTGTTTGCTTGTATATACTGACTCCAAAACTCAACCTAAACATTCAATTTCAGTTTCTAAAAAAGAAGATACTTGATCTTAACTCTTGTCATAAGAGGATTTTTAGAGTTGCAGTAAATTGCTCTTCTTCCCTGTTCTATAATTAATAAAATCCCAGCTCTTACCTAACTCAGATATGTTATTCAGGGAAAGAATCTTTCAGCTATCTGAAGTCCTCAGGTATCTAAGCCTTCCTAAGTCTGTCTGCATAAGGAATTGCCCTCTAAAAAAATATGTTTACTACTTCCTTGGCCTGTGTTCTTTTATACGAGAGACTCTTGTCTGCTTTGGAACTATGTATGCAGGGGGTCCTTGTTCACTGTGATTGGATCAGTGCAGTACTAGTACTCCTCCTCTCTCTAGGTCTGCAACCTGGAACCAATTATGAGCATAGCCACAGAGTTCTACCTCTATGTTAGCAACGAGATTCCTGTAATCTCCTTCTGTTCAGTTACTTGAACCTCTTACCTCTATGGACTAAGAGCTTCAAAAGCAGCTGCTTCCAAGACCTAATCTGGGTTTGCTGGGGCCTGACCTTCACTGTTGGGGCCTGCACTGGATTGTACTCTATTGCCTCCCTCTCTCATCTACCTCTCCTCCCAGATACAACAGACCTTTCTTAATGCTGACCTTCTAAGTGATCTTGGTCTGGAAAATTGTTTCACTATAACTTTTTTGTTAGGGTTTGTCACTCTACAATTTTGTTTAGAGTCATTATTTAAAGATTTTGGAGTCCTTGGTGGGAGAACTTTGTCCCTCCCTTTACTCTTCCATATTTGCTCTACCTCTGGCACTGTTATTTTGCAAGTAGGTCATTAGCACAATAAAAATCTTCTGTTCTCTATCATAACTTATTTTGCTGCTCAAATCTTCATGTCTATTCAACCACCTAGGCCTTTTAGCATATAAGTGAACTGAAGGTTCACTTTATAAGGATATAAAGATATTCTTATCTTTACTACAGATACTTATAGGGATGTTCATAGTGCTAATCTCATCATTTCCCATAAAGAATTAATTTTTCATGAACTTTGAAGTTTTTCTTTGATCAAAATCTCATAAACTTCTTTCTTTCTCATTTATCCTATAACTATTCTTCTACTTTATCAAAACATCCAACTGTAATACCTATTCCTACTCTTCTAGTCTATTATCTCTGTTTAATATCACACTCTCTTAGTTTTCTCTCTTCTTAATTAAGTAATTAATTATACATAGTATTCTATTCTCAAATCCTTTTTTTTCCCTTGTTCTATTACTTTGCCAAATCCTGATTATTTGAAGAGATAACATGTTTATATGTCTGTACACGTACAAACATGTTACCTCAAGAAACAATATAAGCTCCTTGAGGGCAGGGAATTTTTTTGTTTGTTTTTGTCTTTTTATTTAGAGAAGCTAACATAACGCCTAAAATGCAATGGCTGTTTAACAAATGTTTGCCAATTGATTGATATACAATCTATTTTATATTTTATCGTTACATGCATATATGCTGCCAGAGAAACTCTTTAAACAAAAGGTAAGGTCTTTTGAAAGTGTACGTGATATAACTTCAAGTGGACCTTTCTTATTGCTCTATAATGCATTTTTTTCCTGATATATATCTTACATTCCAAATAGTGCTTTTCCCCTACTCTCTCTTCTTTCCATAGACTTTCGTCATTTCTTCCCTCTCAATCAATGATTTATCTCCCACTTTGACCATTAAGGTTTTCATTGAAAATTCTCCACTTTCTGATCAAAGTAGATAAACAGAAAATTGCCAGATGAAGAAATTAAATCCATTTCTATTCATATAAAAAAGTGCTCTAAATCATTATTGGTCAGAGAAATGCAAATTAAAAAAACTCTGAGGCACAACTATGTACTTCTCAGCTTGACTAAGATGAAAGGAAAAAATAATGATAAAGGCTGGAGGGGATGTGGGGAAAACTGGGACACCAATGCATTCTTCTTGGAGTTGTGAACTGATCCAAACATTGGAACTATGCCCAAAGGACTATCAAACTTTACATACCCACCGATTCAGCAGTGCCTCTACTGGGCTCATATTCCCCAAAATGTTTGTACCAACCCTTTTTGTAGTGACAAGAAACTAGAAACTGAGTGGATGCCTATCAGCTGGGTAATAGCTGAGTAAGTTATGGTACATGAATGTTATTACTGTTCTATAAGAAATGATCAGCAGGATGATTTCAGAAAGGCCTGATTTCAGAAAGGCCTGAATTGATGTTAACTTGAGTAGGACCAAGATAACTGTCCACAACCACCACAAGAATATGTGATGATCAATTCTGATGGACATGGCTCTTTTCCACAATGACATGATTCAGCCCAATTTCAATAGATGTGTGATGGAGAGAGTCATCTGCATCCAGAGAGAGGAGTTTATGGATTAAGTGTGGATCACAAAATAGTATTTTCACCTTTTTGTTGTTATTTGCTTGCTTTCTTTTTTTCCTTTTTGTACAGCATGATAATTTTGGAAATATGTAAAGAAGAATTGCACATTTAACAAATATTGGATTACTTGCTGTCTGGTGGACAGGTGAGGTGAAGGGGTAGAGAAAAAATTGGAACACAAGGTTTTGTAAGACTGAATATTGAAAACTATCATTGCATATATTTTGAAAATAAAAAGTTATTATTTAAAAAATGAAAAAAAGGGAATTTTATATTTCTCCCTTACTTAATACCTAAGACCCTTTGTATATCATTCTCCATTGTATTTTTTCTCCCCATCTCCATTTGTTTCTTTTTATATCTCCTCTAATTCATCCCATTTAATTCATCTCTGCTGATAGTTTCTCTCTTTCATGTTTTGTTTTCTTTTTATACTTTCATCCTCAATCAATCCTTACCTAAATATGTTACAATAAGGATCTTATTTCCATTTTCCTTCAAAATTTCTTATATTCTGGCTTCTGTTCCTACCATTTGGCAGAAAACTTTTTTTTCAAGGTTGGGCCTGGAGACAGCAAGGCCTAACTTCTAGTCTGGCCTTATTCATGTGTTAATTGTGTGATCTTGGGCAAATTCCTTAATCAGTAGCAGTAATATTTGTAATGTCCACAGAGCTGTACTTTAATATTTAGAAATGATATATAAGCGCTTGTTTCCTTATCTACTCAAAGTATTCCTTTATTTCTTATAGCTGTAAGGGAAATTGCCCTCTAAAGACTCCATATAAACTACTTAGTGACCTAAAGGAATGTTTTTATTCAGTAGTCTTTCATAATGAATTAGAAAGACAAATAGATAACCAGGCTAGCATAGAAGTATGAAATAAAATGAAAAGAATACAAAGCTGAGTGAATAGGAAATAGTAGCTAAGTTTTGATAAGATTCTTGGAACAAGATACATAATAAGCAGCTACAATTTTGCAAGTAAAGTAGAAGGAAATTTCTCTATGATAATTTCTGATAATACTTCATGATAGCAATATTAATTTGCCTATGACCTTTGCAATAATACCAAGGTCTGTAAAATGTATATACATATATACACATATATATATATAAGCTTGGAATTATGATTTTAAAGGTTTATCGATCATTTTTAGCTGATGGTTCTCATATAAATATATTCATCCATAATTTTTTTCTTAAGCTTTAGTCGTACATAACTGAATTTTTAATATATGCCTCCACCTGTGTGTCCTATAAACATCAATATAACTAAAGAACAGTTCACTTTATCCCCCCCAAATATGACTATCCTTCAAATTATTATTTTTCTTATTGATTCTGGTACTCACAACTTTTATAGTTACACGGACTTGCCACTTTTAAAGCATTCAAAAGTCTTTCATTTCTCATCCCTCATATTGACTCAATTTATAAGTTTTGTAAATTTCATCTTAGAATATATATGTATATATATATATATATATATATATATATATGTATATGTATGCATATCATGTTCTTCACTCTATTTTCCCTCCTTTCCAGACAATGATCACTAGAGTTCAAAATTATATCCCTCCTTTTAAAAACATTAATTTTTGCAACTTAATGTAAAAACAATATTTAATATTTGCTATAAAAATCTTTGGCTTTCAAATTCTTTCCCTTCTTCTTTTTCATGACCCTGCTCTAGAATATAACAAGCAATTTAATATAGGTTATATACATATAATCATGTAAAATATATCTCCATATTAATCGTGTAAGAAAAAAGACCAAAAAAAAAAAAAACACCTCTAAGGAAAACAAAATATTTTTTAACGTATGTTTTGCAACAAGATCATGTGATTATCAATAATAATAGACTTAGCTCTTCTCAGCAATGTGTTTATTCAAGACAATTCAATTAAATTTAGGCTGGAACAAGCCATTCACATTAAGAATAAGAGAGAGAAACATGGAGACAGAGTGTGGATTGAAATACAGTATTTTCAACATTTTTTTTTTCTGGTGTTTTTTTTTTTTTTCCTTTTGGTCTGATTTTTCTTGCACAACATGACAAATATAGAAATATGTTTAAAAGAATTGCATGTATTTAACCTATATCACATTGCTTGATCTCTTTGGAAGAAGGGAGATAAGGAAGAAAGGCAGAAGAATCTGGAACACAAAATCTTATAAAAACAGATGTTGAAAATTATTATTACAAGCATTTGAAAAAAATAAAATATTACTGAACATAAAAACTTAAAAAAATTAAGAAGTATATTTTGATCCATCTTTAGACTCTATCAGTTCTTTCTTTAGCAGTGATCATAGTTCCTGCAAAATTGTTTTGGATCATTGTATTGCTGAGAATACCTAAGTTATTCACAGTACAATATTGCTGTTACTAAGTACTTTTTAATCCTGGTTAGGTTAGACTCAGGTCTTCCTGACTTCAAGGCTGTTGCTCTATCCAGTGCACCACCTAGATGACCTTTAAAAAAAAAAAAAACTTAAAAAAAATCACTTTGAGATACAGACTTAATAGTTGTTTATTGTCCTTTGTTTCTGAAGTGGAATGGTGACTTTATAGGGTGATGTTTTGATTCATGTGTGAATTGGATTTATATGAAACAGGATTGTACAAATCTGTCAAACTCACTATGTTTTTCAGATACCTTGAAGTTCAATGGCAAGACAACTGTTAAGAAGACAACAGTTAAGGCAATGGCTCAACACATAGTGAGTGACCTTGGTGTATTCAAAGTCTCACCAAACATTAAGCTTTCCATAGCTCCTGCTTTAGCCACATCATGGCTACTGGAATAAATTGCTCTATTCATTCAGCCAAAGGAAGTCTTCATATACTAGGGGTAGACATCCCCCTAACTCACCAATGTTAGAATTCTTAACAAGGTGCTAAATCAGTGGAATTGATAGAGACAATTGTTGTTTAGCAGGGTGCTTAACTGTTCTCTAGATGTAATTAGTACTTACTACAGTTCCACAAGATTCACACCTTTAAGAGAGCATATATAAGCTAGGAGCCTCAAGCCAGGACTCGGTCCAGGAGATTCACAAGTCAGAAAACACAACCCCAATTTTAGAGGCAGAGGCAGATCCATTCCATCTTCCACCTTTGTGCTGGCTGGAGGCTGAAGCTGGCAGAGGCAAAGGACTAGCAGCAGGACCTCTTGGAACCAAAGAGAGAGATAGGCCTCTAAGAAAGTTAACTGGGCCTAAGGAAGGAGACAATAAAGGATTTGGAGTTTAACTCCTGGCTGCATTTGGGGTGATTATTTTGAACTAAAACAAAGGCTGCCTCCAGAAGCCCCCAAGAAACCTGCTCCCAGAGAACATTACATTTTAGAGAAGAACATTACACACCAACAGGTTTTAGACCTGTTGGTTACACTCAAATTGGGTTAGCCTGTATGTCAAAAATTTACCAGGATGTGGCTGTTGCACATGTTATAGTTTCTTGGAACCACAGAGTTCAGTGAAGGTAGACACCAAAGTTGGATAAATAGCCCTGAAAAGAGAGAAGTCCTCACACTAATGGTGCTTATCCTTTCTGAAGACCCTGCACACTGCCCTTCCCTATAGTAATTGTATTGCTGGATCAAAAGGTATATATTGTTTTATACCCCTTTGAGGTTAGATCAGTTCACAACTCCACCAATAATGTATTGTTTCAATTTTCCCACATCCATTACAACATTTATCGTTGTTTTTTTTTTTTTTTTCTTTTCTGTTACATTAGCTAATTTGATAACTGTGAAATGGTACCCCAGAGTATGCTAATTTTCAATTCTCTAATCAATAATGGTTTATAAAATTTTTATATGGCAATAATTTTGAATTTTTATTATAGATAGAAGACTTCTAGAAAACTTCTTGTCCATATCTTTTGAACATATATTAATTGGGGAATGAATTATATTCTTATACATTTTACTCAGTTTTCTTTGTATTTGAGGAATAAGAACTTTATCTGACAAACTTTTAAAATGTTTTTTCCAGTTTTCTGATTTCCTATTAATCATAGCTGCACTGATTTTGCTTATGTAAACAATGTAGCTAGATTGTGCAGGAGAAAGAGTCTGGTCTGTAGTCAGGAAAACTCATCTTCATTACTTCAAAACTGGTCTTAAACATACAAAAGTTATTTAATCCTGCCTGCCTCAGTTTCCTTGTCTGTAAAATGAGCTAGAGAAGGAAATGGGAAAATATTACAATACTGATAATAGGTATTCTTTTTTTTAAAATCAGATTAGCCAGTAGTTTAAATATTTTATTTTTTCATAAAATCAGCTCATAGTAATATTAATTAGTTCAATGGTTTCCTTATCTTCAATTTCATTTATATCTCCTTTGTTTTATAGGACTTCTTTCTCTCTCTTTCTCTTTATTTATCTCTCCTCCCCTGAATTTAAATACACAAGCAGAGGCTCTGTCAGTCTATGTATGTCTGTGCATAATAGAAATGAATAAAGGAACTGATATCAGGAACTCGGTAAAGAGTAGGCTATTTGAAATTTTATTATTATGATACTTGCTCCAGTGACAGTTGCATTGCTTAAAACACATTTGCAATTGCATTCAGAACTAGTTTATGGTCCATGAAAAGAAACTGATCTCCTCATTTTATAGTCATATTTTATTTTATGGTTCAAAGTGAATTAACCAAGTTTGATAATGCACATTATTCAAAATACTTGAATCTGAATGCCTTTTTGCCCTTTAAAAAATTAACATAAGTCCAGGAAGACTATCCACTACTAAGGACACTCTAAGTAATTTTCAATATCAAGGAATTCCAAAACAGTATGAACAAGGAAATCATCATTGGAGTAAATGTCTTTTCTAAGAAAATGACTTCTTTGAAGGAATCAACACTCATTTATATTGCAATACTATTTTATGTAAAAGGGATTTGGGAATATATAGGCATTCTGGGATTCGTAGTTCAGAGGCAAATGAATTTTTCTGTTAGCCCTGAGTGTGATTTAGGACTATCTCAGTCTTTGACAGAAATGTAATAGACAGAAATGAGACGAGGTGTATTGATCTTTAAAGGGACAACAAGATTTTGTGAGAAAAATCAAAGAATGAATGAGAAACAAGTAGTAACAGTAGTGAGAATTAGTCTTTTCAGATCAACCAAGGACTTAATACCCAGCCAAAAATAAACAGCAACACAAAACAACAGTTAAAAGAAGGAAGTGAAAAGGGGGACATTATAGTCACCCACCCACAAGCAAATATACCCACCTATATTGGAATAGAACACTGAAGCTAAACTTTCAGGTTATATCTATCACTTCTTCAAGGACTGAGGGTAGATCACACAAAAAGCTTATTACCCAACTCTTTCCATGCCTCTACAATTTCAGACACAAACTATTAACTAACCAAATATACCCTAATACACTGCCTAGCTAGTATTATATACAAGAAGAAAAAAATGAAAGAACTATTTTTAAACAACCTAGATCTAGTGGCATTAGATCCCACAGATTAATCTTTTTTTTTTTTTCCATTAGCCTAAATAGAGAACTATAAATCAACAAGACAGTTACTAAAAGGTTACTGAGAGATAGATAGATAGAACATTCAAGAAGTGCTTGCTAAGTATTTCACTTGTAAATGTAAATATAGCTTCAAAATTTGTATTTTTAAGTAAATAATTCATAACAACTCCAAAATTAGGGAACTTTTTTTTTTTTTTTTAGTATTCCTGATTCCATTTTGGAAAAGTCAGAATTGGTAGATATATTGGTAACTAAATGGACAGATGGATATGTGTGTATGTATATATGTATGTATTCCTTTGCATTCAATGTGGTAGGTATCTCACTTATAATACAGAAAGAGAGCTTTCCCAAGGACTTTTGGGACTTACTCTGAAAGGCACTAACCTATTGATTGACTAAGCTGGACCCTTATTGAAAATAAGTCAAATTTTGATCTATGCAGTCACTTGCTGACCTTTATAAATTAAAGAACAAACTGTACTCAAAGATTCCAAAGCATATTCACACACACACACACACAACACACACACACACACACACATTCACTGAGTGGAAAAGAGAAGAGAGAACCACTTGAAAGAACTGCTAATTCTATGACTTGAACAGTCATGCAATAAAATAATCAACAGATGCCTATGTTGTGAAAGAGCTAAGAAATATAAGTGAAGATTTACTAAACTAATTTTCTATGAGACATATGACTAGTCTGATGTCCAAAAGCAGCATCTAGTAGTAAAGGGTTGCAAGGATAGTGAAAAACTACATTTTATCTGTCCAAGGTTCCTCTGGAGCAAAATAAAATATATCTTTAAAAACTATGTAGTCCTGGATTCTCTTGTGTTATCTCTTTAAAGCCAACTCAGATAGATAAATAACATGAGAATTAAGTTGTCATACTACTACACTCAATACTCGTTTGATGGGTGGCAATGGCAATGTAGTATAGTGTAAAAAATTAAGCGCTTGGTGTCAGTATACATTTTGTAATCATCTAAGCTCTACCACTGGGGAATTTTATATCATTTCCCATTTTTGAACCTTAGTTTCCTCATTTTACAAGTAGAAATAAAAAAAATAGAAATAATAGTTATGCTACCTAATTCAGGGTTTGGTGATTAAATTTAATGCTGTGGATATATGATTATGTTAACTGTAAAGTGTGATGAGAATATGGCCCATAATAAAAATTGCTTTGTATCATTAGTAACTGTTTTATATACATACATATATATATATATATGTGCATATATATATATATCTGAGGATACAAAGATAAGTTTTATTCCTTTGTTTTAAGAATGTAGTTGATTTTGTTGGCAAAGGGCAATATTTACCTCTGTGTGTATGTGTATATATATATACATATACATGCATAAATATGCTCATATATGTGCATATTTATGCATATATATTTCTATATAAAGACACACATATATACACACAAATATTATATAACCATATATAATCAATGAGGCGTGGAAGAGACATCAATAGGAGAAAGAAGAAAGACTCACAAAGACCAAAATCAGAGCTCATTAAATAAATGAACAAGTCAGAGATTTTATGGTTATGTCTTCTTATAACAAAAAAAATAATAATGTGTATAATTGACTTTGGATTGTAATTTTTATATTATACATCACACATTCTATTTGCCAGTATAGTTAAATTTGCTTCAGCTATTAATTCCCTATTATTAATAAATAATGGTTAACATTCTAGCATATTTTATTTCAAAAATATTTTCTCTGACTATAATTTAGAATTTTTTTCTAGCTGACTAATTTTTCTCATAGAACTTGATTACTTTTGAGTGATGGAAAATAAATGTATTTGCCTTCTAAAAACTGTCAGGATTTCTTCTCCAAGTATAGGGTATCATCCTACTGTAGGATATCACCAATAAAATTTGTAATAATTTAGTCTGGTGTTAGTAGAAAATAATTTAACGGGCAAAATCTTGGAACATGTTAGTGAATACCCTGAGCCTTCCTTGCTGTGTGTGTCCTGGAGGACTAGAAAGGAAGTGGGGTGAAGAAGGCAAGTGAGAGAATGAATTTTTTTTAATATGCATGTTCTATTTTCAAGAATGGAAGTCACCCTTTAGTATTATCCATTATCCATTATATTATCCTTTTGTCACACTGAATACTATATAGGAAATTTTCAGCACAAAAAGTGTTATTAGGAATTGCTAAATTAAAACTAAGTGACTTATTTAAGATCACAAAACTTCCACATATGAGAGGGAGAATTTAACATCGGGGGCTCCTAATTCCAAAATCTATGGTGTTTCTATGACACCATTATGTCATTCAAAAAACAACTATGGTATTAGATAAAATTGACCACATAGATGGTTGGAGTAGTGTACTGGCAATGTGATTAGAGAAAGGTATTTCCCAATTTTACATAGTTCCCAATATAGCCTCACTCTAGTCTTATTTATAAAAATTCTAATGTTCCCATTTTTCTCATATAAAGTTTGGTAAGTTTTTTTTTAAATTGCAATAATAAGTTCAAATAAATATGGAATGTGAATTAAAAAATCAGAAAACATCACAAAATAGTCTTTGTATATGTATCTCAAAACTCACAATTAGACATTTTTGTTAAACTAATTTCTAATATTTCATTTTATCTTGATATATTCAAACATAATGCACAAAATGAGTTAAGAAAATCTTTTCCTCAACAATTCTGGTTTATGCAATAGTTGCTTATTGATGGATATTATTGTTTCAAAGTAGTTCAGGCTAGGAAATTAATGATCAATGATGTACCTACTTGGCATCTCAGAGTAGATTTAGATTGGTCCAATGCATTGACATCAAAACCTTGATGTAATCTGAAAGGCTGGACTTGTATTTTTAATCCAGGATACAAAGTGATTTTTGATTGAATTTTCAAGATGGTGTTGTTGAGACCAATTTTTTTAGTTAGCTAGTTAGTGAGGGTTATATGTGTGTGAGAGAGAGACATACACACATACAGACAGACAGATAAAAATAGAGACAGAGATAAAGAGACAGACAAAGATGAAGACAGAGAAACAGAGAGATAGAGCAGAGACAGAAACAGAGACAATAGGGAGATAGCAAGAGAGAGACAGCCAGACAGACAGAGACAGAGAGACATAGAGAGACAGAGAGGTAGAAAGAGAGAAAAAATGATTCCTTTTTTTTTTTTAAATGAGCATTTATTAAGATCCTAACATGTTCAAATAAGTATTTATTAAATGCCTACAATATGTGTGATTTGGTTCTAGGTCCTAGGGATCAATTTGAAAACAAGTTCCTACCCACAATAAGCTTGCATACATCTGGGAAATATAGCACATACATAAATAAATTCATATACAACATATATATATGTATATATGCATACATATATATTTATTACACAAACACATAGCACACGTCCATACCTATATTCATACATATACACATATGTATATATGTGTAATCTAATAAAAATCTATTTTACATTTTACTATGTTCTATATCTTTTAATACACAAGTTGCTGACATCAATAATTCTTTTTTTTTTTTTTTTTTAGATTAATAAAAGAGGTTTATTACTGAGTTTAGAAGTAGGAGATAGGTGAAGGTAGAGATAAGGAGGGCACTGGACAGAGGGTCCAGTGGACAGAGTGTCCTCACATGGCGACCATTGTTGGAATCTCTGCCTACATCAATAATTCTAATAAATAATATGTTTCCTGTTCTTCAAATTCTGTTGTAATATCTCTTCTCCAACTTTTTCCCCCTATTTTTACCAAATAATGCATTCTTATCCCCAAGTCTTTAGTCAATTGTGAAATACAAGCTTACTGCATTTATTTAATACTGTAAATTGCATTTCTACTCTGTCCAATAATCTAAATTTCTATTTTTTAACCAGCATAATTCTGATAACTACTGATTTTTAGTATAATTTAAGATCTAGTACCTTTAAATCTTCTTAATTTGCTATTTTATTAGACCCGTGGATATTCTTGACTTTTTTGCTATTCCAAATGAATTGTTTTTTTTTTTAATTTTGCATTATTATGCATGCATGCATAATGAATTGCATTGACATTGAACATATAGATTAAATTGTCACTTTACTAAATAACAATATTTCCTTGATTATTTAAATTTGATTTTATTTGTTTAAAATTTTTTTAAATATAATTTTGTTTATACAACCCCTGAATTTCTTTTGGCATGTATATCCCTAGGTATTTTATGCTGCCTAAAGTTATTATAAATGGAACATCTCTTATTAGTTCTTTTTGTATTTTTTTGTTTGTTAATTTAGAAATACTAATGATTTCTGTGGATTTACTTTTTTTATCCTACTCCTTTGCTAAAAGTTTTATTCCATCTAAAATTTCTTAAAAAGTCTAAAGTCCATTGACTTCTACTGCAATTCCAGGGAGCTTTCAGCTCCAAGATAGCTTTCACTTGGGATTAAGGAAGGCATTGCCATGAGAGACCAGGCTGTATGGCATTTTGTCCATCCCCAGTGACTCAGGTTTCCTTTAAAACTGTTGTTCACTGTTCTATATGCTAAGGTTTATCTCAAGCACAAAGAATTTGATTCTGCTTGAAATAAACTACTAAATGTGAATTCCAGCAAGAAACCAATATAAGGTATAAAGCAGGAATAAATGAATCAACCTCTCAAACAGAATAAAACACGATAGAGTCTTATAATTAATCTTTCTTCATAAAATTATTAAACTATACCTATTTATTAAGAGACCTTCAGGGTAAGATGACGAAACTAGTATAAAAATTTCAGAGTTGTGTGGAAAGGAGATAGCTTGTACTATATCAAATGTGCTTGTTTATGTTTGTAAATGCTCAATAGAGATTTTCACTTGCCTAAGGGCACTTTAAAGGCATTATTCAGATGAGAAAGACTGAGGAGAGTAGTAACTCATAAAGTCAGTGTTTTTAATGTTTAAACTATTTTTTTCTGGATGTATATAAGCCAATGTGTCGCTTTACTAAGTATGGAGGATTTTGAGTTGGAAGAAAATAAAATTAGAATAGAGAAAAATTCACTGGAATCAAAGCACCACAAATAAATATATCTTTGCTAAGTGTTTGTTGAAGGCAATTAAGTCACACAGCATCTATTGTTGAAGCCAGTACTTAATTTTCCCCATATGTTCAGTTTGCATCTGTCAAAAAGATTTGAGGGTTTTAGTGAGTGACAATCTCAGCTTCAGTCAAGAATGTGATGTAGCATTCAAGGTATCTCATGCCCTTAAGACAGGTGTAGCATATGGAAATAAAGAGCTAATAGCTTCACTATTCTCTGATTATGTCAGCTCTTATTTGAAACATTGTCCTTAGTTTAGTGCACCATATTTCAGGAAGACCATGATGAAACTGTGGCATATTCAAAGTAAGATAAAAGAGATTATGAATAACTTTAAATTCCTTCCATTTGAAAATAAATTAAAGGAAATCAAATGTCTAGTCTGGAGACAATACTAACGGGGACCTTAAATATTTGAAAAACTGCAATATGGAGGAAGAATTAGTCCTGTTTTTTTTTTTTTTTTCTTTTGAAGGGTAGAAATTGGAATAGAAGACAAAAATTACTAAAAAGGGAAAATTCAGGTTTTGTATCAAGAAAACTAAATTCCTAAATGGAGTTAAGAAATAGTTAAATGGACTGCCATAATAAAAGTAATATGTATACATACATTAGGAGTCTTCAAATAAAGGTTGGATATCTATTTATAAGACATTTTGCAGGGAGGGTGCTTTTTGATTATGATTTGGTACACATGACTTACATTCCCAAAAAGAATTCATAGAATTGAAAAAAAAATAAAAAAATCAAATGAAAGAGAATCAGGGAATATTAAAAAAAAAAAAAAGAACAATCCAAGAAAAACAAGAATGTTATGAAAAATAAGTCAACCAAATAGAACAAGAGATCCAGAGTCTTAAGAAAGAAAATGACTCTTGGAAAATTAGAATTAACCATGGAAAAAGCAGCCTAACATTCTCTTCTCCTTCCCCATTCCCAAAGTAACTTTCTATAGATGGATTTATTATTCTTTGACTCCTAGTTTTTTCTTTTTTCTTTTATTAAAAGCCTTTGTGTGGGTGGGGGTCAATGATGTTTGAGGCCCCAAGTCTTCTCTCAGTACTTCCTCTTAAATACAGGGGAGTATTTAAGGGTACTCCCCTGGGGCCTAGGGCCCCAGACCAATAATTCTATAGTTTGGTAAGCATCTACAGTAGGATCCCTACCCCACTGCTTCTATATTCACCAGGATGTATGCTGATTTCTTCTCAACCAGGGCCAAATCTCAGCACTACAGCTCAGCCTGGAATCTCTTATCAGCAGAGATTTCCTCAGTCTTCCCATAATCACATGACTGATTCCCCACCTGTCTGAAAGTATTTATACTTCACAGTATCCAAACCTCCATCCTATGGTCTTTCTTCTCCAGTTGTCCCAGGAGGACAACTATAATGTTCCAACTCCTATTTATTTTCAGGCATTTTGTGCTCACCATAAGATGAAGTTTTTTCTTGTTTGTGGGGGAAATTTGGAGAGCTTGGAATTTTCTGAGCTACTCTGTCATCTTCCTACAATCCTCTATCTGTTCTCTTAGCCCATAAGCTCCCTAAAGGTAGAGATTATTTAGTTTAGTCTGGATTTTCTTTTTCTTTTACTTGTATCTCCATGGATTAGCACAGTACTTGGTACATAGTAGTATGTGTTAAATGCTTGTTGATTGAATTTGAGGTTCTGTGATTCTGTGAGACTATTGAGAATTGGAAACCCTGAATTTTGATCAATTTTAACATTTTCCCAAAGGAAAATGAGAACTTTGAATTGTATGAATTAATATAAAGAAAAAAAAAAGGATAAGACTTCTGCTAAAGGTAAAAACAAATACAATCATAGGAAATGATGGTGGAGTTGTGAACAAATCCAACCATTCTGGAGAGCAATCTGGAATTATGCCCAAAAAGTTATCAATCTGTGCATACCCTTTGATCCAGCGATGCTACTACTGGGCTTATATCTCAAAGAGATACTAAAGAAGGGAAAGGGACCTGCATGTGCCAAAATGTTTGTGGCAGCCCTTTTTATAGTGGCTAGAAACTGGAAAATGAATGGATGCCCATTAATTGGAGAATGGTTGGGTAAATTGTGGTATATGAATGTTATGGAATATTATTGTTCTATAAGAAATGACCAACAGGATGAATACAGAGAGGCTTGGAGAGACTTACATGAACTGATGCTGAATGAAATGAGCAGAACCAGGAGATCATTATATACCTCAACAACGATACTGTATGAGGATGTATTCAGATGGAAGTGGATTTCTTCGACAAAGAGAAGATCTAACTCAGTTTCAATTGATCAATAATGGACAGAAGTAGATACACCAAAATAAAGAACACTGGGAAATTAATGTACTGTTTGCATTTTTGTTTTTCTTCCCTGGTAATTTTTACCTTCTGAACCCAATTCTTTCTGTGCAGTAAGAGAACTGTTCGGTTCTGCACACATATTGTATCTAGGATATACTGTGACATATTTAACATGTATAGGACTGCTTGCCATCTAGGGGAGGGGGTAGAGGAAGGGAGGGGAAAAGTGAGTGCAAGGGATAATGTTGTAAAAAATTACCCAGGCATGGGTTCTGTTAATGAAAAGCTATAACTATAAAAAAATCATAGGAGATGATGAAGAGGTATTAAAACTACCTATCTCTTCAGACTTTCAGCCATCTACTTTTTCTACTTGTCTTTCAAAATCCTCATATTCCCAACAAAGTGACTTTTTTTCCAGAATTCTACCACTTTGAATTTGTGACTAATAAATATACAAATACATACAAGCACAAACACACACACACAAATACACACATATATTTTGTATGAGTCATAATAAAAGACAATTCACTCCAAAAGTTACTAACATGAAATAGGTGACAGTAAGGACCATGACTTCATACTATGGTAGTTGACGTATTGATATGTAGGAGACACATCCTTAAAAGCATATGTGATGATATAAAAGTTGCTTCTTGACAATTTTTAGCATATTACCATATTAAAGAAACAATATATTTGTTACATTTCTATTGAAAATAGTTGATTCGATATAATTTGTCTAGCCAGTATGAAGAGTGTTTAAATATAGATAAAATCTTCAGGGATAGTAAAAAAATGAAGACAATAAAAATATATTGTATGGTGTTAAAATTATATTAAATACTTCTATTTTTAATATTTTTATTTTTATTTAATCTTATTAAACAATTATCATACAACAAATAACAAAACAAAATAAATTAATTATATTGAAACTAAATTTCTAATTTTTTGTTTATATATTGGCTGAGGAATATTTTAATATATTAAAAATGTTCTCTTCAAAGAATAAGAAAAGTTGTATATGTATCTCAGTTCTTCTGTATACATTGAGATTTGGAATAAGTTATTAAAGGATCATGTGCCTTTTCTTTTCTGTGAAATAAGAGAATAACAATGAAATTATTTTTTTGCAAATAATCTTTATTATTTGCTAATTTAAAAGTAATGTATCAATATAAACAATTTATATCTTCTCCCATTTGTAGGTAGACTAGCCATTTTGCACATTGACAGACAGGGTCACTTGGCCAATAGCATACATGTCTCTCTAATTTTCACACTGTCATTTTGGTTTTCAAAACTAATTACCTTACTTCTATTCAAAACATAATGAATACCTGGAGATTTATAAAGGTCAATCATTGAAAAGGAGTTTATTTTTATTTTTTTTTCTTTCAGGAAACATGTAATATTATACTCTAAAGCTTCAAACAGATTCAGCTAAAGAATTAATCTGTCTCCTATAATCATACTTCAAAGCATTATTTTTCCACTAGTAAACACTATCCAGCCTGGGAATGTTTCATGAATGGGGATACATTTTTAAAATTTGAAAATAATAGCTTCCATGGACAACATAACACAATCTCTAGTCATTTGAGCTAGATGGTATGATCAATTACTATCTCAAGTGGCTATATACTTTTTTTTTCCACTTTTGTCTTTATTTTGTTTCAACTTGCTTTTAAAATGACCATTCTTCCCAAAATGTCCCGGCTTTTCAATATAGTCACTCAGAACCTTCTAGGGGACTTCTGTGTACTCATTTAAGTAAAAAAAAAAAAAAAAAAAAATCTGTTTTCTATCAAATAATCAACTATCAAGAATTGGTTTCTGGTTGAATGAGGAAGTAGATCTATTTCTTTTGTTTGCATTTGTTTTGTATAGTTTTTGTCTACATTTTCATCTACTCATTCATTCATCTCTTCCATTTCTACCATTTTACAGGACTAGAGACTGACAGATTTAGAGATGGGAGTTTCCTTAAAGACCACAAGACTTCTTGACTGTGTGTGTGTGTGTGTGTGTGTGTGCGCGCGCGCGCGTGTGTGTGTGTGTGTGTGTGTGTATGTGTTTGTGATAAACTCCTTTGGCAGTCTGGTGAAACCTAATAAACCTCCATTCCATGGTATAATGAATTAAGTACCTAAAGGATTTGAGATCCCAAAGCAAACTACAATTAAAAATCAAACTATTTTGAAATACTTATTAAAATTTACAAAATTTTTAGAAGTTTGTAGTCCCTAGTTTTAGAATCTTTGACATTTCTATGCTAAATTCCTTATTCTTTATTGTGGCTACCTAGTTTTATGAAACATATCCCTCACATGTCCCTGAATTAAATGTGAGTTAAGGCTAGAAGAAGAGTGAACTTTGATTAAGATACACATTTATATTTCCTTCATTTCTATTGTATGTGTGGAGAAGCTGGGGGGAGGCGTGTGTGTGTGTGTGTGTGTGTGTGTGTGTGTGTGTGTGTTTGTGTGTAATTTTAATAAGCACATTTGAAACTCACTTTTAATTGATACATTTTTGAGATTGATATGTCTTTGATATATAAGGTAATCAATCATATGAAATGATAGGAGATATTATTTTCACGTTGCCTTTTTAGAATTTCTTGAGGAGCTATGAGGTCCTTAGTTTTATAACAATCTGCTTAAACTCCCCACCCCAAGTTGTTCTTTCTCCTTAGACGAACTTATTTGTGGTAGATATGTTTAAGGAAACCTGATGAATAGCTTTCAACAACTAATTTGAAATAATTTAAAAATATTAATATTAAATGTGCTTCATTGCTTAAACTATTTTGACTTACTATTCTGTAACCTATTAGAAACAGGATAACATAGAAAATAGATTGTGATTAACCAAGATAGTAGGAAAATATATGAGTAAAGCTTGGAAAAAAGAAAACATGATTAAATACCTATTTTTTTTAAAGACGTAAGTGCTCTCCTTAATAAGGGAGACAAAGTTGTCAGTGATAACACAGTATATAACAGTGGGAAGAGGGTACAGTCACACCAGTAGGATGGATTGTTATGACACTTTACGGATGAATGGATGAAACATTTATGAAAAACTGGCTTCATTGAAAGCACTGAACTAAATTCTAGGAATAAAGTTTAAAAGAAAAACATATTTCCTGCTCTCAATGGGCTCATATTCTACTGGGGAAGCAAAACATATCAATAATAGCATTATCCTTAGGACACAACAACAGAACAGATGATAATTTCTCTTTATAAATGTCATTTATACAGATAAAACATATCAGTTTCTGATATTTACTCATATGACAGTACCAAAGAATTTTTGATGAAAATAATTTTTGGGGGGGATTCAATAAATTTGGTTATGCAGCTACAATAATGGGCCACATCTCCATAGATGGGAGTTGCTATAGTTTGCTTCTGTGGATTATGGTTGTAGGTACTAGGTTGGGAATCTAAGCATTCCCATGACTTTTCAGTTCTGGTTCCTCTGCTGTCCCCATCATTGACTAAAGGGAGATGGTCATTAAGATAATTATATGGTCTAATTCTTTCTCTCAGAGTGTTTTATAGCTTCATTTTACTGTCATGCTCTTTCAGCTAGGCTGGCTTGCCAGTTCTGTATGTGAGAGTTGGCTGAGAGTTGATGTGACAACTGTTTTTTTGTTTGTTTGTTTTTTTTTTGGTCCTATAGGAGATATTGCTTTAGAAGATGACTATGAGCACTGGGAGAGAATCAGAAAAATTAACTGGGTTAAGAGTTGGAGTGCTTCCAATTCCAACGACCTTATATGCCTATTAATTGCAGTGAGTCAGAAACTTTGAAAGGAAGATAGATACTTCCCTAAGATTCAACATCTGTTTCCATCAAGATTTGAGGGGAAGTAGAGTTAAGGTGATAGTAGGTTGAACTGCCTGGCACTTGCTACTTCCTCTCTCACTTTAATGGTGCCTTTCAATTGTGTCAATGTAAGACAGAAAGGTTGTTGATTGGTTTTGGTTAGCTAGCCCCATTTTTGCATCAGGAGAGCTTTATTCTTAATTTGATTTTGATAACAAAGTGCTGACGAAGATGTTTTCATTTTATATTTGATGTATTCTATGTTGAAATTTTCTGAAGTTTCAAATCTAACTTCTTTAATGCAAATATAAATATTGTGCAACTATGTATATTGAAATTACTTACAATAAGAGGTATGTGTAATATACTCTATATACTCAGATAAGATACTCAAATCCAAGCAACACTACCAGCAATGTTAACATTTCTGCTAAAGAAAACCATAATGATATTAAACACACACAATATTGTGCATTTATGTAATATATACATTTATATATAATTTTATTTACTTATATAATTATTTTTATTTATATAATTCTATAACTTACCAAAAGCACTTTCAAATACACTTAAGGGAGAAAATGATTTAAATAAAAATATGTTTGTAGAATACTAATTAATGAAAACAAAAAAATCTCTCATTAAAGCTTCAGAATTTGAGAAAACTGAGGAATTGAAGAAAATGAATTTTCTTTCTTAGACTTACTCCATATTTTTAATGGCAAATTGAATGTTAGTCTATTTTAAATACATTTTGAACGGTGAGTAGGTGGAGGTGAAATCTACAAATATCCAAGATATATTGAAGCAGAAGACTTCTTTTGCTTGTGCTAGTAATTTCTGCTACCATCTTTCAGGGATCTAGATGGGGAGAGGCTTTTTTTTTATTATTATTTACCTTGGGCCAGTAGATTAATTTTCTATTACAAACACTTTCTTCATTATAATAAACCCATGTCAGAAAACTTTCCAAAATTCTATGGGTTATAACAGATTTTCCCCTTTTTATATAACTCTTTTATTATTTTTTTACAATGTTACAATTTATGATATATCTAATTCTTTATCTGATTTATTCCCTCTTGAAACTGAGTGAATCTTGAGGGTAGAGAGTGTGTGTTATATCACTTTTACATTACCATTTTACATTGTAGTTAAAAACCCTTAAATGTTTAGTGAAATAAATGAATTTAACTATAAATTTGATTCATGTAGTAAATATATATGTATATACATATATATGCAAAAATATAATAGATATACAAATATAGAGTGTATATCATAGAGATAGTATATATATATACATATATATTTATACATGCATAGATACATACTTATGCATTTTAAGCAGTATTTATACTATTGAAAGTACTGAATTGGCTAAGTACCAACTGTTATTTCCCAGCTCCTTGCATATCAAATTATTTGTACAATTTCAACCTTTCCATCAATGTTAGTAAGCACTTTATAGTTTCTCAATTGATATGACCTATACTGCCTTCCATTTCAAGTGAAGTTGTTTTCTCCCCATTATGCATCCTTCAGGAGAGGTTGGAGCTGTCTCTTCATAACAAACCTCTTTACTTTTGCATGGCTAATCTCCACATTAAATATAGAGCACTTAACTTCAGGTTGTCCTGCCAACTCAGACTGCAGAGGCTCCAGGAGTGGGGGAGGCTAGAAAAAACATTATCCTAAAATACTGAATTAAAGGCATTCATAGCTAGATAGATACAACTATGGGTTCTATGCTTCTACTTCCTAAATACAAAGGAATATATTTTTTTCTTCTTCTTAGTAATCAATATAAAATAGATAAATCATACAAATGAACGCATTCCAATATTACCACATGCATTAATAAAATTTTAGTAATATTATATACTGGCAGAGTCCTGAATATTGAATCTCCAGATTACTCTGCCAAAACCACAAACTATTCTGGACAATTAACAGGAAGTTGTACCCATGATTCAGAAACACTGCCATCTTGTGACCAAATTCAGGTGAAAAACATATTTCTGCATTCTTTGACACATAAGGAATGCATTTTTTTAAACTAATAAGTATATTAAGCATATTATGTTTAGAACAAAATCTGTAAATTGAAAAATATATATTATAATATATACAAATCTGAAAGCAAGAGAGATGGAACAAAAATTAATTAATAAGCAGCTATTTCAAAAGAAGTGAAATTGTAATACACATTTCCTTCATCTCACAAGCATTTTGTTGAGACATTATCACTAATAACATATTCAAACAAGAGTCAATGTTAGAATCAACTGAGCACCATGCTTTTAATAAGTGCATACTATGTATCATGCATTGTACTAGGTATTTGGGATCAGTACATAAAAAAGAAATTCCCTCTTTTCTCAAAGAGATTGTATTTTATCAGAAGAGAGCACAGCATATTATGAGTAAATAAATATACAGTTTTAGAACTCAGAGGATGTAAGTTATAGCCTTTAACTTCTTAGTTTTTCTACATAGTGTCTGACCATCTTTAGCTTCTTTCTTTCCTTCTCTTTTTTTCTCTCTCTCTCTCTCTTTTTCTTTCTTTCTTTCTTTCTTTCTTTTCTTTCTTTCCATATTTCCTTCCTTCCTCTCTCTATTCCTTCCTTCCTTTTTTCTTTCCTTCCTTGATTTCATTTTTTCCTCTTTTCTTCTCTCTTTCTTAACATTCTGCTTGCAGAAAGTTATTAGCTGTGTGATCTTAAGCAATTCATCTCTTTTTGCTTTGGTTTCCTGATCAGTGAGGAATGAAATAATGATGTTACTCATCTCTCAGGGTTGTTATGAAGAACAAAATGATTGTAACATGTTTAATAAAGTGATTGGCATATGATAAATACTATACAAATACTATTATCCTTTTAAAAATAAATTATAATTGCATACTATGCTTTGAATGTGTATAAAATACCAATCTGTCTTCAAAGCAGACAATATCTCTAGGATCCTATTCTCCTAAGACTGAAGATATGGACTGAGTATATGGCATCCCTGCTAAACCAAAAAAGCATTTGGAGTTTTCTTTTGTTCCTGATTTTCTATATCCTGCCTTGTCATTACACTATCTTATTGCTACATCTGTCTATTATTTGGCTGTCCTTGGCCACTTATATGTCAACTTAGTTTACTTCCTGGGACAGGGATAGTCTTATGATGAATCTGAAAAGTGAGAAATGAGTACTCCCAATATTATATGTTTTATATGAATTAATTTGCCAGATAGTTGAACTGTATGCAGAGCTAGCCTGTTTGCTAAAAGGAGCCAATCAGGAAAGGTTTTTGTTGGTGTTCACTAGCTGACCTTCTCAAATTGTGCATTTCAAACCAGCTTAAACTAGACAGACCACATTTCCTTGTTAGCAAATTTGGGATAATAAGAATTGCCCTCTATGATGTTCTACCCAAATGCATCATAGTGACATGGAGCTCATCTTTCTTTCTCAAAACAGCTATCTCTAATATGAGCATAAACCCTGGATTGTTTTACCAAAATGATGTTTTCACGCAGATTGGTAATAAACCAATTCTGTCTTCTGAGGTTAAAGGTAAATAATGGCAGAAAGGCATACCTTTATTTGATAATTGCTTGTCAAAGAGTAATTATTATTATTTATTTTTTCCATGGAAATCCATTAAAAAAGGAAATAATTATAATTATTTTTAACCCTATATGTTATATTTGTTCATTGCCAGAAATATTAGCAATGATAGAAATGAGTCCACAAGATGCTCAAAAATCAGTTTAAAAATTTTAATTTTAATATAATTTAGGAATCAATTTCGATATACAATATGTGTATATTGGTGGAGGAATGGGATTATGTCATTCTTGATATTCTAGTTTTAACAAAGGCCAGTAGAAAGTAATTGTTACTTAAATGATAGATGAATGATAGCAATTATCTGCAAGGACAAAAAAAAATTGGAAGAATAGGTTTCAACACATATTATAAGGTCACAAGAAACATGTCATGAGATATTGTGTTATCTTATATTTTTGCACCAATGATAAGTATTTGCAAAAAGACCACCAAAAAAATAGTTACAATTGATAAGACAGTATTGTTTGCAAGGATCTTTGAAGGACATCTCCAGAGAAAGAATGGATAAATAGAATTACTCATAGTATGGTATATGTATGTATATATATATATATATATATATGTACATATATATATATATATATATGTGTGTGTACATGTATGAATATATGCGTATATGTATGTGCATGCATGCATATATGTATGTATGTAAAGAAAAAAGGGGAAACAATACGGTTTGTGCAAAATGATTTATAGAGACATTGTACAAAGTTCTTGATAAGAACTTTCAAATTAAATCAACACACTTTCAGATACCTGTTGATTTCAATGAAAATGGTAAGGACAGAGAGAATTATATAGTAGAATAAAGTTCAGGAAGAAGCAATAAGAGAGGTCAAAGGCCTACTAATTATAAAGATGCCTCTATATATCATGAACTTTTTTTGCAAAAAGAATTGGCAGATCCTTGATATGATGAGCACACAACATCATAATGAATGAAATAGATTATATTTTAAAAGCTAGGAAAAAAACCTCTTACTGATGTTTGAGTTATTCATGAATCAGCTTTCTGTGTTCAGTCAGATCATTGACCTTTTAGAAATAAGATCAGTATTCACAGAAAATAAGAGGACAGAATACTAATGATAATAAGATGTGCAATACAATTGTAACAACTTGACCCCAAACAATTTTAACAAGTAATTTAAAATTTTAAAAATGGGAAATAAACATTAATGACTTTCATGATAGCTATAATAATTTTATCCAGAAGTTAAACTAACACAAATTAATTGCCATACTTAAAGCAAAAAAAAAAAAAATCTCAGAAAGCACATTAATCAGCAAATATTTAACTCATTTGGCCCAAAGTGAGAGATGACTATCAAAGTCAACACAAATTTATGATATAAAAATGTTTGCAAAATCTTACAAAGAAAGATGATGGATGATTATGAATAGTCCTGTCTCTTAAGGGAGAGAAAAGCATTGAAGGGCAAAAATATGTTTAATGAAAGTTTGGCAAGATATGCAACTAAGCAAAATCATTGCATGGGCATTCAAGGATGAAAATGGAAAGATAACTACAAATAAAAAAATTGGAAACAATTTGCAAAAGTAATTTTAATCAAGTGTTTTCTTCATTAAGAACTATAGAATCATACTTCTAATATCCCATTCCTAGATGGGCTTATAGAGAAGGCTGAAATGTCACTAAAGATATCTAAGATAGGAAAAGTAGCTGAATTGACCTAAGTACAAAAAAAGTGATTTTACTTTAGTGATGATTATATTGTGAGGTCATTTAGGGACTAATATGCTAGTACCTGAAAGGAAAGGAGGATATCTACAAAAGGGAAGGCGGTTTATTAGTACTGAAAAAGGGGACCAAGAAAATATTAATAACTAAGAAACTATATGCTTACTCTCTTATTTATAAAAAGTCTTAATGAGCACTATCTGTACACAAACAAGGGGCATTCTCTATGCAGATATTGGAAGAGTATAACAGATACAGCAATGGAACATATTTTCTTTCTGTCACAATTAACTGAAAAATCTTGAGAACATAATATTAAAGTGCTTATGTAGCACTTTAAGGTTTATGAATCACATTGCACATATCATTTCATTTCATCCTCACAACAACCCCATGAAAAAAATTACTAATGTAATGCCCTTTTTACAGATAGGGAAACTAAATCTGAAAGAGGTTTACTTAGTGTCTTACTTAGTTCCACTAAACTGATGTGTCTAAAATAGGTTTTGAATTCTGCTCTTCCTGAATCCAAGTTGATTACTTTAGACACTATTCCACTTAATATCCTCAGGTTCCATTTCCCTTATTAGTTATTATATAATAATAAATAAAATCAAAACATTAACAATCACTCAATTGTTATTTTGTCCCTGCAATATTCTAGGAGTCTGAGTTATTCCTGGATATGTTGAGACTGATGATTATATGTCAATCCAATTCAATTACTATTTATTTGTTGTCTACACATAGTAGTGAACGGCAAGATACTGAAAGAGACAGAAAAAAAAATATATATATATATATATATCCGACATGGACCCTGTCCTATTGGATATTATTGTCAATGAAGCAGTAAGACAAACATAGATAAGCATGATAGTCTCAAAGCTATAATAAAAATAAAATTTTATAAGAACAAAAGGAGGCTTACTGCAGTAGCATTTAGCATCAGAAGATCTAGGTTTATGCCATTTTTGATATTTTTACTTTTAAGCCCAAGGACAAATCCCATTTTCTAAGCCTTAGTTTGTTTATCTTTGATCGTCTGGGTCAGAAGTAACACATCATTAATATTATCTAAAAAAGTATAATTGGGAAACTATTTCAAAGTACAAATTAAAAATACAAAAGTTGCTGTTTTCTGAGTCAATTTGCAGAGATTGGGATCCTTACTGGTCTTTGTTTCTATTTCATTTTGACACCACTAACTTGAGTAAATCATAAAGGGACTTCTTCCAGCTTTAAATCTCTGAATGTACAACTCTCAGTTTCTCTTCTGTAAAAATGAGCTGGGGAAAGAAATGGCAAACTTTCCAGATACTGGGTCATTCAACTAGGAAATGTTAAGTATCTAAGGTTAGATCTGAACTCAGGTCCTACTGACTTCAGGACTGGTGCTCTATCCACTCCACCACCTAGCTGCCCCAATAGGTTACTCTCTAAAAAGCATTTCAATGATGAGAGAGTTTGTGATTGGAAAGAAAAAACTAAAACATAACATAAAGAGAGATTGTCAAAAACAAATGTAGAGAAGAGTTCTAGGCAGTAATACAAATTTTAAAAAACTAGAGGGGGAAGAGCATTATACTTGGTGCTAAAGACTGGGGTTTTGAACCAGCTCTAAACCTTATTAGCAAATAAAAAAATATGTGGGATTGGATTTCTTAATTTCTTAATGAGCATTATAATTCTGTAATAGCTATTTTACAATATTGTTTGGAGAAAATGTTGACTTTACAATTTCATATAAATATGAGTTAGCATCATTATTATATTTATGGAAAGAAATTATTAAAGATTATTTCCCCTCTTAAGGTCCTCTTGCTATTGGTTTGACTATCTATGCCAATTCTCAATATCATTGTATAACATCAGAATGCAGGAAAGAGAAAAAGTAAATGCTTTAAATATAAAGGAAAAAAAAATCTATCAACTAAGCAGATGAATGTTAGGAAAAGAAAGCAATATAAAATGGACTGATATACTTGTAACAAATCAAAAAGAATGCATTGAGTTTGCTGTATAATTTTTGTTATGTTTTGTTTTTCTTTTACCCAAAATAGCATGTGAATGAAACAAGATAAGGAGTAGACAGAAGTGAAAGTCACAAATAAGGTGAGAGGAAGTCCAATGAGTCATTTAAATAAATGTTAATGATTTGTTCTGATGTACATGTAGCACAACCTTTTATTGTACTGCATAAGGTACAATGTGTTTCTTCTGCAAGATGCTGACCTACTCATTCAAAACAGAAATAAAAATTCCTCTCTCAAAATAAAAGTGTCACACTTAATTAGAAATGGAATAAAGAACAGAAGAAAACCTTTATACTCAGTGTGAAGTCTTAGAAGAATTAAAAAAGAAAGAAAGAAAAAGATAAAGAAATTTTTCAGGAGCAAAAAAACAAAACATCTCAGAGGAAGGGCAAATTAGAGTGACTTCAGAGATGAATTCTAAAAGCATTAAAGCTCAGTATGTTAGAGATGATGAGAACCATTAGCTTTCTACGGACAGGAAACAGTTCCAAAGGAATATATAAGCAGAGTAGAAAATCCTAAGCGGTCTAAAACAAAGCCCTTCTTTCTCCAAAGTTATTAGCCTCATTTAAACCACTGTGCCCTTTTCACCATATTCCCTGCCTTGACATGGTTCAATGGCTTGAAGTTCATAGAGTCTGGTGAGAGAATTATGCAATTACATCTGCACTAACCAGTTGTACCTTGAAGGGAAGCAAAGAAAAGAATGAATAACTTTTGAGAAAGAATGTCCTGAAAAGGTTACAAATATCTTTAACCTGAGACCTATTACTTAAATAGTAGTTTGTAAACTTTTACAAGTCTTGAGATTTTTCTTTCTTCTTGTTTTTTTTAAGATAAGTTTTACTTGTATTCAGTATATCTGGATTTAATCTGAAGGTATTCTCTTACACATTTAGGTCCAGATCTCATGTTATTCTCTCAAATGAGCAAATAGTAAGATCATCATTAAATTAAGGAAAAACTTCTAGGAGATTTGGGGATGATTTTCTTTAAGTCACTGAATAGAAAACTGTGGAATATCATAAAAGCCTTCATACTTAAAAAAAAAATCTACTAAAAGCTTGGTACTGATTAGAAATCAGAGATATTGGATCCATTTCTTGAGTTTTTCCTTGGGCTTGCTTTCAAGGTTTCAGTATATCTTCCAAAATCAATTAAATAAAACATTTGTTTATTCCTTATAAATTATTTTGGAAAATATATTTAAATTATTTTGGTGATATATATATATATATATGTGTGTGTGTGTGTATGTATATACACATACACATTTGTATATATACACACATACACAAATGCAGTTGTATATAGGTAATAGATGTGACTAAAATGCTTATATATATTACATGCATGTATGTTATATATATTGTTTGTATTTCAATATATACATCTCTCTGTCTTTGCATATCTCTGTATGTATATATATACATACAAATGTGTGAATGTATATATATATATATATATGCATGTGCACATATATATATACACATATAGATAGATAGATGTGTATGTATTCATGTATATATACATAGTTGTTTTATGTGACTTGGGAAACTTTCTCTGTGCTATTCCTTGTACAGCGACAGCCTCTCCCTTTTACTATAACTCAATGCATTTTAAGGTTTAAAAGCATATACCTCACAATAATCTTATGAAATGGGGTAGTACAAGTATAATGATCTCCATTTTATAGATAAGTTAGGATACAAAGTGGTTGAAACATTCAACTATAGCCATGCAACTAGTAATTCTTCTGAGAGGGTGGATTCTAACCTGTTTCCTGATGAGAATATAAGGTTTCAAGATGACAACAAAGACATGGGAATGCAATAGGAGAGGGAAATATTCTGTCTTTCGGCAATCATTCAAACCTAATCTTGAATTAGTTAATAAGAAAAATTTCTATTGTGGCAAATAGCATAAAACAGGGGACTAAGGTAACAAATTTATACAGAAAGTGTTAGTGGTGAGAAAGAGAAAAATGCTTTTGGAGCATAGGGCCACTATCTAGAGCAGGAAATATTAAATTTAGAGAAGATATTATAGTTAAAAAAAAACCCACAAAGCAACAAGCCTAGGAGCATTATGATGTCAAGAAGGGGATGTTGCAGAGTAAAGCATATTGTAAATGAACCAAGAAATATATACATATGTGTGTATATATACATACACATACACACACACATGCACACACACATATATATTTTCCCCCTCCCCAAGACGACACTTCCCAACTTGGGTGTATTTATAAGGCATGAAACAACATTGCTTTTTCTTCAGTTGCTTCAAATAAAGGAATCACCAGCACCAGCACAAATGGTAGTAATAGTTAAGGTTCACAAAGTGTTTTACAAGTGCTCTGTCATTTGAACCCACAATAACCCTGTGGAATAGGTACTATTATCATCCCCATTTTAGAAATAGCGAAATTAAGGCTGAGAGAGGTCAAGTGATTTATCCTGGCTCATACCCCAGGAAATGTCTGAGCTAAGATTCATAGCTAGGTCTTCCTGACTCCAAAGCTAGCCCTCTATCCACTACCCTACCTAGCTGGTTTATAAACTCATTTTAAAAGAATCAATAGCTTGGTTTTAATTCTTTCTGTTATCATTCTTGATTCTCCTTATTCTTTGTCATTCCTACACACACTTTCCCATATTGGGTTCTGCCCCTCGCTACAAGTAAACTATCCTGAGGTGGCCCAGACACTCTGGGGCCTCTAGGTCCCTGGCAGTGTTTCTTCTGCCAATAAGGTAGAATACTGAATTGCATTCCTCTCCACAAAGTGCTGAGATGTCATGGCAGTGAGCCCTATGTAAATAATTAATAGAATGGAAAAAGGTGCTCTTAGTCTCAACTGCTTCCCGAGAATTCATAAACAAGCATGTAGCAAGACAGCAAGTCTTCAGGGTAAAGCCTAAGTGAACTATATAAGCTGAGAGGAGAGAATTACTCCTTCAAGCAATTAAATATAGAATTGCCAATTAAGACAAGGATTAAGTAAACCAAATTTTTAAATTTCTCCATTTAAATATGGTATATGTACATTGGGAAGAATAATATAAGATGAAGGAAAAAAATAACTAAGTGATATGGATAAACTTGGCACTAAAGCTAAATAGTCTATGATGTAATTCTGACATTAATTTAGATTAAGTTCTTTTAATTAAGAAAACATCCCTAAGGAATCAAAAGTGAAAGGAACCAAAGAACAAATGAACGTTCCCCTCACATCGGGTTTCCATACAGCTCTTCAGCTGAACAAATAATAATACTCATCTGCTCCACCAATTTACTTCATGTTACTTAATTACTTTCCTCATAGAAACTATCCCTTGACTTTTAGGAATTTCCCCTAAAGATTTATTTTCAGCCTTCCAAAATCCCTTTTCAGTTTCCCCAAATTGGCCTTATTGAAAAAGAAAAAAAAATTGGGATAATTATTCTAAAAATATATTACCCTACCAAATAATAAAATTAAAAGATAAAAAAGTACTTTTCTATGATATTAATTAGGAGACTGGAAAACAAAAATATGTGTTGATCATGATCTAGCACTAGCTACCAAGACCTAAATGGAAAGAACAAAAGATTTACCTTAATCTCTCTAACACAATCCTATGAGAGTTCTCAGCATTCATTTAAATAGAGTTGAAAAAAAGGAAATTCAAAAGTTCTAACAGCAAACAGAAAAGCTAATATAAATGAAAATACCCAACTGGAAGCAAATCCCAGGAAATTATCTTGTTAAACCACAGAACTTTAATTGGTCCCAAGAAATACTTACAATTCAATCAAAGCAATGAACATTTGTTAACTGTGTACTCTCTCAGTCTGTGAAAGTTATGAGGGATATAGACAAATGTTAAGTACTTCCATCTTTCAAAGAGCTCCATGGAAGTGAAACAATACAGACACAAGTAAGATTATACAAAATACATACAAATTAATTTGGAGAAGAGCTCTCATAGTTTCTTCTTGGGGAAAGTCTTAAAAGACACCAGCCTTAATGGAATAGGAACAATTCTTTAAAAAATTACCTGTAGGCTTGGGAAGATTCCAAGGATTTAAGTAAAAGTTGATGGTGAAAATAAAAATAATTATTATCATAGTATTTATATTCTGTTCATGACCCCTTTGCAAGGTTTCTTGGCAAAGATACTAGATTAGTTTGCAATTCCCTTCTCCTATTCATTTTATTTATGAGAAAACTGAAGCAAAAACGGTTTATTGACTTGCCCCAATTCACACAGATAGTAAGTGTCTGAGGCCAGATTTGGACTCATGAAGAGGATTTTTCCTGACTCCAGGCCCAACAGTTTATCACTACATGACGTATCCTCTTTGGATTCAGGAAAATCTGAATTTAAATCAGCCCTGAGTCACTTAATAGGAGTAAACAGGGGAGTATAACTATGATTTCAGGAAGGTAGGTAGCTCAATAGATAGACTGTTAGGTCAGGATCTGGGAAGATTTCAAATCTGTCCTCAGAAATTTACCTGTACAGATTACTTAACCCTGTTTGCCTTAATCCACTGGAGAAGAAAATGGAAAACTAATTTAGGAACTTTGCCAAGAAAACCTCCAGACAGTATTGGTGTACTATGGTTCACAGGGTAGATGGTGAAATTTCATTCAAGAAGATCTAAGTTCAAATTCTATGTCAAAGGTTTTTAGCTGTCTAACTGACCCTTGTTAGCAACACTTTACCTTTCTTCATTGAGGATAATAATTTCACCCAAGTCACAGATTTCTTGTGAAATCTGGATGAGATAACATAGGTAAAGCAATTTACAAAATCTTAAAGTATGGTATAAAATGCTGTCAACATTGTTTTGAGTCTTTTTTTATTTTTACCACTAGAAGGAATACACACATTGATGAGATAAAGATCCATTAGAATCTTCATTATTCTTTAAAGTTTTATCATTAATATTATACTCACCATGACCTATGCAGATGGTTTTTGTTGTTTTGTTGTTGTTGTTATTGTTTTCATTGCTATGGGGAAAGATGTCAAATTAGGGTTAAAGAGTCCAGTTCATATATGTATCTTACTCCCCCTCAAAAAAGGCTTTTTAGGAATTTTTTTTGTTTTGTAGTGATAGTTTATATAAAGGTCCCTAGTTATATCCTGGAGGATGATGAAATGTTCAGAGCACATTAGATTTTTAGTTGATTTCCAAGTTCTCAATTTTATATTGATTGAAGTAATATACTTGACAGAGTAGCTTTAGCAACTTAATTTTAATGGCATTTGTTTCAAACAAGATACAGTCATCTATTTCATAAAAATGTCCATTTTAGAACTGTTCATTTCAATAAAAGTGGTTTGGTTTTTCTCTTTATATTTCATTGAGTCAATACATTCCAGGCATTTTTAGTGTATTCTTATTTACAAAGATGAATAAATTTTTTCTTGGTTTCTTCTTTAATCTATTATTCCACCTGTAGGAAAGTTAATCTAATTGGAAGGTGCCAATACATTTGATGAGCTCTCTGAGCTCCATTGATTCTTCTATCTCTTTCCTGTAATCTATGGGCAGTGCCACATTGGAACTATAATAATTCTGCCATTCCTTCCTATTAATTTGGAATTATAAAATCATAGATTTAGAAATGGTAGTTACTTTGAAAGTTGGCTAGTCCAACCTCCTTATTTTATGGTTCAGGGAGCTAAGGTAGAGATAACTGGTAGTTTCCTCAAGATTATATACTTATGAAGTAACAGAGTCAAGGTTTGAAACTGGATCTTCTGACTTGAAATTGGGCATTCTTTTTATTCACCCTGATGAATTTTATATATATATATATTCCTACCAATCTCCAAAGGTACTCAGGAAGGACAAAAGTAGATGGAAGCTTGGTGTGATCAATAGCAATAGTATCAGAAAACCGATGTTCTCATTCTGACAGTCACTTATCTCTGAAAAACTTTGTTTTTCTGTCACATGTAAAATGAGAACAGTGTTCTCTGTCCTTCCTGCTATATGGGATACCTATTTTTTATAATAAAGCATTATAGAACAACTCAAATTTTATATAACTCATTCATTTGTTTTATATCTCATATTATATCTTATATACAATATTTATTTTATATTATAAAATTGTAGACAGTATTTATAATTTTTCATAAAAATAAAAACAAAAATGACCCTTTAATTTAATTACTACCTAATTATTCTTGGAGGAGAGTAGGGCATTTTTGCATTGCATGGAAAATGGAAAAAATATCTGATTTATGTGTCAAAAATAACATATCTGCTACCTAAAATGCATTGGGGTTGGTTAGCTTTTAAAGAAAAGAATAATATGGCTGTATAAAAACCACACTGAATATATAGTCAGAAAACCTGAATGTCAATGCTGTCTCTGTTAGTACCTACACAACTTTAAACAATTCACTTAACCGCTTTTGTTTTCAGTCATGAATTTTCATTGGATAACGTCTAACATCTCACTAGCTCTACATCTATCATCCTAAGAACTTTGTACAGATCTAGAATCTGCTGACTTCAGGATCATGCAATGGCTGAGCTATAAACATGGGCAAAACCAAGGATGTATATCTATTTTTCACAGATTTTGTAAAATCTTCCAAGGTCAGCCAAGTATTATCCCAGGAGTAAGTTAAAATATTTGATCTTAATTGTTTGGTAAAATATTGCACTTCATCTAATGAGCTTCCATCTAATGTTATTGCCTGTGAAGATCTTTTAGGATCCTGATTCTATCATCCAATATATTACTTATTGCTCCCATTTGTGTGTAATTTGCAAAGTGGCTAAGAATGCACCTGCTCTTTGAAACAAATAACTGTTAAAAAATGTTAAACATCATAGGGCCAACTGCAGTTCCTTGGGGCACTCTATTAGATGGGTACCTACTTCCAAGCTGATATCTAAACATTAATGACTACTCTTTGTATCTGGCCAGTCAATGAAATCCCCTCAACTGGATTATTATCTACCCCACTTTTCTGTCTCTTTTACATGAATAACAAATTTTTTTCCAAAACTTTTTTTGAATGTTTTTCTAAAATTCAAGACAATTTTATCACTTCCAATTCCCTGGTCTATCATCCAAGTACCATTGGGGAAAACAGAAATGTCTTTAGTCTGGCATAATCTCTCCTTGAAGCCAGGCCAAGTATTTATAGTCATTGTTTCCTTTTCTAAATATTCACTAAATGAAGCTTTTTACTAATACATTCATGGTTTTTGCCAGGAATTGAGAAGAAATCCTTTGGCCCAGAATTGACTTATTCCATTCTCTTTCCTTATGTAGAAAAATCAAGGCATTTGCCTTCCTCTTACCTCTTAATATTGGTCAAAAATCATATCTTTCAGGTTCTTTTCAATACTATTAGCTAACTTTCAATTAGACTTAAAATATTTAATTTATTGAAAAACAGAAAGAAAAAAAGCCTGTCTGTAAAAAAAAAAAAATGGCAGCTCTTTTCTTGGGACAAAGAATTAGACACTTAGGGAATGCCCTTAATTGGAGAATGACTATTCAGCATGCCAATTGTGGTATGCAATTATGATGGAATATTATTGTGCCATAAGAAATGATAGCAGGATGTTCTCAAAAAAAAAAAAAAAAAAAAAAAACATGGAAAAATGTCCATGAGCTGACGTAAAGTGGAATGTATTATGTAAAATGTTACAGCAACATTGCACTATGATCAGCTATGAAGTACATAAGTATTCTCAGTAATACAAGGATCCAAAACAGCTCTGAAGGAGTGAAAAATGGTATCCATATCTAGAGAAAGAAATGATGATGTCTGAATGAAGACTGAATCATACTTCTTTTTCTTGATATTTCTTATTTTTTTTGATTGTTGTGGAAGTCAATGTCTTCTTTCATAACACGAGTATTATGGAAGTGTTCTACATGACTATGCACACATAACCTATATCTATATATCTCAAAGTTTTAAAAATGAATATTTAAATTGCTTTTATATGTAATTGGGGAAAATAAAATAATAGATTTTTAAAAAAATCTCATTGGAATAAAGCTAATTTCTCTCTTTCCTACCTTGGTTATCAACTTTCTAGGAGATAGTTTTGTGCTGTTCTCTTTAATATTTGCATTAATGAAGAAACAAAAAAAAACAAAATTTAATTGAGTAGGTTTGCCTTTTTTTCTTACTTCCACTTCAAATATATGATATTGCTTTGATCTTTTCAGTTTGCTTATTTTTAATACATATTGTCTTATGAATCATGTTGAAAGAGAAAAATCAGAACGAATGAAGAAAACCATGGAAGAGATTTTCAAAAAAAAACAGAAAAAAAGAAGTGAACATAGCTTGTGTTGATTTATAATCAGTCTCTTTAGATCTTTCCCTGGATGCAGACAAGAGTTTTTGTCCAAAGTCTATTGAGATTGCCTTGTATCATTGAATCGCTAAGAAGAACCAAGTCATTCACAGTTGATCACTGCATATTCTTGCTGTTATTGTGTACAATGTATTCCTGGTTCTGCTTGTTTCCCTCAATCTCAGTTCATGGAAATCTTCCCAGACCCTTCTATATTAAGATTCTTCATCATTTTTTATTGAACAATGGTATTCTATTACCTGTATGTACCACAGCTTATTCAGCCATTCCCAAATTTATGGACACCCACTCATTTTCCAATGCTTTGCTACCACAAAAAAAAGGCTGCTACAAACATTTTTGCACATGTCAGTTCTTTCCCCTCCTTTATGATTTCCTTGGATACAGATCCAGTAATGACACTGTTGGGTCAAAGGGTAGGCACAGTTTTCTAGCCTTTTGGGTATAGTTCTAGATTGCTTGCCAAAATGGTTGGATCATCTCACAAGCCAACCAACAATGCATCAGTGTTCCTGTTTTCCCATATCCCCTCCAATATTTATTATTATCTTTTCCTGTAGTTACACCTCTTCAGTCTGAGAGGTGTGAGGTAGTACCTCAGAGTTTTTTTAATTCACATTTCTCTAATCAATAGTGAGATTTCATTCTTTTGGAACCACCACCCCCCCCCCCCCCCCGCTTAAATAAAACACAAAACAAACAAACAACAACAATCACAAAAACATTTTAGGGTCTATAATATTTTTAGTGTAAAAGTAGACAGAGTGATATCAAAAGAGTATAGTTCCTTGATGCTGAGTGAAATGAGCAGATGACTATGAACCATTACATAGAATTCCCAATCCCTCTATTTTTGTCTGTCTGCATTTTTGATTTCCTTCACAGACTAATTGTACACTATTTCAAAGCCCAACTCTTTTGTACAGCAAAATAACTGTTTGGACATGTATACATATATCGTATTTAACTTATAATTTAACATATTTAACATGTATTGGTCAACCTGCCATTTGGAGAAAGGGGTAGGAGGAAGGAGGGAAAAAGTTGGGACAAAAGGATTTGCAACTGTCAATGCTGAACAATTACCTATGCATATATCTTGTAAATAAAAAGCTATAATAAAAAAAAAAAAGAAAGAGTGCAGTTCCTGTCTGATATTTACTACTTCTCAACCTGGGTTTCTCACATACAAAATGGGGGGAGGTTAAGCAAAATGACCTATAATATTCTTTCTAGCACTTATTCAATAATTGTTTGGTTCTTCTTAGAATATAACAACTCTGACATGACATAGTTTTTAATCTTCCACTATTGTTTTAATTATTTGATGAATGTTCCATGTTTTCAAAACTGATCTCTAGACAATTATATATATTTCCCCTCCTTGGAATTATTTCTTCTAAGATTATAAGAACTTCTTTCTTGAGGGCTTCCTTTCAATTCCTGAATTGATGTCTCATGGAGAATTATAAGTCATCGAAATGCACCACTTTGACATCTATTTTTCTAAAATCTAGAGTGTTTGCCAACTTTCTATTTTTCTTTTCTGTCTGTTTCTCTATCAGTCTCCTCTCTAGATTTCTCTGTTTCTCTCTCAGTGAGGCAATTAGAGTTAACTAACTTGTCTATGGTCATATAATAGGTGTTAAATGTCTGAGGCCATATTTGAGCCAGATGTTCCCCCTCCTCTTCTTCCTCCTCTCCCTCCCCTTTCTCTGACTCTTTCACTGTGTGTCTCTGTGTTTCTCTATCACTCTCTGTGTGTGTATGTAGTTTGTCTTGCTGTATTTTTGTCTGTCACTGTCTCTCTGTCTGTATCTCTGTGTTTCTGTCTTCCTGTCTATGTCTGCATGTCTTTTTTATGTTTCTGTCTCTGTTTCTCTCCCTCTCTGTCTCTCCACAACTCTCTTATCTTTATCTCTGTGTTTCTGTTTGTCTGCTTCTCTCTTTCTCTCTCTCCTTTGTTTCCTCTATTTTTGTCACATATTTTGAGGAGGGTCTTGAAGTAGATCATAGATTCAGAGTTGGAAAGATATGCAGACCCTTTCTGCTTCCATCTATCATGAAAGATAAGAAAAATGAGGTTCAAGAAATATAAATTGCCCTGTTCTTCCATATAGCCAATGTCCCCACATTTTTTTTTAATCCAGCAAACAATTTCTCCTTGTTGGTGAAAAGCCAATATACATAATAAAAGCTTTCCTTGTCAGTTCTTCTACTCATTACAGCAGGGATTCTTAATCTGAGAGCCATTAACCTTTAAAAAGGATAATAGTCTTTAAATACAAATGGTTTCCTTTCTAATGCTGTACATTTTATTTTATCAATTAAAAGCATTATTTTGATTTTCTTTTCATATTGTTATAGGGTTCCTATATTCTAATAAAAAGGTCAATAACTCTGAGTTTAAAGGATATTTTATCATTACAGCAAGTCAAAAAATTGCTGTCGATGGTGAGGGGAAATTTTCCATTTATCATAGAATAATTAAATTCTCTCTTGGAAGTGTGAAATTTTATTTCTGCTTTTGTTCTATTGAATCAATCTCTGATATTACTTATAATATATGTTATATATTACATTACACATTAAGCAAGTCACTTGACCCCTTTTGAACTTATATGGAAAATTACAATCTTGAACTAGTTGGTGTCCAAGTTGGCTTCCATGTTTAGAACTGTTACTCTTTAATTGCCACCCAAATTGTGTCTACTCTTTAGTTCCCAGATTTTATCCAATTTTACTTTCTTATGTAATTGTATTCCATTCCTCTTTTATTTATCTTGCTCCTTTTGAATAAAATGTCTTCTTCTGCCCTGCCATTATCATTATGGGTATTATCTCTTCTAGCAGTAACAATAGCCAAGAAGTTAAACTTGTATCCTTGCATTAAGATCTCTAGTTCACCTTTTTATTTAAACTCTGTGTGTTCATGTATGTGCAATTAAGGCTGTAGGTTTTTATCCCTCTCTCCTTTCTTGGATGATTTCTCCTGTCAAATTTTAAATATCTACTCCTTTTCTTCTTTTTGTATTATAACTACTCACTATGGCATCCAGCTTTGTGGATATGTGTAGGCAATTTTCACTTTGCCCATTTTGAGTTTAAAGTCCAAGGATTAGATTGTTAAGTATGGAAAAAAACCTTTCAGGCCCTTGTTAGTCTCTTTGTGTATCTTTCCTGCTATGCTATCTCACAGCTGGGGAAGATTTCTAGAGGGTTGGTCTGTATATGTATTTTCTGAAGTATGACAGTGGAAGTCAAGCTTCTTCTTGTCTGTCTGGAGTTGTGGAGGCATATATTACAAGCATTTGGCAAAGTCAAAAATCAGAGGTAATTGGACAAAATTAAATAAATACACATAAGCTGAGCTAACTACTTACTGCCTATATGAAATGTTCTATTAGATTCTTTTCACTTGCCTTGAGTAAGTACCTTACTCAAAGATCTTAACTTTCGGAAAATAAAGAAAGCAGCAAGATATATAGTAATAGTAGTAACAGCAGCAGCAGGAGGAGGATAAAGAGGGAGGAAAATGAAGAGGGAGGAGGAAGAAGAGGCAGAAGAAGAAGAAAGAAGGAAGAAGGAGGAGGAGGAGAAGAAGAAGAATTATTATCCCTATCATTGTTTAACTTCCAAAGAGTCTTGATGAAATATGAGTTACATGAAAAAACATATGTGAAAGTACTTATACAAATTAAAGTAAAGAAATAGACATTTAATATGAGGTCTTTAATATAAATAGTCATAGTCTGTCCCCCAAGCATACCTATATGGATGTGCACGCACATATTTTGCTTCTTTAGCTACTAGTATCTTCCTTTCTATAATGAGCTTACATTTGTTCTATAGGTATTTTGTATATAATATGTATTTATATGTTTTCCTTCATAAAATGCAAGCTCCTTGAAGGCAGAAAGTCTCTTTCTTTTTTTATATCCCTAGCATTTAGCACAGAATGTAGTAGAATATGTCTTTAATAAATATTTCTTAATTAATTGAATGAAATGGACTTACTAATTGAGTGAAAATGAACTGATTATTTCAGACAAAGCAACATTCTGAATTCAATAGCTCAAGGATCATTTGTTATATTCAATCACAAGTTAAGTATTGTGATAATCCTTACTGTGTTTATTTATTTATATGTTCTCTTTATAGAATCCCCCAGGGATATTTGGAGCATATTTTATCTTACATGTTTGTGGTTTCAGATCTTGAAAACAGCAAAGGGATTAATGGATATTCATTGTTATTAGGAGATAATATGAAAGAAGATCAGCCTTCCCCAGAAATATGATAGCCTTATCTAGCACACTCTGACACAACCACTGGGCATATAATGGACCAGTATCTCTCCTAAGCGCTCTTGGATTTTCATAGTATAGCACGTTCTTATAAACCTATTAGAAAAAAAGTTCAAGTCAACCCTTCCAAATGATTCTTTTCAAACTGTATGTGATGAAGTGTTTAATGCCTCATAAGAAAAAAAAAAGTTTGAAGAAAAATTTGTTTAAAAGCATTTTAAATATAAAATACTCTGCAGATTGGACAATTCATTTTTAAAACAAGAAGCAAGCTTTAGAAAATCCAGTCTTCATTTTACAGAGCAATTTCAGGAGTTTAACTGATGTAATTTTTTTTTTTTTTTAGTTTAAAAGCATGTGCACCTTTTTGAAAATGGTATTTAGTTCTAACAAAATTTCTGCAAGTTGAAATACTGAAAAAAGTCCTGTTATAAAGATAGAAACACCGAGACCTGAAGTGAAATAATTAATGTGGATTATCAAGGGATAAAGTTGTGAATATTATTGTTTTCAATTGTAGTCTATTCCTATGATAGTATCACTTTAATACTAAAAAATCAGTCAGATCAATAAGGAAAAATCAAAACCATAGAATTTTGGAAAGTTCCAGCAGACTATTCACAATGGTTGAAATTTGGCAATTAGGCAAATTGTTTTTAGTCTGGAGGGTAGACAGACAGACAATTGATGAATACACCACAGAGAGGCCACAAGGGAGCTATTTGGTTTTTACTGTCAAATAAAGAATTCACTGCAGCAAAGAAAGTTTATTTATACCCAAAGGAATTTGATTCAGTTTGTAAAAGGAAATAGCCTGGGCAATACCTGGGTAGAAAAAAAAAAGAGAGAAACTGACATTAAATGCTTATTATTTATTATTATTGTTGTTATTAATTATTTTACTAGAGTTAGCACTTTTTGGAGTGCTCATTTCCTATTTCACTGCCATGTTCCATGTTGGTCCCAAAGCATTCCCTCCCTCATATTATTAGATCAGGGGTCTTAACACTTTTTCTATATTCACTTTGATAGTCTGGTGAAATTTAGGGACTCCTCAGGGAGGAAAAGTCTTTTAAATATATAAAATCACAAAGGAAACCCAAAATTTAGAAAAAAGATATATATAATCTTTGCCATTTCAAATATAATGACACCCCTAAATCTATTCATAGATAACCTGGTGGTCTGTGGATTTCAGATTAAGTCCTCATGAAAGAGAACATATTTTCTACTTTTATTTATTGCAGAATGTTAAGAATGATATAATACAGTTGCTCCAATAGTATATCAATTAATTGGTCATCAAAGATGTTTAGATTACTGACATTTAGATACTTATATATCCTTTTCAAAGAGAGGCAATGACCCCACAGGTTTATGTCTTGACTTCAATATGAATAAGATTTAAGTGAGACAGAGCTGTACAAATTAGTCAGTCATTAAAGTCCAGTGGCAAGATAAAAATAAAGATGACTAGTGATGGCCCCATATGCAATAAATGACTTTGGTATCTTCAATGTCTTTAAAACACTATGCAAATTTGTCAGCTTTTGTTTTTTAAGTAATAATATCATTGTTAATACAAATTATTCATAGAGGGACCAATACTTGGGAATTCTGGTCAAATTTCAGTCAACTATACCTATTAAAAGTATATATGATGAATACCTTCACCATGTAATTTCTGAAGATGCAAAGATCAATAACATATTTTCATTAAAAGTAGAACTTTAAAAAATCATGTCATTCATTCGCATAGGAATGTGTAAATTAATTCACTACAGAAATAAGATGAAGTTTATATATGCAAACAGTGAAAAAGTTCAAGTTAAGTGGGGAAAGCATATATATATATGTATCAAACATATATATATGTAAATATATTATATATAATAATGCAAATAAATATGAAATAAAATATGATATAACATAAATATATAACAATATATGTGTGAATAGCATTGCAAACAAATAATCTGACTGTAGAGTTCATGTTAGATTTTTATACATATATTTTGGTTTTGAAAAAAGGCTTTTGGGGTGAAAACTTCTAATAAAAATTAGTGTCAAAGTTTTAACTTTAAAAGTTTGCTATTAATAGATTTATGTTATTGCTTAACAAAAACATTCATATAACACCTTTGTTTCTTTTTATAACAATTCAGACTGTCAAAAAGTAAAAAGAAAAGTCATATCAAGAGATAGAATCTTGAATTCAAGGTTATGCCAAATTTGCTTAATTAAATTTATTAATTAAATAACCAAAATGAAGAAATAAAAATTAAATCTAGAGGCTTAGTGATTACTAATGAAGTCATTATGGGAAACAGCTTTATCTAAAATAAACCTGTTCACTGAGGCCACATTTTAGATATTGGGTATATGAAAGTGACAGATGATCCTACATCCTTCAATTTTCTTCAATTTTCAATTTTCTGGCAAAATGACAATGCTAAATAAATCCTTTAAAGAATCACTGCTGAAAAAGAAGATGTGAGCATTCTTCCTTTCTTCGGCATACCAGCTTCTCCAGATCATATATAAATGACAGAATTATCCCTTCATGAATAATACAATTTTGGAAAACTAAGAATGTCTCTCTGACCTACTAGTTCTTTTAATTGGGGATAAAGCCCTTGATCTAATTTATAAGGAATAAAATGAAACTTTCACTAAATAATATAAATGCAGTTTTCTTTTAAGGCCTTAAGACATATGCAGAAAGAAACGCCAATTGAGATGTCAATGACTAACACTGGATCCTTTCCTGCCATGCTCTGACAAAGTCACAAATCTATCATCTCATCCCTAGACTACTGACCTAGTCTTCTGGTTGTTCTCCCCACTTCAAGTATTTTCTAGTCCATCCTCCTCTCATCTGCAAAAGAAATCTTCCTAAAGCAAAGAATTATGTTACTTCCCCACTCACTAAATTCCACTACCTCCTTGGTACCCCCAAGATCAAATATGAAGTCTTCTGGCATTTTAAGTCCTTCACAAACCTACGTTTCTGGTCTGCTTCAAATATATTTTCTTCCATATTGTATAATACAATAAAAAATTGGCATTTTTGTTGTTTTTATTACATACCATTCTTTCTCTCCTCTCTCTTTACTGAATATCTCTCATACCAGAAGTGCTTTTCCTTTTTATTTCTTCCTTCTTAGAGGCAGCTGGTAGTGCAATGGATGAAGTTCAGGGCCTGGAGTCAGGAAAAATAGTTCAAATCCATCCTCAAACACTTAACAACTATATAATCTTGGACAAATAACTTAACCTTTGTTCTCACAACGTTAAAATGAGAATCAATAATGGCATTTTAAAGTACTATTGTAAGGATCAAAATAGATGCTTAAAAAAAAAAAAGGATTACAAATAACATCTGGCACACAGTGGGCTCTATACACTTACATCTCCTGCTCAGTGTTCTATTTTCTTTCAAGATTCACCTCTGATTCTACCTTCTTCAGGATATCCTGTCAGGCTTTATCTCCTATCCCAAACTAGTACTTGAACCATATAACTACGCCAATACACCTTCTTTATGTCTTGTTATTTGTATGTTGACTCTCCTTAGAAGTGAGAACTTTGAGAAGGCATATTTTTTTTCACTCATATCTTTTTGCAGAGTACCTGGAATATTATAAGTTCTCAATAAATGCTCATGGATGTATTATTGTTTTCTGAGAATATATATGTATATCACACACATATATAATGTATGCACATACATAGATATATATTATATGTAATATATACATTTTTATTTTTACCTTAAATTGTCCAGGGCAGAAATCTGGACTGGAATATCTCCCCAAATCTTCCTAATTTGGAGCAATTATACATCTATATTCCAACAGATCTGTGATCACATCGTTGTGGTTATTCCTTATAATAATTCAGCTTAGAATTCACCCATGTCCTTGTACATCTATCTATTTAGTGTGCTTTATGGTTTATAAAGTGCTTCCCTTATAACAATCTTGTGTAAGAGAAAATACAGGTAATATTATATCCATTTTATAGACACTCTGAGTGGTTATCTGACTTGTCCAAAATCATTTAAACAGTAGGTATTAGGGTCAGGATTTAAAAATAGAGTAAGAATTGATCTAACATGGATTCTGCTATATATAATCCCTGGTTAAATGCTGTTCAATTAAATCATGCAGTACTTATTCCATGAAGATACACTACTTTCTTCCAAGAAATATTGTTTTCTTTTGGAAATAAATATTATTCAGTCTCCTAACAAATTTTGTTATTCCCTAGCTTATGATTTCAACTGGTTGTGGAAATAAAATTAGAACGTACATAAAGTTGTATATGAATGGAATATCTTTATTTAAGTTTTGGCAACTTGATTCTGATCTTAATTCCAACCATGAATTTTTCCCCAATTTCTTGTTGATGTATTCAATTTTCTCTCACCTTTTTAATGAACTGACCTTGGAATCTTTGGTGACTAATTTGACACAGTGGAAGGAATCATTTTCCCTGATGATACTGGAAGGAAAAGAGAGACTATATAGTTATGCTAAAAGTACTGATCATAGATTTTGCTCTGATATAAATGGTCTTCTGATTAGCAGCAGAAAAATTAGCTTTGTGTCCATGACTTCACAATACATAATTCATTTCACATGACTTATGCAACTTTTGGCTAAGATATAAAGCAACAATTCACCTAGATTATAAGTGAAGAGTTTTAGGTATTTTGGTAACATCCAAATAACAGACTAATATTCAGCTCCTTTTCTGCATACTGGTGCTATGTAGACTAAGTTTTTATTGAAAACTAATAGTTATAGGAAATATTAAATACTTGTATATGTGGAGGATACAGGGCAGAGAAAGTATTCTTCTTTATTATCTTGAATCTCTTGTGCAAAATAGATAATTCATCTTTCAACATGGGAGATTTGTCTGGGAAATTGGTTTTATATATATTTTTGGAGTCACTTTGAGCTTTAAGGATTTAAAAATACAGTGTGATCAGAATTAACGAGCCCTAGTTGACAGAAGCATCCTCAGTGTTATGATATTCTTTTATGAGAGACATGAAAATTCCAAACATCCTGTACTTCACTAAGGTTCTATCTAGCCAGGGATTACTATGAGACACCTTTATGGGCTGTCTGAAAATTTTCTTGCAAAGGTCAGTTCCCTGAAGAATTGATGTTAGTAATTGGTTCAAAAGGAAAACTACTTTTTAAAAACTGTGTTTCTTCCAATCTTAAAGTTTGGGGATCAAACTAATCTGCAACAAAAACAGGAGTTTCAGTGATTTTTATGTAGAAGAGACATTTATTTTGAACAGATTTTTAGGGAAATACGATGTCAAATCATCATACAGTTTTGAAATATCCTTGGTGAGTCAGAGTCATTACTTTGTGTGATTTATTCATTTTTTAAAGTTAAAAACTGGCTTTTTAAAAGATCTTGTTATTTTCTTTCCTCTGTTAGCTGCCATATTCCTAGAAACAAAACCATGTCTGTCATCCTTTGTGACAAACTGAACAGGAATTTCAGAAATTTCAGGTTTCATGGTCTATTTACAAGCTGATTAAAAATTAGAATAATTCTAATTTTAGATAAAATATTAAAAACAAAAACAGTGTTTCACACAAGACTGTTTAAGCTATCTGATAAATTCAGAAAAATACATATGACAGAATTCCGCCTCTTTGGTGACCAAAACATAGTCAAATGATTGGAGAGCAAATTTTAGAAGAACCTGTTGTGTTTATTAGTAATGATGATAAAGTCATGGATTTAACTTAATATGGAAAATTAAGATAGTTTCAATTTTTAAATCTTGGAAAAATGTACAAGAGTTTAAAGTACCAGGAAAGGCAAATAATAAAATAATAATAGACATGACTGACTCCATTTTCTTCCATCTCATCATTGTCTTGGGAACTTCACAAAGATCACTGAACACATTCTGAAAATACTTTCCTTTACATGGGGCAGTTTTATTTTACATATACATATATATCTGTATATGTATATTTTATATACTTTAATTTTTCTCCAATTACACCTTTAAAATTTTTTTCCGTTTTGAGTTCTAAATTTTATCCTTCCCTCTCTCCCTTTCTTCCTTTTTAAGATACTAAGCAGTCAGATATAGCTTATACATATACAATCATATTAAATATTGGGGCAGTGTTTAAAAATGTATGTAGCACTCCAGACTCCATTCTGTAACTTCTATGATTGAATTTGATCCTCTTTTCAAATAACTCATTAAGGAGGAATATATATATATGTACATATATACATATATACACATAGCATTAATAAAATATAATGGGGTTGTATTATAATCTTTAATTTTCTTCTTCCTTCAATGTCCTTTATTTCTAAGAGTCAGAAGAAGAAGGCAGAAATGAAAGGAGGAAGAAAAGAGATGAGCAGAAATATGTTAAAGAGATAGGAAAAAGATCGAGTGAAAAGAAAATTGTAGACATTTCTCTTGGTAATTGTTGTACCTCATAATTATGACATTGAAATAATAAATGTTTTTTTTTTCCAAATTGACATAAATGCCTAGAACATGTAGATGTTTCAAGGAGTAAAGGAATTTTAGTTGCAGAAACCACCTTCCAGGTCATGTAATGTTTTATCAAATGAATGATTGCTCTGTAAAATATCCCTGGCCAAGCATTGCCCTAACTTTTTCTTCACCACTTCTAGAGAGTATCTCATACTTTAGCTATATTTCTTGTTTATTGATCCCATGATTTTCATTCTTTCTTTCCAGTCTTCATTCTATCTCTACATGTTTGCTCCTGCCCTGTTTCTTATCAACATGACCAAATCCGTTCATAGTGAAAATCCTTGAAAAGCTTTCTATACTCACCACCTTTATTTCTCTCATTCATTTCTCACCACTTTACAATCTGTCTTTTGATATTAACAAAGACACCATTGATCTGTTACTTGACAAATCTGTTGACCTTTTCCTATCAATTCTCATCCTTTTCAACCTCTGCAAGAGGGCAAGAGGATACTACTGAGCATCTCCTTCCAGATAGTCTTCCCTCCCTCTCTTTTCCTCCCTCCTTCTCTTGCTCTTGCTCTCTCTTCTTCCCTCCCTCTTTATCTTCCTCCTGCTCTCTCCCTCTCTTTTTCTCATATTTTTATATGTACCTCTTTCTAGGTTCTTCTACTATTTGTCTGACTGCTCTTTCTTATTCTTCTTTGCTGGCTCCTAATTTACACAGTATTCACTGGACCCTGGGTTTATCTTCTTATCCTTTTTGTCCATTTCTACACTCCTTAATATTATCATCTCTTCATCCCTCATAGATATTGTTATCATGTATGTATGATATTTATAATATAGCACATATAAATGTCCGTATATGTATATTTATATAGACCATTTCAAATGTTATGATCCTTTGTCTTAACTATTTCTTGAATGTCTGCCATGCTTCTCTAACTCCTTATTAGATCTTTCACACTTGATAACTCAAAGTCATCACAAACTCATTTTATACAAAACTAAATTCATTATCTTTCCGTCCAAACACAATCATCTTCTGAATATCCCTATTTTTGTTGAGGGTTTCTTGACATGCTTACCCTCTGGCAGACTTATTCTTTGTCATTATCCCTGATTCCCTTCTTCCATCCCATATAACTAAGGAGATGCCAAGGGCTTCTATATCCACATCTCTTACATTCACCCCTTTTTTTCTATAGACATGCCCACCAAACTGCTTCATCTCCTTATCACTGTGATTTTGTGATGTTCCTTATTTGTCTCTCAGACTCAAATTTATCCACATTATAATCCATTCTCCATACAGATATTAAAATGGTTTTCCTAAAGTCAGGATCTTAACATATTATTAATTTCCTGAAAATACTTTGATAACACCCCATTTCCTGTTGCATAATAAATAATTTTTGGACATGATTTTTAAATCTTTGCTCATTTTGACCCTAAACAAACTTTCTAGCCTTTTAATGTATTATTCTCTTTTCCATGTATTATGATCCATACAAACTAGCTTTGATGTTCCTCCTACATAATATTTAACCTCCTGTCTATTTTTCCCTGGCTTTCCCAAACCTGGAACTCCCTCTTTTCTCCCTGACCTTTTTGAATCTCCAGCTTCCTAGAAAACTCAACTAAAAAGACATTGTTTTTAGAAGTCCTTTACTTAAGTTCCCAACTACTAGTAGCTTTATGGATATGTGATATCTACTCTTTATATAACTCACACATTATTTAATGTACATATTGTCTCTCAAAGCTTGTGAGCTTGAAGGAAGACTTCAAGACTTGGTTCTGTTTTGTATCTTTAGAGCTTAGATCAGAGCCTGAGCAATAAGCATTCAATAAATACAAAGATGATTACTTGATTGTGGAACTTAGTTACTAATCAGCCCGAAACTTTACCATTTAATTGAACCAAAAATCTATCACATGATTTTGTGGGAAATAATGGCAAAAGTTGGAAGTTTGTGATTTTGCTAGATATTAGAACAGGTCTTCATCAATCAAACAATTATTCAAAAAACCTTAGGTGAAGTGGGAAATTATTATCAAAATAGAATGATGCTATACAAAAATCATATTCAGATAGATTGAGGAAACTTGACTGTCCCTCAGGGATCTTCTGTACATTATTAAGCAGTTGAGAAGTAAAGACATTCCAGAAAATAAAGTGAACATGAAAGCTAGTCAAAACCTCCAAAAAGACACAACTTGGGGATGGGAGAAATATAAAAGTATAAAAGAAATCCTTAGTTTTTTGCTTGACCAGAATACTCGTTAATATACATCCCCATACACACACACACACACACAAAATCTATGGAGCATAATCCTTTTATTTTACAGATATGCAAATTAGGGCATAAAACTGTTAAGAGTATAAGTCCAAATTATTTAATTGATAAATAATTTGAGGCCTGCCATAATGTAATATGATATACATTCTTTTTAATATTCCAGAAGTAATTATTGAGATTCTCAAATTAAATTGGTTTTCTTTTTCACGTATAGGCCTATAACTTAGTGATAATTATCCATGATCCATCAGGGTTACTCCTAGTATCCTAAGGAGCAGATGTGGTCAGCCAAGACAGTGACTCATCAATAGAAGTATGAGTTGGAAGATAATTATTTTTCAGATTGTTACAAGATTCAAATAAGCTAATATAATACATTTTAGTTGCTATTATCAATGATTGGTCAAATTTGCAATAAGATTATAGGTATAGAAAAACAATTCCTAGCCAGTACAATTCTTTACCTCTATAGTTAGTTGATTCCTATAATGCTATAATAAGATTTAGATTGTATTATCCATTCAGTGAAAAAAAAAGTGTTACCTTGATTCCTTCAAAATAATATAATGCACTTATTGAGATATTTACTATATGATATGGTAGGTGTTTAATATATAAATACTTACTGATTGATTGATGACTATTTTATTCCCTCAAAGAAGACATGACAATAACAAAAAAAAATAAGGATTTTGATTCTTAAAAGTTAGTCTTCGATGAAAATAATAAGGCCATATTTGAAATACTTACAAAGTAATGCACTATTCTGGTGTCAGGCTTCTTTTTCCATAAATTTAATCCTGAGTGCCTTAAAAAATCAGAGAATTTAGAATATCAGATATAGTTTTATCTCCATAATTACAAGTAATCAACTATATATTCCCTTCCAAAAATGTTTTTTTCACTATATACTCTTGAATACTTCACTGACCACTTAACTTTAAACTCAACTTTCATGCCAACTAATAAACACACTTACATTTATAGACTCTAAAGTACAAACAATAATGCTGAAATGATTCACATTTCTCTTCTGGCAGTAAGCTAGTTACAATATCATGAAAAAATACCTTATTAATCATGTGTATGAGCTTAGAGTCCATTAAGCAATGGACTTACCTAATAAATATAATAACATTATAAAAATGAGTTAAAAGTGTGGCAACCAAATCATCTTCTTCCTTTTAAAAAACTATAATGAATTATGTGGTTAAAGAGATAATTTAATTAAAAATTGGGCTAGTTGGGTAGGGTAGAAAAGATGTAAAGCTCATATTATGTCAGGAGTAAATTTGCTTTGATCCTGAAAAATGAGAGACAATCAGGAGTAAAATGAATAGTATTCACAGGAGATGTATAGAATGTTCAAGGAGGAAAGTGATTCAACTGAAATTTTCAATCTTTATATCAGAGATTTGTGTTTTATAATTCCACAGAGAGCAAGCAGCCTTTGAAATATTGCAAATGGCGGTGAAAACATCTGTTTGAAAAGGGAGTGAAATAGGAATTGGAGTATTTAAAGGATTAGAATATGTTTAAAATATCCCTAAAGTATATGATAAAGTAAATACTCACAAAAGTTGTTTGTAAGAGTTAAATATTATCGATTTAAAAGTAGAAGTATGATTAGAATCTATTGAGCATAATCCTTTTATTTTACTGATGAAGAAAGTAGGGCATGTGACAGTTAAGTATATAAGTTCAAATTATTTCATTGATAAATGATTTGAGACCCACCTTATGTAATATGACATACTTTCCTCTTAATATTCCAGAAGTAATGACCTATTTTTCTCTTTGAAATAGTTACATACTAAGATCCTACACATATTTGTAATAATATTATCATTGCTTAAAACAATCTGAAACAGATAGGCTGCCTACAGAATACACTTTCATATTGAGCATGAATTTGGAAAGTACACAAAAGAAGTCTGGAATTAAATCTGGAGAACAAAGTGGGGGAATCACCCTTAATATTAATATTTTCATTAAAAGTCCGATCCAGTTGAAATGTGATAACATAAAGTAAGCTTATATGTAGAGTTATAGTCAAAAGGAAGTCCCCATTCAAAGTCCACAAATGCATTTGAATTCTATATACCTTAGATAATATCCTAACAAATAATGGAATTACTATCTGCCTCAGTTTTAACATTTAAAATTTGTATACTGGTAGTATTTTCTCCAGAATTTCTATTAAAATAAAGTGTGATATTTTTCAAAGTGCTTCAAAAAACTTATAACACTATGTAAATGTTAATTTTTTTATTATTGTGTGAAACAAATGATAACATGCATATTACAGAAATTTCTAAACAATGCTCAAAAATAATTTTAGTTAAATTTTGTGGTATATGTGGGACATAGGATGGGGAATAGTGGATGAGAGGACATGAACAATTTTATTATGCCATATCCAAAATCAAATAAATCAAATTAATGATAGAGCAAAAGGAAGGTATTCTCCTTTTTAAATTTTAAAATATTTCTACCTAACAATAACAAATTCATTATTTTTTTCTCAAATCCATTGCTTTTCTAAACTATCTGTTTCTTTTAAGAATATCACCATCAACCCATTCATCTAGGTTTAATATCTTGGATTCAAGCTTGACTTTTCTTTCCTCATCTAAAATTCTGTTATCTATTGTTCTTAACCCACCATCACTTATATTCCTTCCTTCCCATTACTCTGATGGCCAACACTAACTCAGTACCACATTTCTTCTCTTTTGCAGCATCCTGTTATTATCTTTTGACTCTAAGCTTCCTTCCAGTCTACAATCTCCAAATTTTCTTCCACATATCTTCCAACTGAGACATACAAAACCCAGATCTAACTCTTTTATCACCCTGTTCAAGAGTTTTCTGCATCTCTGTCTTGCCTCTAGATTATAGTAGAAACTTCCCAGATTGGCATTTAAAATCTTTCAAAACCTGGCTGTCTTTCTGTGATCATGTTATGTTACTTATCTTAACAAATGCGACACTTTTAGTAAAATTTCATATTTGCTAATTTCTTGCTGCTCCATTTCATATTTCATGTCTTGCTTGTGTGTGTATGTGTATGAGGTTTGTATATATTCCCTCAGAACTATTTTTTTTTCTCTTATCTTACTTTCTGGGAATCATATATTCTTTTGAAAGTTCGATTCATGTGATTTCCAAAAATGATTAGGAAAAAAGAAAAAAAGACTCTGTATGTTCTAAAATATTTATACTATCTCCCTTTGGGTGAAAAAGAAATGGAAATTGAAGGATTGCCCATCAATTGCTAAATGGCTAAAAAAATTAAATTATATTATTGTGATGGAATATAATTGTGTTATAAGACACGATGAGCTGAGTAAACTTAGAAAAAACATTTAAAAACTTTGCTGAAATAATGAAGAGCAAAATTAGCTGAACCAAGACAATATTTTACATAGTAAAAGCAATATAGTTTTAAGAATGATTTGGATCAAATAACTAATTTTGATTATAAATATCAATTTTATGAAGAAAGATGGCAACTACATACAGCAAAGGAACTGATAAATAGAAATATGAACAGAATAATTTTATATACATTCATATGTATGTGTGTATATGGATATATGATATCTATAAAAATATATATGGAAAACATAAGAGAAAAAAGAAGTTTAAATTATAATTTTATTCTATATTTAAAAAGAATTGCAAGTCGTACCTGAGATTTGAAGTTTCATTTCTAATTTTTTTATTATACTGTTATGAAAATGCTTGTTTTATTCCATAAATTTTAAAAAAATACTAATTTCTTGATTTCTGTTCCCCTAGTTAGTGCTTTAATCTTTCTCACATTATCATTGTGCTGTGAGTGTGTGTATATGTGTGTACTAATCATATCAGATATAATTTATCTACCAGTAGAACATAAGTTCCTAGAGGACATATACATATATATATATATATATATATATATATATATATATACATACATATACATATATATAATTTTATTTTATTTTTGTAATTCCAGTACCTAGCACAATGTGGAAATATTATTTATTCTTAATTATTCATGAGATTAGAAGGATTAATATATTTTCAAATTATACATGTGAACAAAGAATATATCCAGTTTTTAGAAGAAATTCAAACTCTCAATGTCCACATGAAAAACTGTTTGAAATCACACAAAAAACCCAGAGAATAACAAATTAAAGCAATTCTGAAAAATCATGTCAATTTACCCAATAAAATGACAAAGATGATAAAGATAAACAACACGTTACTGAATGGAATGTGGGTAGACAGACAGGCCAATTCACTTCTTGTGGAGCTATGAATTGGTGCAGTGTTCTGTAAATTACTTTGGAATGGTGTAAGAAATTATAGTCTTTGAGTCAGAAATTTCTTCAGTTTATGCCAATGGATGATTCTGATAGGAAGAAAAGTCTCTCTATACAAAAAATACTTATAGTAGCACTTTTTTTTAAGAGCACTGTTTTAATAACAGAAATTAAGCAAAAAAAAAAATCTGTAGTCAATGACTGAACAATTGGATACATACATATGTGTTTGTGCCTATGTAAACTATTTATATACATGTACACATATTTAGTATAATAATTTTTGTTTCATAAGCAGTGAACTTTGGCAGAAGAGTCAAAATGACAGAATAGATAAGCTCCAGTCAGATGATTGATGTTCAAATACTATCCTTAATGTTTACAACTTGCATAATTTTAATTAAGACATAATCTTTCCGGGCCTAAGTTTCCTTATTCGTGAAATTAAGAAATTGGATTCTGTTATGTTCTTTGGTCTGGTTTCTTGGAGGTCTTTGGGGGTCTTTGGGAGCAGCCTTCCTTTCAGTTCAGTAATCGCCAGAAGAGTAGCCAGTGTTAAAGTTCAGATCCTTTATTATCTTCTTCCTGGGGCTGGGCAGCTTTCTGGAGAGCCTTTCAGTCTGGCCTTGGACTTAATGGAGAAATTAAGGAGGAGAGCCTGCCACCAAGTTGGTGTGAGATGGGATGAATGGATGTGTGGCTGTGAGTCCCAGGACTTGTGCTCCAGCCTCCAGCCTTCTGTCCACTTTCTTCTCTGGCTCTCCGAATCTCTCCTAATCCAAAGGTTTATGCTTCAGTCTCCAGCCACCACAAAGATGGACTATGGAATGAATCTGTCTCATTATATACCCCATTATCATAGGTGTGAATCTTGTGGAACTATAATAAGTACTAAGTACATGTACTGAACTGGAGAATTATTAAGTCAATTCCACTGACTTAAGACCTTGTAAAAATCCTTGTTTCAGAGTTCTGGCCCATAATAGGATTCAAAAATCCCTAGCATCTCCTATAGGCCTAATTCGATGATCCTGTCTTTTACCATTTTTGAGCCTCAATGTCTTAATCTATAAGTGGGGAGACTGAATGTGATAACTCTGTTCTAGTCTTTAAATTCTATATATTTCTATTACTATAAATTTATTTTATCAGTAGCAAGCAGTTATGATCAGTTTCATTTTTGCTAAGTCCTCTGGTGAGGAAATATGTCTTTAAAAGTAACAGATAAAGAAAAAAATCATTAGCTCTTTTCTAGATCCTCAAACATGGTAAAAACCAAAAAGTCAAACAACACATGCAAACACACACATACATACACGCACATGAACTTGGATAGTCTCAATTTTTTTGTATCCCCAAGACCTAGCACAATGGCTACATCAGTATATTAATATCTATATTATATTGATAATGATACACATTTATCTACATGTCTATATCTATATATACAAATAGATATTTGCATATCACATGACCTAACATTTACTTATTACCTTGAACTATTTACTAATACTCACTATATTGTCAAGATAACAAATGTTTATTAAGCACTAGATACTGTATGATTATGGTGAAGAACGTCTGGAGAATCAGGAGGGGAATCCATAGAGAAATGGAGACTTGTCTAAACAGGACACTTTCCTGAAAATGAGAATCTTGGAGGAATTGACCAATCATAGTAAATGGAATCAATACTGGAATAGATTTCTAGAGGTAAAAAAAGGCCAAGGGCTGAGTGAGTTCCCATGGTGAATAGGCTATTGTGGCAACATGGAAAAAAGCCAGTCAGAAGTAGAGCTCAGAGAAAAATAACTATGTGTTAGTTTGGGGTTTTTTTTTTTTTGGGGGGGGAGGGATTTTTCCCCTCCTTTTAGTTGATTTTTAGCTGATGGCTGATGCAAAGTTTTATTTTTTCTTTTCCTTACAGTTCTTAGTTCTTATTAGTTGCATGTGAGGGTCCTTGAGGATAGGGACTTACTTTATGTACTTGTTGTTATCGTTACTGTTGTAATCGTTACTGTTTTTGTCATATCCTCAGAGCGTGGCAAAGTTTTTATTCTTATAAGATACAGGAAAAAAAATACTGGTTGGATAGGATTAGTACCATGTTGACTACATGAGAGTTACTAAAAAAAAATAGGATCATAGATGTCAATATGGAAGAAAGTTCAATGTTCATTTCTAAGTGATGCATCATTTTACAGATGAAGTAACTGAAAATTAAACAGTTTAAGTGATTTGCTCAAAATCCTACAAATAGTAGATAAGAGAGGCAGGATTTTAATCCAGGTCCACTGACTTCAGAGCCAGTTAGTTGTCCTTCTGTTGAAAAAGAAAGGAAGAAAATATTCAGGAGTAGAGCACAATGGAAAATACAATAATGTGCATGGTAGATCTGTGCATTTACAACTGATTTAGCACATAAGGCTCTTCTTCTAAATATGTTGTCAATTAGTATACAATACTTGTATGTACTTAACAGTTTTATATGTCTAACAGCTAATCCATTCATATTGATTGCACTCTGGTTTAATCAGGATGTAGAAAAACAGATGGCATAAAAATTACTCTATTAATAATCCATTGCAAACTGTTCATTCACTAGGGTAAAATATTTTACCATCTTTTTTCTCTAGTTAAAATTTTCTTATGTCATGCAGTTTTCTATCAAATAATATTTCTTGTGTGAGAACAAGAGTGGAATTCTTATTTATCTTTTAATAGCTGATCTCTTCACAGATTCAAAGTTCTTTCTAATATAATTATTAATCAAGATAAAATTTCTGTGAAAATATTGCTGCTTTAACAATGGACAAGAACATCCAAATATGTAAGGTCATTATTACTGTTATTGTTTTAACAAAAAATCACTTCTTTGACCCTCATTTTTAAAAAATTTGGGTTATAATGTCTCTATGAGTAGGCAACATATCTTTGTCCCTTTTATATTTTTTCCATACCTTCTGTATCAATTATAACAGTGTTTTCTTAATAGCAAATTTCTAATAAATTCTTATATACAATAATTTTAATTAGAAATACAATGATTATAAAAGATGGTTTATGAACGATAGGCTTTTTAAGGAGATTTGAAAGAAACATAGAAAATATTCTTATCAAATTCTCATACGATGGACACTTTGAAATTATGGATTTTCTGTTTCCTCTGAGCCCCCTTAGTCAGCATAGTGAGTTTATAAGTAGTCAGTATGAAGGGGAAATAGCAGAAAATGAGATATACCTAGAAGTCATGTACACACTGCACCGAATATCAAAGACCCTGATTTACAAATTGTAACATAAAACAACCAAAATCCATCTCCTGGTATTATGTGATGAGTTTTCAGGAGTAATGCAGATGCTGCTGCCAGGGTTCTGGTTCTATGATATCCAAATCCCAGACCTCCAAAGCTCCAGAAAAGCATAATCCTATAAATATTAACCCTCAAATTCCTTCCACTTAATATTCTTCCACTTCTACCATGTCCAAGCTTCCTAGTGCTTTCAATTGTAATCCATTTTTTGTTGTTGTTGCTATTCAGTTATTCCAGTCATATCTAACCATCTGTGATCCCATTATTAGTTTTCTTAGCATTAGTGGTTTGCATTATCCTCCAGTTCACGAAACTGAGGCAAACAGGGATAAATGACCTGCCCAGTGTCGCACAGATAACTTGTCCAGTGAGTCAATTCTTCCTGATTCCAGACCCAGGATTCTATCCACTGCACCACTTAGCTGCCACAATCCATGGCTACATGACTGATGTTCTATATCTCTCCTCCTATCCCCATTCTTTTCCTCATATGGCCTCTCTTCACCATCCCATTCTTCTCTGCATCTGTATCCTTTGTGCTTTAATAAAGTGGGATGCTTGCCCCATTTCCTGGTGAGAACCCAAAGATTAGGGTTTGCCTGCCCCATTTCAAAATTTCATAAATTATCATTTCACTAGGACATTTAAAAAGGTTGCTAATGACATTACTTAACCCCATAAACATTCTTACCAGGCTAGAACAATGGACCAAATTTAACAAGATTAAATTTCAGAATAAAATGTAAGGTCCTTCACTTGACTGCAGATCAGCCTCACAATTACAATTTGTCTAGATAGCAATCCAGAATGAGGGAAGTGAGCATCACATTGCAGCACACCATAATCATTTAATAAATGATGTTTATTTACTAGTGGACAACCCTATACAGCTCATACCTTCTGAAGGTATTTGTGTCTTAGATAATAATTTTTGTTCATACAAAGAAATGAGAACAATATATGCCAAATAGTTTAGATTTAAAGTCAAAGAAACCAAGTTAAAATATGGTTTAGACTTTTGAACTAATTGTTTTATGTCTTTTTCTAGGCCTCTGTAATATATGTAGGTTAGATTAATTAATCTTTAAAAAGTATACATGTTTAAATCTACAACCTTAATGTCCCCAAATCATCAAATGTATTAATGCTTCCATTTTAAGGTTTTTGTTTTGTTTTGCTTTTTTTTTTTCTTTTCTGATACTTAAAGCAATGAGTTTCAATTATCAGAAAATTTTCTTATATGGAAGACCTCATATATAATAACTTTATGTGATAGTCAAGTCAACAAGAATTTATTAAATATCTATTATATGTTAGGCACTGTGCTAAGCAATGGGACAGAAGCAAGGTAAAAACAGTCTTCTACCCTCAAGGAGCTTAGTAACAAATCAGTAAGAATCTTCCTTCTAGTTTTGTCTTATGTATAAATTAATAATTTGATTCATCTTATTTAAGATTGGTATTAGCCACAGATTTTTTCTAGACTAAGGAATATCTTAAATTCATATTTGTAATATGAAAACAATTTATATTTGTGATATAGAAAATAACTTAACCTTAACATTTTGTGGTGTTACTATATTAAATTGGCCTATGTGAAATGATGAAATTTTAAAAAAAATATAATAAGCTTCCACTAAAGTGTATTAACTTCTATAACCCATTTAAACTCCCCAAAATAAACAAACAAACAAAAAAGAAAAACAAACTGAACAAGGTGCTGTTTTACTCTTCTCATGGTTTGAACCAGGTTGATTTGGAAACAATTTTTTTTATCGAATTGGGAAAAAAGAACAGAAAGGGTTTCCACTATTGAAAGAGATAGACTAAGAGATCATCATTTCAGTCCCCTGACATATGTAATTAGAAAAATATTGATCAAATGCTGTCCTAGTACATAATAATAATAGCATGAAGAAGAGTTCTGTCTTTGCTATTAATGGAGATTGATGAGAAAGGATTTATTTTTACATTGCTTTAATTTTATCTTCATGATATAGAAAATTCTGAGTTTGTGTGAGAATGGCAATCTGCTTTTCATACATAGGGAACTAATAATCCTTTGAACTATAATAAAAGGGAGAGAGAGTAGAAAAAAGAAAGGGAGAGGGTGAAAAAAACATATATAATCATTTTTTCCCACAGCAGGATAAATATTGTAAGAACTATTAATATCTAAATTATTTAAGAGGATGTTTGCCAGTCATGTGCTAAATAATGATGCTATATTGGAAAGGTTTTCTCTCAAGCCTTTTAAATCACAACTAATTATAAAAAAATTTATATCTGAAGCTTTATACCAGATCACTAAAATGCCTAGTTAAGATTTTGAAGAGTCCTCTTTAGATAGTAGAGTGCAACCTAGGAAAATTGCATAGGTCCAAGTGGTGTATTACTAATTCTCTAGAATCTCATTCCCTCTCACCCCCTCAAGAAGTGGAAGCAGATGCAAAAACTCCATATGAATTCATACTCTGAAACAGAAAAGAGAACAAGTTTTTATGCTCTAAAGTAAACTCCAGTTCTCCCTTCAGATTTCTGTTTGGCCCGAACCTTTCCAGTTTATAGTCTTCCTAGACATGTGCTCCTAGACATGTTCCTCCTTGATCATCATTCCATGTTCAAAAATGGCAACTAAATCAACCCTTGAATATGTCAAATAACATGCAATGAGTCTATTAAGCAAGTCCAATGAAGAAAAGCCTTCTCTTGGTCATTGACTCTGGCTTGTTTAAGCCAGTTTATAGCCTAATCCCCTTTATCATCACTTTGCACACATTTACTTCTTTCTGAAAGCTGATTGGTCAGTAGTATTTGTTATCCGACATCACTCTGAAACTTGCAAAATCTTCTGTTAACCTAACTCTGAGTATTTCTAACAATAAATGACTTATGGAAGCATGTCCAATAAAAGAGTCTTATGGCTCTTTAAATCCTGGAAATAGGTCATAGAATTATAAGATCATAAATTTCTAGCTGGAAGGGATCTCCGATGTCATTTACTTCATTTAAGTGATTTTATATAGGAGAAAACTAACCTCAGGAATTTAGGGGATTTACACAAAATTATACAGGTGGGAAATAGGAAAGACAAATATGATTCAAATGGTTCTGGAAGCTAGTGAGAATCTATGTTTTTATAATTATCTTCTAAATAGTATCACAATTTTGTTTAAGTGTTAATTTGTAGCTAAAATTCATACTCTTCCATCATCATGTAACCCTGATTGTTCTATCTATACTTAAGATCACCAGAAATAGAATCCTTTTAATGAAATTCACAAATGTCCTGTTATCACAGAAATATTATCCATTATTATTATTTGTACTTTCTGTCTAAAAGACCTTCTTTTCTTGATGATTTTCCACAGTCTGCTGCTCTATCATGTCCCTGGAATAATTTCTTATTTTAGTGCATAGTAAAATGTTTTATCTGAGAGATAGGGGTCGGAAGGGGAAAAGAGTAGGAGACCATTCTGAGTATAGCCTTTCCTACTTGAAATTGACTTTGAAATTCTGCAGTGAAACTATGAACTTACACGGTATTAACAGCTTTAGTTCCTATTAAGGTAATTTAACTAGTCTAATTAATAGATTATGAGATTAATCACATTGAGCTTTCTGTTTAGCTTCATCATTCTACTTTAAGAAGACTGATTAAGACTGAGAGGGTCTTAATAAAGAATATTTGATGAGCCTACTAGAAGGACTATCCTCAGGCCATGAATGTACATACTGAATATGGAGGTAGGGAGGGATGGAGAACCCGAAGGAGAATTATAAACATTCAAACATGGAAAGAAATACAGGAACAACTCCACAACTTAGCCTCAGAGTGAACATGGAATCCTCAATAGAGTGGTTTGGTAAATAAAGTGCAACTTTTATTTCATATACTTTGGATTATTATAGCACTTACTGGAGCTGGTGATGAGTATAATGAACTCATTGGTTATTCATTGCACTTCTGCAAATGTTCCAATACAATTTGTAATGGTTAATGGGTATTCACAATAACATGATTCCTCTATTTGTTTTCCAATTATATAAAACTGATGATTGTCTTGCCTGCAACTTGCCTTTTATATTACCAGTGGGGACGGAGGCGGTTAAACTGCTCTCAGATAATATATTCTGTATCCTCTTTCTATAATTAGTCTTAGGCATGTGATCTTTTGCCTCAGCCATTTTTCTTTTAATCATGTGATTTTATATACCATTATATATGTTTTTCTATGGCATCATATATTCTAATTTTATTAAATAGTTGTCATTTTTGTGAGTATTAACTTCTTTGTGATGAATGAAACACTCTTGCTCAGTTACTATTCCTTGGTAAGTGCATTGAAAGAAAGCTTTTTATCCATCACCAGTCCTTTTCTTCTACAGAAATCAATTTTTATGTTCTTTAAGTGTTATTAAAGCCTTTAAAATGCTTATGAACAAGATGCCTTTCACACTGCTCATGGAAGAGGATGTCTAGCTGAGAGAAATTTCTGTGAGTTGGAGACCAGGGAAAATGAATACTGAGTCAGGAAGGGCTTGCATGACTGAAAACATAGTAATGTTGGATTTGAACCAATACATATATATATATATATATATATATATATATATATGAAAATACTTCTATAAAGGACTTTGGATCAGTGTGGGATTAAATGAATGAAGACCCTCTCATGGGAATATGATCTTAAATAATTCCCTAATTGTGAGGAGATTTTATAATAACAAGTTGAGCAAAAGCTAAAAAGCAGCAAGTGTTTATCCCCTCCTGCTTCCTACCGTCTCTTAATTAGTATTTAAGTAATTCTTTTAATGGCAATTTATTTTTTTTTCTGGGGTAGATTTCCCCTTTTAGAATGTAAGCCTGCACTTCTCCAAACAACAAGAGAAAAGGTTTTAGAGAGGTGTGGGGAGGGAAGAGGGGCTTTTGCTTTCAGGCTATTTAATCTTCTGTTTTGAAATTTTTGGCTTTGCACTCTATTGATAAACACCTTGTCAGATGAGAGATGATATTTCTTGAGAGATGGTAATAAATCCTTTTTTTTTTTTTTTGCTTTTTCTTACTAAAATTTTTTTTTAAAAAGAAAAAAAAGAAAAGAAAAGAAATTAAAACAATAATTTGGAGTTATTTTGCAAAATTGTGTGGCAGTAAACCTGAAAATCTAACTGAATTGAATGAATATTTGCAAAAATATAAATTGTCCAGGTTAATAGAAAAAGGAATTAAATTAATTGTATATAATCCCATTTTAGGAAAAGTAATTGAAAAAATCATTAGTGAACTCTGTAAGAAAACATCCCAAGAACAGATGGATTCTTAAGTGAATTTTACCAAACTTTAAAGAACAATGAATTCCAATACTATATAAACTATATGGCAAAATAAAGAATGAATATTGTCAAAATCTTTCTATGACACTGATAACTAAACCAGGAAGAACCAAAACAGAGAAAGAAAATCACAGACCAATCTCCTTAAAGAATATTGATGTAAGAATTTTAAATAAAATATTAACAAAGAGAGCAACTTATAAGTAGGATAATACACTGTGACCAGGTGGCAGTTAAACCAGAAAAGCAGGGCTGGTTCAATATCAGAACAACTATTACTATAATTGACCATATCAATAAGAAAATAACAGAAATTATATGATAATCTCCATAGAGGCAAAAAAAAAAAAAAGCCTTTGACAAAATACAGCAACCATTCCTACTCAAAATAGTAGAGAGCACAGGGATAAAGGGAGTTTTCCAAAATAATAAGCAGTATCTATCTAAAACCAATAGCAAGCATTATTTGTAATGGAGAGAAGCTGGATGCATTGCCAATAAAAACGGGTGAAACAAGGATGTCCAATATCACCACTATTATTCAAAACTGAACTGGAAATGTTGGTTTTAGCAATAAGAAAAGAAAAAGGAATTAAAATGGGGAATGAGTAAGTAAAACTATAATTCTTTGGAGATAATATGATGATATACTTAGAGAATCCTGGGAAATCATCCAAAAATGTATTGAAAACAGTTTAGAGCTTTAGCAAAGTTGCGAGATATAAAATAAACATACACAAATCATCAACATTTCTTTATATTAATGATGAAGCCCATTAGCAACAGAAAGAAAGAGAAATTCCATTTCAAATAAAATATTTGGGTGTCTATCTGGCAAGATAAACCCATGAACCACATAAACACAGTTACAAAACACTTCTCACACAAATGCAAGCAGACACAAACAATTAGAAAAATAGTCATTGCTCATGGGTAGGACAAGCTAATTTAATAAAAATGAAAATTCTGACTAAATTGGTCTACTTTTTCAATGTCATATCAATCAAATTGCTAAAAAAAATCTATTATAGAACTAGAAAAAATAATAATAAAAGTCATATGGAAGAACAAAAGATCAAGAATATCAAAAGAATTAATGGGGGAAAATACAAAGGATTGTGACTTAGCAGTACCAAACCTAAAACTTTATTTTAAAACAGCAATTATCAAAGCCATTTGGCATTTCCTATGAAATAGATTGGCAAATAAATAGAATCAATTAGATACACATCACAATAATCAAGGTCTATATTAATCTAGTCTTTGATAAACCACCACACTCCGTCTATTTGACAAAAATGGCTGGGAAAACTAGAAAATAATATGTTTGAAACTCAGCACAGACCTACATCTTACACCCCATACCAAAATAAAGTCAAAATGGGTATATGATTTGGGCATAAAGGATGACATTAAAAATGAATAAGGAGAACAAGGAATAATCAGATCCTCTTGGAGAAGGAAGGAATTGATGACCAAAGAAATACTGGAGAACATTATAAAATGCAAAATGGACAACTTTAATTACATTGAATTAAAATTGTTTTACACAAGCAAAATTAACAGAAACAAGATTAAAAAGGAAGTACAAAGCTGGGAAATAAATCTTTACAGCCAATATTTCTGATCAAGGTCTCATTTCTAAAATATATAAAGAACTGTGTCAAATTTATAAGAATACAAGTCATACCCCCAATTGATAAATGATCAAGAATATGAATAATTTTAAGATAACTAAATTAAAACCATCTATAGTCATATGAAAAAAGGGCTCTAAATCACTATTAATTAGAGAAATGCAAATTAAAACAACTCTAAGGTACCACCTTACATTTCTCTGATTGGCTAAGATGATATGAAAAGGTAATGTTGGAAGGGATGTAGGAAAACTGGGGATACTAATTCAATGTTGGTGGAATTGTAAAATGATCCAATCATTCTGGAGAACAATCTATCATGTTCTTTTTGAACATTCTCTACTTTTCCCTACCATAAAGATCAGCAAATAAAGTATAATTAACATGATGTTGTACCTTTTTGTATATACTCATCCTGAATGCTCTTAGATCAAATGTTCAACTATTCCATGTAATATTTTGTGGAATATAATGAAAATTGTGAAAAAGATTCATTTTCCTTTTTCAGAAAAATTTTTAAGGAGCCTCTCCATTAAGATGAATCTTTTTTTAATATCTAAAAATTTCATTTATAGGAAAACATACAGAAATATGTAATTTAATGCCTTCAGTATTAGATCAGTTTGTTGAATTAAAAATACCCATTTTGTGTATCAAAGTCTAAAATTAATATTTACATATAATCTAAGGACTATAAATTTCAGTACCCTTTTATCCCTTTAAAAAACAAACATTTATTCATTTTTTAAAAAATTTTGTACTTTCCAAATTTTCACTTCTATGAACAAACAAATAAACAAACAAAAACTATCAACCCGAATTTTTAAAAAGCTACTAAGTTTCATCAAGTGTGACACTGTATTATCACATCCTTACAATCAACTCCCTATAGTTTAAGAAGATATGACCTCTTACTGGTCTTCTGGGGTAAAGACTTGTCTTTGCTGTGCAGATTTCAGATGTCGATTAATATAGTTTTCTTTATATAAGCATGATTTGTATATCTATGTAGACATACATAAAAATACACAATTGAAATGTGCATGTGTTTGCATGTGTTTCTCTTTATTCTGATTATAAACCTTTGCTTCAGTTGAAACAAATTCCCATATGTTATATTGAATCTTGATATTCATCTGTCTTAGCATAAAGATATTCTAAGTATATGCCTCAATTAGCTGAACCATTCCCAAATATGAGGTAACTAATTGTTATTGTCTTTAGTTTTAAAGGATTTTTGTTGGGGGGTCAGGGAGTGGAGCATTTTTGACTATGCTAAAGTTTTTGATGTTAATATTTTGTAACATAGAGAATAGTTTCCATTTTCTATAGCTTACTTCAGGTATATGCCAAGCAGTAGAAATGCCCGATCTCATATATGTCACAAAGTAGTATCAGAGTATAACTTTTCTGAGGACTTTTCCTCTCGTAATCTTTCAGTGAAAGAACATTTCTATTTCCAAGATGTCAACAGACAGATTTTATGATGTCATAAATTTGCTATTCTATTTGTATTGTTATATAAAAAGGTTAGGAGATTTTGTAGTTCATTTTTGTAATATCCTTGTTCCATTTTTTTCCATTTTGGTTTCTCCATGTTTTGAAATAAATGTTTCCTCTGATAGGATTGTAAATAGTATTAATAAGAAATAATAAATGTCACTTACATCAAAGATCTCTTATGGATGGCTAATACAATACTCATGACATCATATGTTTATTAATAACTCTGCTAAAATGTGTAGTTTGTAATGAAAATATGATGTATCATCATGAGGAAAATTAATTTAAAAATCAGTTATAGCCAAAGCCTCAGAAATCTACACAAATAAAAACCCTTTTGAGATATTAGCTGCCTTAATTTTTATTAGTGTATAAGCCATAATCCTCTATAGCTAGATACATACATACATACATGCATTCATACATACATATATACATACTTAAACCACAAAAATCCTTGATCATATATTTGAATGCGAGACACAGAGTCTAAATGATTAAGTTTTATTTTTATAACCTTGCATGATGAAAATCTAATTAAACCAGCTTCTTATCCCTGAGGCAGGATTGAAAAAAGAAGATGGTCAGGTAAAAGAATTGCATTAAACCTGGATGCCAACATTTTTCTTGCCTGGGTGAGATTTGAGTTAGCCTGAAAGCTTTGCATCCCCTTAAGCAGAATATAATTCAGGGTCAATGGATATTCAAAAACAATCTGCCCATTTTAGAGTCTCCTGGGAATTTTCTACATATTGGGAAAGAAGAAAATATACACATGTTGCGGATCAAGTGAGTTTTGCTTTTTCTTTTCACAGATAAGGGACTTTAAATTTATTCTTTTCATGCTTTAAATATGAAGAATTTAATTGCTTCCATTTAATGGGCCTGAAACAAACAAATATGGAAGGGGATTAATTAATTTGTTTGAAATCAGAGTTGTATTTTTAAATCGAGCGGAAGGGAATCAAGCAGCAAAGGGGAAACAGCTTGATCAGCATGGTGCAATTTTAAGAGCATTTGCTAATTAGATTATAAACTGGGTAGAGCCATGTGAACTTGTAGAGGTCTTTAAGCTCAATGGTAGAGTAATAAGCATCCATGGATGCCTAAAAGTGTGATTATCAGGTTTTTTTTTTCCTTTTTTCTTTTCTGCTTAAAAGAAGCTTTTTGACTAAACCAGTATAATTTCAGATACCCTATTAGGCTCAAATACAGAAAGCACAGTAGGCATTTGAAGATGTATTCTCAGATCTCTGCTTACTTTACTTTTGATTACAATTTTGAATAATTTTCTTTTTCCTGTCCTGCTCTAAGACCATGAAAGATGTTGTACTAATAGAACACAATGAATTGGATCATAAAATTAGAAGCCTCTCTATAAGCAGCCAAAGCAAGAAAGAGTAGTTTATTTACTCATTGTTGTTTCAATTAGCATTTTAAATATTCTAATATGATTTTGACAACTGATCATCATGACCAAAGATCTCCTAAGATACACATGACTCTTGAAATCAGGCCAAACAGAAATGTCAACAGACATTTCCACATATACCAAATTTTATTTTTATTATTATTGTGAATTTTAGATTTTGATCTTCTTCAGAATAATTTTGGTCAGTATATTTATTTGCAATGTGTTTGTATGAGTGTATCTATGTGTTTGTGTATGTGTGTATGGATGTGTGTGTGTGTGTATGTGTGTGTGTGTGTATTTGAGAAAAAATCTTTTTAATAATCAATTGTTTAGGGAGAATTTAGATTTTCTCCTTTCCTTAATCCTCATTCAAGAACTAAGTCTTTGAAGGTTGAACTAATGTTCTCCTCCACCAGGACCTCACCCAGATGGGGCAATCAGTGTATTCTCCCTCAGATTTGGGTGGAGTATAAATTATTTGACTAGATTACCTAAAACGGGATAATTTTAAGAACTGACAATCAAAGTTCAGATCCAACCACTCATTATAATAGTCATTCTCTCATTAGTTATTAATCAAACTCACTCTTCAAAGGCATAGAAACTATGAGCTTAACCACTGATTTTTTGGGGGTAAAAGAGAGGCAGTCAAATGATATTCTTTTATTAAAATACTGTCATTATTAATAAAATGAATTACCCAGATATTTTCTCTCAAACCTTGTTTATGCCATAGTTACAGGGAGCTTATTTATAATAATTCCATCTTTGAAAAATCCTTTAATCCTTATTTCAAGCTCTTCTTGTTCTTGGTTTTCTTCCTCTTCCTCTTCTTTCTCCTCCTCCCTCTCTTCCTTTTCCCTCTTCATTTTCCTTTCCTCCTTCCTCTTTCTCTTCTCCTTTTTCCTCTTTCTCTTCTTCTCCCTCTTCCTCTTCATCTTCTTCCTCTTCCCAGTAGGTTATAATACAACCTTTGTATAATGTTATTTCTTTTATTTAAAACATTGATTAAACAGAGAGGATGGGCAAGACTTACATGAACTGATGCTGAGTCAAATGAGCAGAACTAGGAGATCATTATATACCTCAACAACGATACTGTATGAGGATGTATTCTGATGGAAGTGGATTTCTTCGACAAAGAGAAGATCTAACTTAGTTTCAATTGATCAAGGATGGACAGAAGCAGCTACACCCAAAGAAAGAACACTAGGAAATGAATGTAAACTGCTTGCATTTTTGCTCTTCTTCCGGGGTTGAGCAACAAGAGAACCGTTCGGTTCTGCATACATATATTGTATCCAAGATCTACCGTAAGCTATTTAACATGTATAGGACTGCTTGCCATCTGGGGGAGGGGGTGGAGGGAGGGAGGGGAAAAATCGGAACAGAAGTGAGTGCAAGGGATAATGTTGTAAAAAATTACCCTGGCATGGGTTCTGTCAATAAAAAGTTATTTAAAAAATCAAAATCAAAATAAAACATTGATTCACACATGAGACAGTATTCTCAAACAGGATAATGAGAAATACACAAGATCAACAGCTTCAGTCTTATCCTAAGTAGAATAAGAACTTTGAAGTTCTGAAAACTGATTTTATGGTGAAACAAGTATAATTTAACAGAATGAAAAGGCATTTCTGGCAATTTGTAACACTCTTAACTTATCTACTTAATGAAAACATCATAATTAAATATGAAAAATTAAGATATTTGTACAAATGACAATTTGTTGGTAGCTTATATAGACATCTTTATAATGCAGCTGAAATCTAATTAGAGCTATTTTTACTCTCCTCTCAATTCATTTATGGTGATATATTTATTTTACCTAACATTTGTTACCTGGTATCTACAGTCATAATTTAATCATATTTCATCCCTAATTCGGGGGTCTGTCATTTTTTATTTCTTTTTTTCAGAAAAATATGTTTCAATATAAATGACTAACTATAACTCTATTAAGATGGGAAAACATTTAAAATGATCAAGAGTAGAAGTGTCAAACCCTCCCCTGTGATACTAATCAAAACACATTTGGAAAATATTTAAAAAAATAAATAAAATACAATATAATATTACCTTTCATATTTTAAAATAAGTTAATATGTGGCTCATCGGGATCCTTTTGTAATGATTAGTGGATCTGCTTTCTCTGTAGGTTTGATACCACTCTACAAAACCAATAGCTTTGCTAATATTTTAGCTAACAAACTATAGCTTCTAGCAAAGCCTTGGGTAAATGGTGAGGAATGATCTGAGGTTATCTTCCCTCTTCCAGGCCAATCACTTTAGATTATAAAACACTCCTGAAGATTCAATTTAATTCAGTGTTACAAGTAATGTTTTCTCAGTCTGCATTTTCCTTGACTAGTGCATTGCTTTTCCCACTGTTAGACATCCATCCTTCCAATATGTTTTCCTCCCTTGAATTTGATGACTGTTTAATAACTTGGTTTTCCTTTTACATAAAGACCTCTTATTCTCAATCAATTTTGCTTGATCATCAATTATTTCCTGCCTGCTAAAAATTGGTGCAAATCTCTTTGCACCTCTCAGGATTCTTTCTTTAAAACACAGGTCAAGGCAAACCTCAGTTTTCAAGGTCTGAAAAAATGTACCAGTTTGAACTAAATGACTTCTATAAACCATTTCAGTTCTAAATCTGTGATCTTTTTATTTTATAAACATTTTTTGTATGCAGCCTGCTATGATCGTCAACTTATTTCTGATTGAGTCCACAATTTTTTTTCTCCTTACTTATTTCTGTATATCTGATAGCAAATCTTCCATACAAATAATAATCAATTCCTTGATTCTAGAGAGTGCTTAACAACCAGGGATTGTTAAATTTTTCTCTTTATAGCATTAGGATGTAGCACTTAGCATATACATAAATACATACATACATTTAATTTCAGAAGTTCTTTTTAGAAAAAATTCTAATAGTAAGTACTCTTAACTTTCTGCTTTTTAAGGGCCCTTTTGACAGTCTAGTAATGACTAGAATTGACTAACGAATTTTTTTGGAATTATATTTTTAAAAATATGAAATAAAAGAAATAGGATAGCAAAATAAATGATACTAAAATGAATTTATTAAAATATTCCAAAAGAAAAGTTCACTAATTCTAAGTGAAGAATTTGTGGTCAAAAGGTTTTACTTTTGTTTTGCTTACTCTTGTTATTTTTCAGGCATTTCACTCATGTCCGAGTCTTCATGATTCCATTTGGGGCTTTCTTTTCAAAGATATTAGAGTTGTTTCCCATTTTCTTCTACAGTTCCTCTTTATAAATAAGGAATTTAAAACAAACAGTTTAAGTGGCTTGATCAGGGTCATTTAGTCGTTAAATGTCAGACTGTATCTGAACTCCTACCTGCCTAGCTGCTCTTTTTTGCTTAACTAATACAAAGTAAAAAGTAATATACCAGAGAAAAACCTAAAATTCTATAGTGATAGTAAGCTCTAAACATGATATTCTCTCCTGACAATGAAAAAATATACATATGTGATTGCTGAGTTGTATTTATTAAGCACTAAAATTCATAGGTAGATTTCAATCTCAATAAACTGTAAAAGGACAAATCTTTTAATTTAAAAAAAAAAAAAGAAGGGTCAAACTATTCTCTTCAGTTTGATCCTGACAGTGGTTAAAATTATTTATTTTGGGTTGGATCTTGAATTAAGAAGAAATCATATCACAGTAACCATATTTATCTAAACTGTATGTTAACCCTTTCTTACTATCAGCTTTTCTCCTCTTATTCTAGAAAGAATAATTAAATCAATGTTTTGATTGCTGATAGAAAGGATGTGATAATCAAATGCTTTTGGGGGGCTCTAGTCTGTCCCTATGATTTTCCAATAAAATCCTTTCCCTGGCCACTTCCCTAATTCCCTAATTTAGCAATTCTGTTCAACTCCCCTGTTATAATGTAAATTCCTTAAGACCATGTACTGCCTCACTATGTAAATTATTCTTTAGCACAGTGCCTGGCACAAAGTAGGGGCTATCTATCTATCTATGCATCCATCATTCATTCATTAATTCATTCACTCATTTGAAATATGAGATGTGTACAGTATTTCTGGACACAGAAAAATAATTTTATAAAGTAGCTCACAATATGCTTATTAAAAAGCCAGAGAGATATGGATTAGATTTATAATTATTCAAATTTGGGGATATTTGAAGGACTGAATCCAAATACTGGTGATTAATGGAACAATGTTAACTAGAGGGAACTCTCTAAGAGTGTGCCCTGGAAAATTTGTTCTTGATGCTGTTCTGTTGAACATTTATTATTAATTACAAAGATGAAGGAATTTGTAGACTTATAGATTTGTAGATGACAAAGATTTGAGGGACAGTTTATACATTGATATAATAGAAACAGGAGAAAAAACTCTAAAAGATCAGATTCTCAGAACAAATCTGATAAAATTGAAACACAAGAGGGATGAATGTAAATCTGAGTCATAAGTTCTGTGAGTCAACTAGCAGATCAAAAATGGAGGAAAAGGAATAAAAAGCATAACTTCTTTCTGTACATAGTTCTGGAGAATGCAAGAGACTGAGCCTGATCAGGAAATTCAAGAGGAAAAAAAAGTGTGTCATTTTTTCCATTCTTGGGAGACATTAGGGGTTACAGAAAGAAAAATCTGAAAACACAGGGAATGAGGATTAGCCAGAAGCATTTATGTACAGAGATTGAAACACAGGAACTTAAGGAGAGCCTTCCTTGTCACTGTGCATCAGGGCAAGATTTCAAGCTTTATAATTTTAAAGGGGATAGGAAAAAAGTACTAATTAGGAGCTGATACTCATGCCTCGAAACTGGATAACAGGACCAGGGCTGTCTAAGAAGGAAACCTGAACCTAAGACTGGAGGGTCTGGTCTAGGCTTTCTTCATACTGAACAAAGAGTGAACACAGAAGAAAATAGCAGTTGTGTGACTTTGTGAAATAGGTACAATAACCAACCATCTGCCTTATATAAAGCTTGAAAATTAATGGGAATCAACAGTAATGTCACCCAGAACCAGAAAAGCTGTTCATTTTCCCTAGAGTGTCTGAGTGTAGGGGCCTTTCATTGCTTATCAACCTACATTCAATAAAATGAATCTCATCTTAAAGAACTATTATGATGAAAGTCATGATTAAGAAATATGGCTAGAAGAAAATTACTTCAAAACACCAACAAGCAAAGATAAAGGCAGCTTATATTCATGTTTAATTAGAATTACTGAAAGGAAATAAACATTTTAAAATGATTTTATAAAAGAAAATAGAAAGAGAGAAAAGAATTAGGGGGAAATGAGAATCAACTGCAGAATGACAATACCTTGGTACAGAAGATAAACACAAGCAAACAAAACCTAATCAATGAAATTGTTGAAAATTAGAATGGATTAGAGATGTCTATAATTGTAGAGGGCCAGAACTCTGAAAAGGTATGACTCAGTATGATTGATGAGATAATGATTCTCTAGCTAAGTACATACTTAGTATGATACTTAATGTAATGTAATGATGTAATGCTCTATATCTCAGTATGGTGTAGTGCCTTAATCATACTGAAGTATTTAAAGGCTTGAGGGTAGAACACAGAGCTATCTCAGCCACAGCTCTCAGCCACAGACACAAGAGAAGATGCCAGATTCCATCTTTGACCAGCCACATGACCCTCCTGTCTCCTTCACTTCTCCACTCAGACCAAGGACTCAGGCTAATCCTGAGGTCCTCCAGAGAGCTAGTCCAGACTTTACATATAATGTTACGAGACAATAATATAAAAACAAAGTAGAATGTAAAATAGACAAAAAACTTTAAAGCATCTCATAGCAAATAGTACTTCCAAACAGACAAAGGAGAAAAAATTTAAGAATCACTAGACAATCACAACACCACAACAAACCGACAACAACAAAAGCCCTTATAACTTTTTAATATTATATATATTTTATCAGGAACAATTAATTCTAAATATATAATCAAAACTATGAGAATTTAAAGCATTGTTGGAGCAGTGAGCTTTTCTACTTATTTTGGAAAGTAATTTAAATTATGCCTCCAAAATTTTTAAAAAGTGCATACTATTTGTTATAATGTTACTATTAAGAGTATACCTCAAAGAGATCAGTGAAAGCAGAAAAGGCAATGTATGTACAAATACATTTATAATAGTGGTTTTTGAGGTATGAAAGAATTGGAAAAAATAGAGTGTATGAATATCAAAGACTATTATAAGCCTATAAAATGTAATTGTTGGTACTAATTTAAAAAAACATGGACAGACATATAGACTGCTTCATGATGTAATGAGTAAAACTGTGAGAATAATTTATGTAATATGAAGTGTATTGTAAAGACAAACAACTCTGAAAAATTTACATAATCTGACCGATACCATGCAATTCCAGGACTCAAAATTAAGCACATCCTCAGATTCAGGTGATAGATTTTGGATACACACACATGCATACACACACACACATATACACACACACAAGATAGATGAATGGATAGGTGGATGGATGGACCAAACAAAATCAATCTGCTTGATTTGTCACCTCCTTTCTACCCTTTATCACAAATCCTTTACTAAACAGAATTCAGAGTGAATTAAATAAAACAAGTTATGCTCTCTATCAACTAATAGTAAAATTGCTTTCAAAATATAATGGATTAGTTTAATCTTTCAATCATATTATTAAAATTATGGCAATTGTTTTGGTCAGAAACCCTACAGGTCTTTCTCTCAGAATGATTTCTTATTTATTTAATTAAACTAACGCAATAATTATTTCCTTTTCTTTATTTGATCATTTGTTTATTGATGACTTAGTAAAAAGGTCCATTCTTTCCCGACTTCCTTTTCCCCATCCTTTCTGTATTTCTTCCCCTCTCCCTCCCTTTCTCTCCATCTCTCTTTCCCTTCTCCTCCTCCTTCCCCTTTTCTCCCCCCCCCCCCCCCCCATCCACTTATGAGACTAAATAAAAGAAGTTTATTCTCTGCTTCATACTCTCACCTCATTGGCCATTGCCTCAGTAGTCAGGGTCTGTTAAAGACCTTAGTTTACAAAGGCCAAAGTTTCCCACTCTATCCAGAGTCATCTCTAGTCATCTTGTTTTATATCTGGCCAATGCATCCTCTGTTTCACTTGCATGGCATGGCAACACTTCCCTTATTTTATGATTATCTTTGAGAGTGAGGGACAAACAAAAAACAATGGTAAATCCTCAATTCAATAATTTATGTTGTTTCATTATACATATTTGTTACAAAGATGCTACTTTAGTTACTTTTTAAATAAGGAAAGGGAAGAGAACTGGCTTTTATTATTTTAAAATATAATTCAACTAAAAAATAAAAATAATTTTGACAAAAATAAAGTTAACTGGGAAGTTCTCCATTTCCAGTCCAATGAATTGCATGGAACTGACAATGCCACACTAATCTGTAATTATTTTATAAATCCCAAATGTTCTTTATGGACTTTTGCTTCTTATAATCTAAATTCCACCCCCACCTGCAGCCTAGTCATTCTCCCTGCCCCAATACCCTTTCAAGAACCCTGTCCCCAATCTCCTCCTTGAGTATCCCAGCACTTTGTGGCATTGAAACTTTATTTGTTGTTTAAAGACCTTCATTTTCTTGCATTGCCTGTTTTCATTGAAATTCAGGTTGACAGATTGTACAAATCCAGGAGCTATGACTCAAAAACAGATCATGCAATCATGTGGAAAATATATGGGAGTAGGAGGGAAGTGTATTAGAAGATCAATAAAAGTCTTAAAATTTCCCAGCAATCAGAGCTTTCTCATTTTGAGAATTATTGCCTGTCATGGAAGATAGTGAATTACATAGGGCTGAAGGTCTTCAAATGGTTTGATTTGGCTACTCATCAGAATATAGTGGGAAGGAGATATTCATGGGAAAATTCCTTTTATTGAGTATTATTATTCTATAAGATTCTATACACATTATCCTTCTTTCAAGCTGATTTGATAATTCATTTGACTTAAAGAAGAAAAAAGATAAACATAGTAAAAATGAATAAAAGGAGAAGATAGAAGTATAGAATTCCCCCCTCAATTCTTCATTGTTCATTTTTAGTAAGTGTTACTGTAAAAACTCCAATGAAAGTCAGTGGTTATTCCATAAATCAGTTAAAACTAAGAAAGAAAATATCATTGTACAACTTTAAATTTGAAATGAAATGTTATAATTTCTTAGAGAAGTAATACTAAAATGAGACAATATAAATTTATTGTTATAGAATAGTTCTTCAAATTTAGTCAGATTTTTTTCATTATAAAAATAAAATTTTGAAAATCTTCTAGAATGTACATACTTAAAATTTGTTATTTTTCTCAAAGGTTCTCCTTCATTTTTGAATGTCATATGTCCTCTTTGTTCCATATTATTTTTGTAATTTGCTGACTATTGAAACATTTTGTAGAAAGTCAAGTTTCATCAATTTTTAAATTATTATCTGTTTAGAGATAAAATTTGCAGACTGGTAGAACAGTGAATAGAGTGTCAGGATTGCAACCAGGAAAACTTGAATTCAAAGTTTGCTTTGGACACTTGTGAGCTGTGTGTCTCTGGATAAATCATTTAATCATATTTGCCTCAATTCCTCATCTCTAAAATGAGCTAAAGAGGGACATGGCAAATGACTTTAATATCCTTGCCAAGAAAACCCCAAATGCGACCACAAAGTGTCAGACTTGACTAAAATGATTGCCAACAACAACAATAATATTAGCAAAAACATGTTTTGCAACATGGACATCCAGGATAATAGGGTTCTATGTATTAATCATACAATATGATAAATGACATAACTACTAAATAACAAAAGGTCATTTATTGAAAAAAAAAGTCATTTCTAAACAGATATTGCTCCAAACAAGAAATATAAACACGACACTTGAAAGTAGAATAGAGTAAACTATTAAAGCAGTGGAATGTAGGACATAAAAACATGATGGGCAGATTGAAAGTATAATGAAATGAAAATGGAATACAATGGAACAGAAAAATGAATGTAGAAAGCATAAATAAGTATTGAAATGAGAAGACCATGATACATAAAAATACTATATATATGTATGCATAGATACACACACACACACACACACACACACACACATATATATATATATATGGTGCATGTATCTATATATGTGTATATATGTATGTGTTCATATACATATAGAAAGAGATATGAAATTTCTTCCCAGATGGTCTATATATAAATCCATCAAGAGAACATATGGGAATTAATGACTCTGTTCAAACAGAAGTGAAGACAAGTGATATCACACATGTTTATCACATTACTCAAGTTTACAGACTTTAACTGCAGATTTTGACACTTAAGATATGCCTATAAAATGTCCTGATGCAAATTTAGATTGCTAAACACAAGTTCTCAAATTCTTCCTTTTTCTTTAAAACTGAGGAAAAACCCTATGAAGTTTACTCTGGAGATCCAAAAGTGATGAGTGCAATTTATATTCTCTGAAAGGTGAATCATGCATGAACAATTTATCCAATGGCTTTTGAAAAAAATATAACATATTACAAGCCTTTTGAATATTTGAGTACTTTTTAGTTTTTGTTGGGAGGGATCTCTGATTTTATTAGTATGGAGAATCCTCCAAGTGTAAATTCGGTATATCTCCTTTTCCAATGCAGATTACAAATTGTTTTATATGCACATATACATACACAAACACTTACACACATACACATAATATACATAGGCATATATACATATATATGTATATTATATATTTTTCTGTCTGTCTATCTATCTGTAAATTGAAGTTGAGACTCCCAGAGTCAGAGTTTTTGTCAAAGGAAGGGCTTAGACTTATTTAGTTCCTCCTGCTTCTTAACGACAGTGTTCTGCTACTGCCTGTATAATTAATAATAAGAAAAAGAACATATTAACAGAGCAGCTAATAATTTATTTTATTTTCAGCTCTTCCATAAAATGAGATACCTATGAACTATCATTGATTTATTTTTACTGTGAATACTTAGTGATCCTTTTTTTTTAATATCACATTTATTTCAAGATATATCCTCTATAATTCCATTACCAATGGGACAAGATGCTCTCATAACAAATAAAAGAACATTAACAAAATCAAACAGAATAATAACATTTTCAACATGCAATACCTATAATATCCCACTTCTGTCTAAATGGAAAATGTATATCCCATTATATAATTTTTTATTATTTCAAGATTGGTCATTATAATTATTCACCATTTGGGTTAGTTTGGTTACTATATATATAGTCAAATAAATATTTATATTTTCTCCTCCTGGACACTTAATTTTCCTAATTTTGTTTCCTGTTCACTTTTTTCTGTTTTAGTTTTCTTCTTTTTTACATGACATCTTCCTTCTCAGAATGTTTTTTATTGGGTTATATATGATCTATCTATCTGTACTGATTATGTGTGTTAGGTGGAGGGCACAATACCATTGAGCCCTGTTTCTTGGGATTTCCAATATTACACAGTCATCTTCTATTTCATTCTATGGTCTCTAATGGGGCAATGACACTAGGGCCACAAAATCATTAGCCTTGTCCAAATTGACACCAATAATACAATGGTTATTTAACATACTTCCACACCTTTCTACCTCTCTCATTTCTGTGATATTGTTCCCCCAAGAACTCGCACTTCGAATCTATGACTTCATCAGTTTTTCTCATCCTCATCAATCCTACCTCACTTTTTTCATGGCCCACTTTCTATCTTCCCTTCACTTATTTCAAATTTACCACACATTCAATATTGTAGCATCTTCTATCTGTAAATAGCTTTCTTCCTTTCTCAATAACTTCAATATCTTGCTCTCAATATTTTCTTTCTTCTCCACCCAAAATTTCCTTCCTTCATTCTAGGGGGCTTCAAAATTCATGTTGATATAAGAAAAACTAACATATGCACACATTATATGTTGTATTATATGCTCATAAACATACATACGCACATGTATATATACATATATATATATATATATATATACACACAATATTTATATTAACTGGCCAGATTTGAACTCTTGTCTTCTTTACTCTAGTTCCAGAATTCATCCTCTGTAGCACCACCTAGATAATATGTCTTGACTTTCCTGTTTCTCATCTCCTCAACTTCCATAACCTATTCTTCCACCTCAACTATACATAGGAATCACCGTAGCTTTGCTATTGTCATTACTTAAAATGTTACATTTACATATTCAGGAATTCTTATGGTCCTTTAACTGAGTATAACTTTTAATCTTTCCATCTTTACATTACACTATTCCTAAACCTACTCTTTGTCCTTTTTTTTTTTTTTTTTTTGGATTTCTAGTTCCTCAATCCTTCAATTCTAGATTGTCATCACTCTTGTTCTAGCTAAATTCTCTTCTGTTCCAATACTGACCCATCGGTGAGCCAGTTTAACTGACCACTACCATCTACTCTTGAATCCTCTTCTTATTTCTTATACATAATCATATCTTGCTAAACTCTAACTATGGATTACTTCATCTGCCTCTTTTGATACTGCTCAAGGACTGATGAACAAAACTGGAAGAAATCACACCAACATATTAAACGTGTTAATTTCAAATTTATGCAAGTTAATGTCAACTGGCCCTCACTGAAGTAATATTGTCTTATTATACCTCACTTTTTTGATATTTTTCATGTCCTGCTATTAAATTGTAAGTTATTAAAGCAAAACATAGACTAGGGGTAATCCCTAGTACCAAGCACAGTGCATCTTATAAAGTAGGTACTTGATAAAATTTAACTTAATTAAGAATTTTTTGAATTCAGAAATTATAATCTTAGTATTTAAGAGACTTGTTCAAAATCACAAGAGGGAAAAATAAAAATAGAAGCTAGCCTTCCAAATAAGTACTGTATTACTCTTGCTTCTAAATTAGTGATCTCAAAACATTTAATTGTTTATCTGTACTTGTAAAATAATTTCTTAGTATGTACTTCTATTAAGAGAATATTGATTCATTAATGCATCTATTTATTTGCAAAATTGTCAGAGAAAATAATGTCATTTTATGGTTTATAAAATATTTTTTAATATCTTCTGAGTTGGGGAATCTTCATATTGCTTTGTGGTGATGGATCTGAGACTGCCAAAAAAACACATGGCTTGATTAATGTCATACCACAAGTATGTCAAAGCTGGTGACATTTGTATTCTAAGAATAGAGGCCTCGCTATCCTACCATGGACTTTATCTGAAGTTGGTTAATTAAAGTCCTTTAGGAGAGTTCTGATCTCTCTTGACATCTTTGATATCTTGGATTTCAATTTACTCTAAGACATATTTTTTCTTGTACTTTACAGCTTGAAAATTCTTTTCTTGGCAAAGAATCTGCTTTCATACCCCCAAGCATTATCACTGCTTTAAGGATAGGGACTGCTTTTCATATTTTTGTTTTTAAATTTCAAGTACATGTATATAGTAGATATTTTTAAAATATTTGTTTAATTGAGTTGAAAATAGGCTATATTTTATATTTCCAAGGTCAACATAGTACCAAGATGTTGTGACATAATTCTGATTACCAGCCATCTTAAGTCTATATAAGTTGATTCACTGCTTTTAATCATCAATGAAACTGAAGAAAATCAACCACAAAATTAATCTGGTAAATTATGCAGAAGCCTTGCCAAGTCAATAACCTCAAAGGCATTGGGAATAAGACACTTTTAACATCATCCTCACCAATCAATGAAGAAAGGAAGTACCTAAACATAAACCACTGTCAATCCTGCCTTCTATCTTACTATATGCTTTTTTTTTCTGGGGTATTCTAGTATATTCTCTTTACTTGCATTCCCTAGGAGGGCCATGTTTGAAGGGTGTTTGAAGTGAAGGGATAAGAACTATTGAATGGTAATTGCTACTTGGTGGACAAAGGAATTCTGAATATTTTAGTTATTTCTAAACTTAAATTTTCCCATTGCTCTTGCCCTTTATATCTATTGATTAAGATATAGGAATGAGAGAAATAATTTGCTATACTGTCATCATAGTTTTTTTTTGTTTGTTTTGTTTTGTTTTTTGTTTTTTGTTTTTTTTGGTATTCTAAGTTTTTGTTTACTTGCTCAGAAGAAAAATAGGGAATATATCCTCTTAAAATGACTTCATTAACTTTATAATCTCCGTAGTCACTAACTCCGCATTCTCAAGTCCAGATATGTCTAACATATTCTTATTCTTTGTGTGAAAAATCCTTTGAAGATAGTAGAAATTCTGGATGCTGGAATAGTGCTATAATGAAAACAGAATTAGCCTGAAAATATTTTATGCCAAAAAATGGAATGTCATGTCACTTTTTTCCTCAGTATCCTAAGAAGGAACAGAAGCGGAACTCATTCCAGGGAAGACACTGCAGTATCTATCAACATAACAAATTAAGTTGAATGATAATTGTAATGAAAAACATGGATGTTTTCAATACCCTTAGGAGACAAATCACAAAAGCATATGTCTACATGGACCAGGTCTGAAAGTAAACAGACAATAAAGATTGCATAGTTCCTGTCAACTATTAACAGATGTTTCCCTTTAAGGACAATGACAGAACAGAAATCAAAAACAAAATGATATCCAGCAAAGAGTGGAATATATCTGTGGTATTAAAAAGCTTCTAGACTTTAAATAGCCTTAAAGAAACGAGATTACAAAAAGATGATATTTTGCATGTGCTAAGAACAGAACCAGCACAGGCAATAAAGAAGACCATCTGGGAATAAAGCCTAAACTACTGACTTAATTATATCATAATGGGGAAACTAGTGTTAGTTCTTGAAAAAAAAATAGCAAATTCATAGAATTTATGCCATTTGCCATGAAAAAGAAATATGAAACATGGCTTTGTGATTAAGTATATTGCCATTTGTGCCAACGGGTATTTGAAAATTCAACATTATATATTTGCAATGATAGCCCCATACTACAATTAATTTCCTGTGTACTGCTTGCAGAAAATTTGTAGAAGATTAATAATCATGGATTTCAACTTTAAAAGAAGAAAATGTAAAATATTTATCCATAATGACCAACAAGAAAGTTCTGATCTAGTAGTTTTAGGACTAAGGAATGCAACAAAAATATCTTTCCTTTTTTACTTCATACATGGATTATACAGGTTTCTTGACTAAGGAGAGGAAAGAAAAACCTCAGTGAAAAGTGACACCCCAAGTTAAAGTCTAAATGAACACTGCAATTGCTTCTTATTAAGGTGACAGTGATAAGATTCTGGATTGGGAAAAGTCACATTGTCACTTTTGGCATTTGTTCTACTCCACTGAGAGGTAACACATATCAAAGGATCTTTCATGTTTGGCCTCTTCTCCATTCTCTCTCCAGTGCTTCCCCTACATCTGTCTAACTCTGTCTATTCATTGTCTGTTTGTCTCTGTCTCTGTGTGTGTGTGTGTGTGTGTGTGTGTGTGGTCTCTCTCTCTATCTGTGTGTGTGTCTCAGTGTCTCTCTCTGTTACTCTCTTCCTTCCTGTTTTGATTTAATATATTTAATTTAATAAATATCAATTCATATTAAGCACTCACTGTATGCCATGCAATGAACTGTTCCAAACCCAAGCCTATTATTGTCCTAAGCAGGAAAATTAAAATTGTTTTGAGTAGAGATTTTTCACTGGGTACTGTGAACTTCTTTTAATTTTTAAAATGTATATTATATATTTCTATATATATTCTTTTGTAATCTTACATATGTAATTTCTCACAGTGAAAAATATTCTTCTGACAAAAGCTCCATAGTCTTCAGTGGACAGCCAAATTGATCTGGGACACAAAACAAGGTTAAAAGTCACTGGATTAGAGTTTCCCGAGTAATATCAAAACTCTGGAATGGTCCCTGTTTCTTTGTCTCTTTATTGAAACAAATCTCACTTTCTTAAGTCTTGCTGACAGAACTTTCTCCCACTTGGTGAAATGACAACTGAGGAGAGTTCACAGGCTATAGCACCTGTCAGAATTATCACAAACCACATCCAACTTGTTTGCAGAGGACAAGAAAAAAAGGAAAAGCAAGAACAAGTCATTCCCCTTTGCCTTCAGACTGAGGCTTATCTCCTGGGCTACTGGAGCTGTACCGTTTTAATCTTTTCTGGCAGTCACAACATCTAGCTAAAGCTAGGAGACATTTCAGTTTTCTTTTTCTTTCTTTTTTTTAAGCTTGGGGAAGTAGAACTTTCTGTTTCCCAGGTTACAGATTTGCAACAGACGTGCTTTCATGTAGAAAAGCCTGCTTAGTCATGGCAATTTCCTTCCTTCCAAATTGTAAAAAAAATTGGAAAATGTTGAAGTGACTAAAATCCCAAGTTTAGATCAATCATCTAATGTATTGTTTGGTCTTCATATCCCTGATGCTGACCAGATCCTGTATCTTGTCAAATGGATTTTAAGAATAGAAGAATAAAACCTTGAAAGAGGAAGAGTCAGAGAGACAGACATAGCTAGAGCCAAAAGCAAAATAGCAGAGACCATCAAGATGGTGCGGACCTGGAGTTGGAAGATTTGAGTTCAAATTGAGTCTCAAGACTTTCTAGCTATGTGACCACAGGCAAATCATTTAACTTGTTTGCCCCTGTTTTCTTTTTAATTTTTTTTAAATTTATATTTTCCTCAGTTACATGTAGAAACATTTTTGATTAGATATGCACCATATATATATGTAATATTATACATACATATATTTATGAATCATGTTGAGAAAGAAAAATCATAACAAAAGAGAAAAACTGCAAGACAAAAAAAAAAAAACAGAAGGGAAAAAACAACAGTGAAAATGGCATGTGTTGATTTGCATTCTGTCTCCATAGTTCTCTCTCTGGATGTAGATGGCATTTTCTATCCAAAGTTTATTGGAATTGCCTTGGATTATTGAACTGCTGAGAAGAACCAAGTCTTTCATAGTTAACCATCGCAAAATCTTGCTGTTACTCTATACAATGTTTTGTTACTCTATACAATGTATTCCTGTTTCTGCTTGTTTTGCTCAGCATCAGTGTCTGTAAAACTTTCTAAGCCTTTCTAAAATCAGTTTGTTCATCATTTTTATGGAAGTATATTAATTCATTACTTTCAATCATTCCCCAATTGATGGGCAACGATTCATTTTTCAGTTCTTTGCCACCAAGAAAAGAGCTGCTACAAACATTTTTGGACATGTGGTTCCTTTTCCCTCTTTATTAATTTCTTTGTTAAGCAGATCCAGTAATGGCATTGCTGAATCAAATGTATTCACAGTTTTATAGCCCTTTGGATATAGTTCCAAATTGATCTCTAGAATGGCTGGATCAGTTCACAATTTCACCAATCTTATTTGTCCTAGTTTTCCCACATCCCCTCCAACATCAAAGTCATCAAATTATAATGTCCTGCTCTATTTCTTTTTTTCTTCCTTCCCTTAAAATATTTTGCAATTACATCCATTATTAAGAAGTGAACAGATAATTTTTCAGATGAAGAAATTAAAACATTTTAGTAATATGAAAAAATGATTAAACTCACTATTGAGCAGAAAAATACAAATTAAGACTACTCTGAGGTACCTAACACTACACACCTCTCATATTGGCAAAGATGATAGGAAAAAAAAATGATGAATGTTGGAGGGGATGTGGGAAAACTGGGTCACTAATATATTGTTGGTGGAGATGTGAACTCTTCCATTCATTCTGGAGAGCAATATGAAACTATGCCCAAAAGGCTATCAAATTGTGCATAACCTTTGATCCAGAAGTCACTACTGGGCCTGTATCTCAAACTGCTCATAAAGAAGGGAAAGGGACCCACATGTACACAAATGTTTGTAGCAGCTTTTTTGTAGTGGCCAGAAACTAGAAACTGAAAAGATGCCCATCAGTTGAAAAATGGCTATGATACATGGATGTAATGGCACATGATTATTCTATAAGAAATAATGATCAGGCTGATTTCAGAAAGGCCTGAAAAGACTTACATGAACTGCTGCTAAGTGAAGTCAGCAGAACTGAGAGAACATTGGACATGGCAACAGGAAGATTATTTGATGATCAATTCTGATTGACATGGCTGTTTTCAACAGAAAAATGATTCAATCAATTCCAAAGGTAATGTTTCCATTGCTATCTGCATCCAGAAAGAGAACTGCAGGAACTAAATGTGGACCACAACATAGGATTTTCACTTTTTTTTGTTATTGTTGGCTTCATTTTGTTTTCTTTCCATTTTTTTTTTTGCCCTTTTAGATCCGATTTTTCTTTTGAAGCATTATAATTGTGGAACATATATATATATGTATATATACATATATATATATATATATGTACAAGAATTGCACATATTTAACATATATTGGATTACTTGCCATCTAGGGGAGGGAATAGGGAGAAGAGAAGGGGAAAAAACATTCGGAACACAAGATTTTCCAAGAGTGAATGCTGAAAACTATGCATATGTTTTGAAAATAAAATATAAATAAAATAAAAATATAAATATAAATAGTTCTGTAATAAAAAGCTTAATAAATAATGGACACTTTCAAACTTTGATGATACAGAAGACTTTTGAGAATCCCTTGGTCAGGTAAGAGATCAAATCAGTCAATTTTTAAAGAAATTAACTCAGACCACAATCTGGAAGATCAAATACTGAAGCTGAAGCTTAAATTTTGACTGCATAATAAGAAGAAAGTACTTATTAGAAAACATCTGATGATAGGAAAGATTGAAGCAAAAGGAAAAGTGAGCAACAGTATCATTGAAGCAAGAAGCATGAACTTTAACAGAGTTTGGGAGATTGTGGAGAATAAAGGTACCTAGTATGTTGTCTATGGGGTCACAAAAAGTTGCACATGATTGAAGGACTGAAAAGCAACAAAAAATATCCTAGATTAGCCATTAATCTATCTATCAATCTATCTATGAATCTATCATATTTCTTTCTTTCTTTCTTTCTATCTATCTATCTACCTATATACCCCTTTACTTTCCCATTACTATTATATCATCTAAGAATTATGAGTAATACTGTTTGAAAAATAATTTATTACTTTTTAATGAAACTATACAAAGTCTCAATTTGATTATTTGGTTCAGAAGGCTACTATAATAGAGTGATCATAATCACTTGACATTCATAATATGGCTTCCCACCAAAGCCCTGAAGGGATTTCAGAAATTTTCATTTAATAGGTGTTAATTCTTTTACTCAAATAAGTATAACACCTCTGGTAAGTCTGGACTGTAGTCCAGGTGGGTTAGTCATCCACAGACTTCTTTAAAACAAATTGAAATTCCCTCTGCAAAGTGTCTACACAAAATTATTTAACACCTTCAAGAGCAGAGAAGCTCCTTTTTGGGGAATTCTTGGGTAGTTGAGTACTTCAGCATTTTTTAGCAGCCAACTTTCTTTTCCCTTTTAAACTATCAGTCCTTGGAGTTTAAAGCCAGGGAGCCATGCCTACAATTTCTCAAGACTTTGTGAAATCAGTTTTCTTAAAGTCTAGGGTATTTTTCTAGTATTTTCAGTATTCCATTTGGGGCTTTCATGAATTATAAAATAACACAGTCATTTTCTCTAATTTTTCTGTCACTCTCTCCCCTTTTAATATCTGTCAGAATTAAATCCAAAGTAAAAATGTCCTTTATTGCTTTCTCAAATTTTTTTGAGATAAAATTACAGAAGAGAAAAGTTGAGAATCAAATGTTTCAGTTTCATAAAAATTAGGTATTTAGAAAATATTCAGCAACAATATCATACTAGCTAACTATTTAAAAGAAAACTAGATTAGTTACAAGAAGAAATAAAAAGTAAAATAGAATAATGATAAGAATACTTATATTAATGTTGATGATGAAATGCCAACAAATATGGTATTGATATTTGAAACTATTTTAAAAATATTATTTAATTTAATACTCACAGCAATTATGAGAAGTAGTTGCTCTTATTATTCCCACTTCATAGATAGGAAAATTGAGAATTACAAAGGTTGAGACTTTTGTGGAGTCATAGAGCTATTGATTATCAGAAATTTTTTTTAATTCAGCTGTTCCTGTCTCCAAGGTCAACTTTATACTCCTTATGTTACTCTATAATCATGAGGGAACTCAAAATAACTTTTTCAAATGGAGACAAATCTAAACCAGAGTAAACATAAACAAATAAATAAATAAATACAAGAAAGAATTTAAGGAAATGAAGAATTTTAGAAAGTTTATATATGTCTGATAATTGTAGAATGCAAATAGAAAAGAATGAATATAAATATCTTTATATAGAAATGCATACTTCTATGCATATATTTCTATGCATGTACATACACATGTACACATATAACTGTGTATACACATATTTTCATGAATGCACAAGTATAGGTACATGCATATCTTTTTGTTATATATATAAATATATATGTTCATGCATACATACATGTATATATACACACAGTCATACATACACATATTTCTAGGTCTGCATGATACTTTTTGAGGGGAAAAATTGACAGTATATTAAATCCTAAACCTATTAAACAAATGCAGAAAAGCAATAATGTTAAACATATATTTTTACTGATAAAAGTATGTTAACACTTTTAAAAAATGCCAACAAAGACATTATTAAAATTAATTGGAGATTAAATATTTCAATCTTAAATAACCTGTGGATAAAAGAAAAAGTCTTATATATATTAAAGCAAAATGACAAGTATTGTTCAGTTGTGTACAACTTTCATGATCCTATCTAGGTTTTTCTTTAGCAAAGATACTGGAATAAGATTCAATTTTCTTCCCCAGATCATTTTACAAATGAGGAAATTGAGGTTAGACAGAATCAAATAGTTAGTACATGCCTGAGGCTGGATTTGAATTCAGGATTTACTGGCTCAAAGCTTATTGCACAAACTATTATGCCACCTAAGTACCCCATGATGAAATATAGAAAGTAAATAATTTTAAACTGATGCAAAATAAATTCTTGCCACTCATCCTAATTTTTTTGACCCAAAGAGATCACTGCTCATCAAATACTCCAGGTTTTTTTGTATGCTAAATATTTATAGCAGAATATTTGGGGGGGGGAAAGGAAGGATAAAATAATAAAACATTGATCACAAAATAGTTCCTCATAGATTAGGGAATGGTTAAACATGTTGTGCTATATGAATATAATGGAATATTACTGTTCTCTAACAAATGAGGAATATGAAGAATGCAGAAAAACAGAAAAAAGCCCTATGTGAAATGATGCAGTGTGAAGTTGAGAATCACAAAAAAATGATTTGTACCTGACCACCAAAATATGATTGTGAAAATCATCAACAATTAGGTAAACGAAATGGAGAGAAAAACAAGGAAATGTGCCATTTTCTTCTGTGAAGGAGTGCTTTTTAATGGAATATAGAATATACAAATCTAAAAATAAAATCTTTCATTTCACCCTAATTCTGGCTCCATCAAAGGATTTCAAGTTGGAAGGGATTTTAGAAATCATTGACTCAACCCCTCTCATTTTAAAGTTAAGAAAATTGAAAGTAGTAGTAGTCGTATGAGCACATAGGCAGTTTACAATAAAATCTGGATTCAAATACATTTCCCTTCACTCTAAATCTAATATTTTTTTTTTTTACAATTACATTTCCCCATCTGTATCATGTATACTATCTCTTTTCCTCTTCCCCAATTTGGAGAATCATGAATCCCCTTTCTCTAATTCTATCCCATCTCACTATAACTCAGTAACTAATGTCCTTATGTTGTCCAATCCTCATTATCTCTAATATTTTGACTGTGTTCTGTTGTGTTTTATGTCATTTTAAAAAGTTTCTCATTTCATCAAAACTTCTCCCTCCAGTGTCTCATTTTATCAGGACCTTAGGGTTTGCTACCCAATAATGGATGATAATGAACTTAATTAATCAGATAAATGAATGCTGATGTTTTAAGTAAGTAATATATTAGGTAGCTATTGTGTTACTGAATCAGGCCAATAACTGGTGAAATTTATATCAATATATATTCATTTACCTAACAGAAGTTTAAACAAAGAATATGTATGCAAACACAGTCAACTTATAATTATTCAATGAAATCTAGTCTTAGAAATTTTTGATTATATTTGATAAGTAAAGAGATGATTTTAGGTCTAGATTCAAGAATGGAGACTGATCTTGTGATTGTTCATAAATTGGAGTTAATGAGCCCCCATAAAAGGAAAATATTATGTCTTCATTTTTTACTTACTTCTAACTGAAATATTACATCTCCTATAATTATTTAATAACATCCTTCTCTGAAAGGACAATTATAGATTTTGCTAGACTGCAAAAAAAGGGGTTCATGACATAAAAGAGTTAAGAATCTCTAGTCAGAAGAGTCTCTTAATTCATATAATCTAACTCTTCCCTACCCCCTTGATACTAGAATTATACCTTCCTAATTTTCTTTTCTTTTTTTATCATTATAGCTTTTTATTGACAAAACATATGCATGGGTAATTTTTCAACATTGACCCTTGTAAACGTTTCTTTTCTTTCATATAGTTTCAAATACTGAACTTTTTCATTAGTTCCATCCCTTTCTGATTTTTTTTCCTATTTGTATTTTCAATGTTTCACATCATTTCTTTCCATGTCCTCAAAAGGGAGAGAAAAAATAAAAACAAGTTAAAAAAATAAGTGGAGAATTAGTTCTTTATATATTTGGTGGATTTACATCAGTGTCTGTTTACTCTATTATGGATATTTTACTTTTTTTAATGCTAGCTCATTTAAATCACAGACTATGCCCAGGGGTTAGTTTTTTATCTCCTTCATCAGTCATCAATAGTAACTTTAAAAAATTCCTGTTGAAATCTCTGAATTGTTTGCCTCTATCCTTCAACTTACATTGACATCTGGCAGATGGAAACACTGCAGCAATTTCATGGAAAGGCTGCCAAATATGACACCGGTATAAAGCAAATAGAGTTCCTGATTGCAAGGAGCCTAAGGTCTATTGACATACCCCATAGAGTGAAGAAAGCAAATGGTGACACTCCTGTCAATAATGGTTCTGTCAGGTGCTGGGTGAGATGGATTGAAGATGTCAATAGTGGCAAAGTTGACCTCATAGGCAGAACACGGATCTGCTTTCTACATGTGTATTAGTAAAGCAGCAGCTCCTTGATATTGCTACTACTCCTGTCACACTTAGATCTGGGAAATCCCAAGGGAGTCAAGAATAGTATCAGGAGATCCAAAAGGATTTATTTTGTCAAGTGGCAACTGAGAGTGAAAGGGTGGGAGCATGTATGTATGTGTGTGTTTGCAAAAAAGATATATATAAAACTTCCACTGAACCTCTGAAATGTTAAATGACAATTGGCTTTTACTTTTGAGAGCTTAATTTTTCTTCTGGCTAGGTTCTGTATTTCATTCATCCCTTTCTATTGTTTATTATTGCATTCTTTCTGCTTTCAAAAATGGAATTGTTAACTCAATCAAAAACAAAGAAATGAAGCATCCCATATTAAACCCCTTTTCACTACCTTTCTAGGGCAGTACTAACTTCTCTGAATCTCACTGGATGAAAGCCAGGTGTATTTACATTTTCTTCCCCAAGGATCCCCAATAACCTAAAATAATTTTATTTTCCTTTTGGAGGAAGGCATCTAGTCTCTTTAACATTGGCTCTTGGGCAATGCCCAGCTTTAAGTAATCCCTGTACCCCAGTTCCTTTTAATCTCTTGACAATCAGCTAAGCTTTTAGAAAATAATATTTATGAAGATGGTGGAGAGCAGACATGACTTTCTGTGACCTCCTCTAACCTTCTCTCAAACCAACAGCAGATTAAGCCTCTAAACTGGCTTTGGAGTCACAGAACCTACAAATATTTGGAGTACAACAAATTTCCAGAAAAAGATACCGTGGAAGAACTTCAGAACAGGTCTATTTCAAATGGACAGGGGAACAGTCTGCTGAGCTCAGACCACAGAACAGGGACCAGGGGCAAGAAGATAGGGTGGGGCAAGAAGGTAGGGTGGGGAGTCAGAATGTTGCAGCTTCCACTCACCTGGGAATCAGAAGAATATAGGACCTACTCAAGATTACTCACCACCAGAAGTCAATCAGCAGAACTGCCTCCGGGCAAAGTAAAGCAACTGTTGCTCCCTTTCTTTAGGGGCAGACCAAAAGCCTTTAAAAATTAGGAAAAAAAAAAAAAAAACCTCTCATTGCAGACAGCTTTTATGGAGAGAGAGAGAACAGACCTTAAATCCTGAGGTTTTTAAAGGTAAATCAACTCCATATGAAGCCCCAAAGGGACTTTCTTGGAAGATTTCATAAATCTTCATAAACGTAGAAGAGAGAAGCAAAATGGGGAAAGGAAATGAGATCTTTGCAAGAAGGGATGGGAAAAGCATATAATTCCCTACAAAATAGATGTGATGAAATGGAAAAAGCATGTAACTACTTACAGAATAGATATAAAAAAGATACCAATTTGTTAAAAAACCAAATATGAAAAAGTGAAAAAAAAATGCAATGAACAAAACCATTCAATTGGCCAAATAAAAAAGGACCTGAAAAGGTAACAAAGGAAAAATACACTAAAAATTAGAATTGAACAAATGGAAATGAATGACTCAATAAGATTTCAAGAATCAAACAAAACAAAAATAATGAAAAAAGTAGAAGAAAATATGAAATACCTCCTAGGAAAAACAACTGACTTGGAAAATAGATCTAGGAAAGACAATCTAAGGATTACTGGATTTTCTGAAAGCCAAGAAGGGAATAAAAAGAACCTAGACATTATCTTACAGGAAATCATAAAAGAAAACTGCCCTGATGTCTTAGAAGCAGAAGTCAAATAGCCATTGAAAGAATTTGCCAATCCAGAAACTAGGCATTGACCCACACTTAACACTGTACACCAAAATAAGGTCAAAATGGGTTCATGACCTAGGGATAAAGAATGAAATTATAAAAAATTAGAAGAACATAGGATAGTTTACCCCTCAGACCTGTGGAAGAGGAAGAAATTTATGACCAAAGAAGAACTAAAGATCATTATTGATCACAAAATAGAAAATTTTGATTATATCAAACTGAAAAGTTTTTGTACAAACAAAACTAATGCAGACAAGATTAAAAGGGAAGCAATAAACTGGGAAAACTTTTTTTACAGTCAAAGGTTCTGATAAAGGCAGCATTTCCAAAACATATAGAGAATTGACTCTAATTTATAAGAAATCAAGCCATTCTCCAATTGATAAATGGTCAAAGGATATGAACAGAAAATTCTCAGACGAAGAAATTAAAACTATTTCTAGCCATATGAAAAGATGCTCCACGTCATTATTAATCAGAGAAATGCAAATTAAGATAACTCTGAGATACCACTTCACACCTGTCAGATTGGCTAGAATGACAGGGAAAAATAACATGGAATATTGGAGGGGATGTGGAAAAACTGGGATACTGATAAATTTTTAGTGGAATTGTGACTACATCTAGCCATTCTGGAGAGCAATTTGAAACTATGCTCAAAAGTTATTAAACTGTGCATACCCTTTGATCCAGCAGTGCTACTACTGGGCTTATATCCCAAAGAGATTTTAAAGAAGGGAAAGGGACCTGTATGTGTTTGTGGCAGCCCTCTTTGTAGTGGCCAGAAACTGGAAACTGAGTAGATGCCCATCAATTGGAGAATGGCTGAATAAATTGTGGTATATGAATATTATGGAATATTATTGTTCTGTAAGAAATGACCAGCAGGATGATTTCAGAAAGCCCTGGAGAGACTTACACGAACAGATGCTGAGTGAAATGAGCAGGACCAGAAGATCATTATATACTTCAACAATAACACTATATGATGATCAATTCTTATGGATGTGGCCATCTTCAACAATGAGATGAATCAAATCAGTTCCAATAGAATAATAATGAACCGAACCAGCTACACCCAGGGAAAGAACTCTGGGAGATAATTATGAACCACTACATAGAATTACCAATCCCTCTGTTTTTACCACCTGCAGTTTTGATTTCCTTCACAAGCTAATTTACACTATTTCAAAGTCCAATTATTTTTGTACAGCAAAATAACTGTTTGGACATGTATACATATATTGTATTTAACTTATACTTTTACATATTTAACATGTATTGGTCAACCTGTCATCTGGGGGAAGGAGTGGGGGGAAGGAGGGGAAACGTTGGAACAAAAGGTTTTGCAATTGTCAATGCTGAAAAATGACCATGTGTATATATTGTAAATAAAAACCTATAATTAAAAAAAAAGAATTTGCCAATCACCTCCAGAAAGAGACCCAAAAAGTAAAACTCCAGAGAATATCATGGCTAAAGTTCAGAACTATTACACCAAGGAAAAGATATTGCAAGCAGCCAGAAAGAAAGAATTTAAATACCAAGGGTCCACAATCAGGATTACCCAGGACTTAGCAATTTTCTCCTAAAGGATTGAAGAGCCTGGAATATGATGTTCTGAAAGGCAAAGGAACTTGAATTATGGCCAAGAATAAGCTATCCAGTTAAAATGAGCATAACCTTTCAGGGAAGATGGACATTCAACGATATAGGTGAATTTCATCTATTTCTGATGAAAAGACTAGTACTGAACAAAAAATGTGATCTCCAGACACACAACTCAAGGGAAGCATAAAAATGTAAAAAAGAAAGAACTCTTGAGAATTTTCTCTCTCTCTCTCTCTCTCTCTCTCTCTCTCTCTAAATATATATATATATATATATATATATATAGTACAGGTATAATTTGATTTTATTATGAAAATATGAAAAAGGAAACATGAGGTGGAAAGGGGATTGTACTGGAAAAAGAGGGGAAAAGAGGTAAAATAGGAGAAATTACATCTTGCAAAGAGGCAAAGAAGACCAATTATAATTGAGGGAAAGAAGGGAGGGGGATGAGCATTGTGTGAATCTTACTCTCATAAGATTTGACTCAATAAGAATATAAGGTGTATTTATTTTCACAGAGAAACTTGTCTTACCTTATAGGAAAGTGGGAGAGGGAAGGGAAAAAGAAAGGGGGAGAGCTATAAAGGGAGAGGGCTGTTTGAGGGAGGTGGTGATTATCTGCAAAATACTGCAAAGGAGGAAAGGGTGAAAGAAAAGAGAAAAGCATAACTTAGGGTAAATAAGATGGCAGGAAATACAGAATTAGTAGTTTTAACTATAAATGTGAATGGGATGAACTCTTACATAAAATGGAAGTGGGTAGCAGATTAAAAGCCAGAATTCTACAGTATGTTGCTTGCAAGAAACTCATTTAAAGCAGAATGATACATACAGAATGAAGCGAAAAGGCTGGAGCCGAATCTACTATGCTTCAGGTAAAATAAAAAAAAAAGCAGGGGTAGCAATCCTGATCTCAGATCAAATAAAAACAAAAATTGATCTAATTAAAAGAGATAAACAAGGAAACTGTATCTTACTAAAGGGTACCATAGATAATGAAGCAATAACAATACTAAATATGTATGCACCAAGTGGTATAGCATCCAAATTCCTAGAGGAGAAGTTGAGAGATGCAAAAAGAAAGAGACAGCAAACTACACTATTGGGGGAATCTTAACCTTGCTCTCTCAGAACTCAGAACTAGATAAATTAAACCACAAAAAAGAAAAAAAGTTAAGGATTTTAGAATTTTAGAAAAGTTAGGTATGATAGATCTTTGGAGAAATTTGAATGGATTCAAAATGAAGTATACTTTTGTTTCTCAGTGGTTCATGGAATCTTCACAAAAATTGACCATGTCTTAATGTCATTAAAAACCTCAAAATGAAATACAGAAAGGCAGAAATATAAATGTATTTTTTTTCAGGTCATGATGCAATAAAAATCACATGCAATAAATGGCCAAGAGAAAATAGACAAAAATAAATTGGAATTTAATAATCTAATCCTAAAGAGTGAATGGGTGAAATATCAAATTATAGACACAATCAATATCTTCATCCAAGAGAATGTCAATAATGAGACAACATACCAAAATTTGTGAGATGCAGCCAAAGCAGTTATTAGGGGAAACTTGCATAAAATAGAGAAAGAGAAAATCAGTGAATTGGGCTTACAAGCAAAAAAGTTAGAAAAAGAACAAATTAAACCCTCTCAATTAAATAACAAATTTGAAATTCTGAAAATTAAAAGGGAGATTAATAAATTTGCAAATAAGAAAACTATTGAATTAATAAATAAAACGAGTTAGTTTTATGAAAAGAAACTAACAAAATAGACAAACTTTTAGTTAATTTGATTAGAAAAAAGAAAGAAGAAAATCAAATTATTAGCCTCAGAAATGAAAAGGGAGAATTTTTCACCAATGGAGAAGAAATTAAAGTAATAATTAGGAGTTACTTTACCCAACTTTATGCCAATAAATTGGACAATGTAAGTGAAATGGAGGAATACCTACAAAAATATAGATTGCCCAGATTAACAGAGGAGAAAGTAAATTGCTTAAATACTTAAATAGTTCCATTTTAGAAAAAAGAAATAGAATAAGCTATTTCTTAGGGAGTTGTTAATCTGGGCAGCATATATTTGAAAAAATAGGGAATGAAGGAGTCCTACCACATTACTTTTATGACACAAACATGATACTGATACCCAAACCAGATAGGATGAAAACAAAGAAATAAAATTATAGACCAATCTCCCTAATGAATATTGATGCAAAAATCTTAAATAAAATATTAGCAAAGAGATTAGAGAAAATCATCCCCAGGATAATACACCATGACCAAGTAGGATTTATACCAGGAATGCAGGACTGGTTCAATATTAAGAAAACTATTAGCAGAATTGACTATATCAATGGCCAAATTAACAAAAATCATATGATTATCTCAATAGATACAGAAAGAGTATTTGATAAACTCCAGCACCTATTCCTATTAAAAACATAGGAGAGTATAGGAATAAATGGACTTTTCCTTAAGATAGACAGTAGCATCTATTCAAAACCATCAGTAAGTGTCATATGTAATAGGAATAAACTAGAACCATTCCCAAGAAAATCAGGAGTGAAACAAGGTTGCCCACTATCACCACTATTCAATATTGTATAAAAATGCTAACTTTGGCAATAAGGGAAGAAAAAGAGTTTAAAGGAATTAAAAGTAGATGAGGAAACCAAATTATCACTCTTTGCAGATGATTGACGGTATACTTAGAGAACCCTAGAGAATTAACTAAAAAAAAACTATTAGAAATAATCCATAACTTTAGCAGGATAGAAAATAAATCCACAAAAATCATCAGTATTTTTATACATCACTAACAAAACCCAACAGCAAGAGATACAGAGATAAATCCCATTTAAAATAACTGTTGATAGTATAAAATATTTGGAAATCTATCTGCCAAGAGAAAGTCGGGAACTATATGAGCAAAACTACAAAACACTTTCCACACTTATAAAGTCAAATCTAAACAATTGGAAAAATATCTAGTGCTCTTGGAGAGGTCAAGCGAATATAATAAAGGTGACAATACTACCTAAACTAATCTATTTATGTAATGCGATACCAATCAAACTCCCAAGAAATTATTTCATGACCTAGAAATAAGAACAACAATATACATTTGGAAGAACAAAAGGTCAAGGATTTCAAGAGAATTCATGAACAAAAAAAGCAAATAAAGGTGGCCTAGCTGTACCAGATCTAAAACTATATTATAAAGCAGTGGTCATCAAAACTATTTGGTACTAGCTAAGAAACAGAGCAGTCAATCAGTGGAATAAGTTAGGAACACAGGACAAAATAGGCAATAACTATAGCAATCTACAGTTTGACAAACCTAGACCCAAGCTTTAGGGATAAGAACTCACTGCTCAACAACTGCTGTGAAAATTGGAAACTAGTATGTCAGAAACTAGGCATTGATCCACACCTAACACCACATACCAGGATAAGGTGGAAATGGATTCTTGATTTAGACATAAAGAGTAATTTTATAAGCAAATTAGAAGAACAGAGGATAGTTTGCCTCTCAGATCTATGAAAAGGAAAAAAAATTGTATTCAAAGAAGAACTAGAAGTCATAATTGAACATCAAATAGATAATTTTGATTATATCAAGCTAAAAAGTTTTTGTCCATTTCACCATTTATCAATTTATGCAGACAAGGTTAGCAGGGAAGTAACAAACTGGGGAAACATTTTTAAATTCAAATGTTCTGATAAAGGTCTCGTTTCTAAAATATATAGAGAATTGGCTCAAGAATTCATGCTAATCTCCAATTGATGAACACAATTTTCAGATGAAGAAAATAAAACTATTTCTAGTTGTATGAAAAGGTGCTCTAAATTACTATTGATCAGAGAAATGCAAATTAAGAAAATTCTGAGATACCACTACACACATCTCAGATTGGCTAAAATAACAGGAAAAGATAATGATGAATGTTGGAGGGAATGTGGATATTTATACATTGTTGGTGGAGCTGTGAATGGATCCAGACATTCTGGAGAGGAATTTGGAACTATGCTCAAAATGTTATCAAACAGTGAATACCCTTTGACCTAGCAGTGTTTCTACTGGGCTTGTATCCCAAAGAGATCTTAAAGGAGGGAAAGGGACCCACAAGTGCAAAAATGTTTGTGGCAGCCCTTCGTGTAGTGGCAAGAAACTGGAAACTGAGTGGATGCCCATCAATTGGAGAATGGCTGAATAAGTTATGGTATATGAATGTTATAAAATAGTATTGTTCTGTAAGAAATTATTAGCAGGATGATTTTAAAAAGGCCTGGAGAGACTGCTATGAACTGATGCTGAGTGAAGTGAGTAGAACCAGGAGATCATTGTACACAGAAACAACAATATTACATAATGATCAATTCTGATAGACACGACTCTTCCAACAATGAGATGACTGAGGCCAGTTCCACTTATTCAGTGATGAAGAGAGCCATCTACACCTAGAGAGAGGACTGTGGGAACTGAGTGTGGATCACAACATAAAATTCTCACTATTAGTGATCTTCCTTTGCATTTTCTTTTCTTATTCATTTTCTTTCCTTTTTCAACTGATTTTTCTTGTGCAGCAAGATAAATTGTACAGATATATTTACATATATCAGATTTAATATATATACTTTAACATTATTACATATATTGGATTACTTGCCATCTAGGGGATTGGGTGGGGTGAACAAAGGGAAAAATTGGAACACAAAGTTATGCAAGGCTCAATGTTGACAAATTATCCATGCATATGTGTTAAAAATAAAATGCTTTAATAAAAAAGAAAAAAGAAAACAATATTTATTTCAAAAGTATAGCAAGAATAAATATTAAACATTCCCCAACACCTTTGGCAACCACCACTGCCTTAGTCTCTGGGAAAGAGTTTCGGATTAGGTTGAGCTCCTTTCTTACATGGCACAATTCGAACAAGTTTCAAGTACAAAGTGTTGACCCTCCTCTCCATATCTCTGGCCCAGATCTCTTACAATGGATGCTCAGGGCTTATCTTCTAGGCGCTAGTTTGTAAGATTTAGCTTGGAATCTTGGCTATGAAGGCATCATGGCTCAAATCTAGCTTCTGTGAGAATTCTACAAATTAGACCTAGAATGAAAATGGGCAAGGAAGACAGACCAAAACAAAACTGGAAAGCTGTTTCATTGAGTTATGGCCAGTAATACTAGAGAGGATAGAGGAAAGTGAGAATTACTTTTCTCTAGTTCAAATCATAGTACCCGGTTGTGCATGCATTGAACTTTCATTCTTTCTACTTGCTGTGGACAAAGAGTTAGAGTAACTCAAATGAACAGTGTTTTGTTTTTATTATTTTTTTTGTCCATATTGGTTTATCTTTGTCTATATTATATTTGCTATTCACAATCATGATATATTCTGCTATGTTCTGCTCTACCATTACTTTATCTTAACTCTATTTTGTATCTTTCTGTTTCAAGTGTTTGTTTAAAGCAATATTGTTTTCTAGATTCTGGTTTCTAATTTATGGGGGAATCTATGTCATTCACATTCACAGTTATCATTACTGAACCATGTATTTACCTCTATTCTATTCTCTTCAATTTTTATTTATTTTCCCTTTTTAATCCTGAATCCTCCCTAAAAGTTTGTTTTGTTTCTGATAAGTGCCTCTATTCAGCCCTCTTTTTTTCTTATTATCTATCCCTTTCTTTTTTCCCCCTTCCCCTCCAACCTCCCCGCTGAAGAAAATTCTCCTTTTTGACTTTATGTGAGATAATTTCCCCATTCTTCCCCCTTGTGTCAGGTCTTTTCTCTTTCTCACCTTTTCATTCTCCTTCTGATATCAGCTGATAATAGATTTGCACTCATACCTTTTGTTGAAGGCGGCACCTTTTAAGTACCCTAATGATGATGAAGTTCTGAAGCATCCTATGTATTATATTCTTTTATAGGGATGCAGAACTACTGACTGTAAATTTTTTCTGGCTAAGATTGACCAGGCCAGTCTGATGGTATTTTATTTAATTAGATGAAATTAAATAACATATTTGTCATCCCTCTAACAGTTAACAAAAAGAAGTTGGTGTGATCAATGCAAGCAAATGATAGTCAACAAGGATATGTCTGAATGGCACCACAATGATTCAGATGAATGAAATTTCTCTTCTTTTATGTTAGTTGTAGTAATCAGACATAAGAGAGGAGATAGATCTCCTTGTGTCTTTTTGATACTGAGGCAAGCAGGAATCTACTAATAAACAAATGAATGAATACATGAATAAATAAATGAACCCCCAGCCTTTATTTCATGAGTCAGTACATCTTAAAGAACAGAATTAAAGTACAAGTCTCATAATAGAGAATTCTTGGTCTCTCTCTTTTCTATCTCTTCCACTATCTTCTCTATATATCACAATCTTCTTCCCCATCTCTTTTACTCTCTTCTCTTATTCACACTCTTCTTCTCTCCCATGCTTTCTTCTCTCCCTGTCTTTTCCCCCTCTCTGTTTGCCTGTCTCTCTGTCCCTATGTCACTTTGTGTCTGTTTCTATGTCTGTCTCAATCTCTCTCTCTCGCTAAGTCTCTTTTTGTCTCTGTTTCTGTCTCTTTTTTTTCTCCATATATCCGTCTCTCTTTTTCTGTATGTTTTTCTCTTTGTCCCGCTATCTCTATCTTTGTCTTTGTCTCCCTCCCTCTCTCCCTCCTTCTCTCCTTTTCTCTCCTCCCCTCTCCCTTCTCCTCTTTCAACCCCCCCCTCTCTCTCTCTGTCTCTGTCTCTCTCTCTCTTCTCTATCTCTCCTTCTCTTTCTTTCTCCTCTTTCTCCTCTCTCTGTCCTCTTTCTCCTCTGTCTCTCTTCTACCCCCCCCTCTCTCTCACACACACACACACCTCTTTTCCCTATTTCCTTTTTTCCCATTTTTAGTCTCTTTCCACACTCCCATTTTCCCTTGAAAAAATCTAGCACTTGTACCAGTTATGGAGTAATTACTTAATAACTGCCGGTGTATGCCATGATTTAGTAGTATCCTTCCTCATGCTCTCTCCTAACAATGGTTAAAAACAATTCCATATTGTCCACAAAGTCCCACATTGATGATTTTCCCTATAAGAGATGTGTTTCTGCATTCCCAGTGATTTCAACCAAGTTGGAAATACTTTGTATGAGAGCCTGGTGATGGACTGTCATCCAAGTTCCAGTCTGGTCATGCTTGCAGAAGTTCATCCCCGGGTTAGCTTCAGCAGGGTAAAATTTTCTGCCACAACTTTCAAAATAATTCCTGTGTTATTATATTTCTCTTCTCAATAAGTCAATTCATGTCTTATAGGGCATTTGTACCCTACTCCATCTCAGTTGAAAATTGTATTCACACATTCATTAACATCATCAAAAATCATGTTAGATGGTTTTTAATAAATTTTCTAAATTTAAGAAGAAAAAAGATTGACCTTTCAAATTCAGACATTCCTAATAGTATATTTGAAATACCTCATGGATCCTTATAAATTTAATTTGAAACTCACTCCATTTGTTTATTTAGTTGGAAAAACCTGTGTTCTAATTCTATCTCTAATTCTTGCTAGCTTTCTGATCATAAAATGTCAAATCACCTATCCTTTTGCCATTTGTAAACAAAAAGGATAACAAAATATTTATAACATCTATTTTACAAGATAATTTGTAAAGCTTAAGGGAGGTAATTTATAAATCTTTATTAATTTAAAGTAGTTTATAAATATAATTTATGAATATAGTATTTATTCATTTCAATTAAAGAAGCATTTATTATGTATATACTATGTGTTCAGTATTGGGATGACAAACACAAAGAAACAAAGTTTATTTTCATAGAGTTTACATTTTATTAGAGGATACAACAAATATTTATATTATTCTATTTAGATTAAATATATGTGGAATAAATAGAAAATTTAAAAATGTGTGCTTCTTAGAAAGGACAGGCACTTTTAATTGGGAATATAGCCATGTGAAAAGGGGTGCTTAAGCTACATCTTTAAGTAACAATAGAGTTCTTTATGGCAGAGTTAAGGATGAAGAATATCTAGATATTTAAGAAAACCAGAAGAAGACACGGATTTGAGAGATTACTAAATGTGAAGAAACAAGAAAAGGCCTCTGAGTGATTTATATATTTACTCCAGAAAACATTGCATGTCTAATTGTTGCTGCGATTTCATATTTAGTCAATCACTTAGTTAATCTGTGACATTTTTCCTAAGACTGTCATCTATGATTATTTTGTTTGTATCCTAGAGCCGATCTTTCATTCTTCCCTTTATTTCTGGTAAAGTTCAAATGGATTTATTTTTCATTTCAGTTTATGATTAACTTCAGCATCAGATTAGGAGTTTTAGGAATAGGATAGAAACAAAGATTCTAGAGTAACATGAACAAAGAATATTTCTCAGTTTAGAAAGATGTAGGCTTGGGGAAGTGTGTGCTGTGGCAGAATGTAAATCCACATGAACAAAATATCCTTCTACACAAAGGGGAGAGGGCCCAAGAAAGCATTCTTTTTCTAAAGTGTTTTTTGCTTTTTTTTTTAAAGCTATGTGATCTTCCTAGAATCACCTTCCCCATTCTCTGAACAATTGTGCCTAACTGAAATCATTTTCATCTTTGTCTTTGGCCCTGTCTCATCTTTACATAGTATTATTTTTTTTATCAGTTGGAACATCACTTCCTCTAACTCTATTCTGAATTATCTTGCTATTGTGTCTCTTCTCTGTAATACATTGTGTGATGTATCCTATGAAAAACCCTGTGGAAAAAAATAAATTGCATTGTCCTGCCTTTTAAGTGAGTTTTTGTATTTGCTGCTTTTTATGGCAAAGGGGAACTAAAAATCTTTGTAAAAGCAGATTCTTTTCATTAATAGACCATATTGCAGTTCAATACCCAACAATTGAATGTGTTAACAATATAAATTCAAATCGATTCAAAAAGCAACTAGCAGAATGCCTTTCACTACCTCATACAACACACAAAACCAGCACTTTCAAGATCAAGTTACCAAAGGTAATTCCCTTGCATTATCAATACGATTTGTAGATGTTTTTAATCCTAACAACTATGGAAGACATGGTCTAAATTAATCATCATGAACTACCTGATCTATCTTTGCTCAGAACCCTTCCCCATTATCCTCTGTTCCTTTTCTCTATTATTTGCCCCACAATGTCCTAGAGATCTTAGATTTATAAATGATCTGCTAATGTTTGGAAGTTTTTGGTTGTTACTATTAGACCATTTAAGGAAGAGCAATTATAAACAGATGTGTTAAACTTAAACATTCAAATGATCCATAAGTCCCCGAACATTTTTTTAAAAGATCACAACAAATTGTTCTGGCTGCTCAATATCCATAAGCTGATGCTTTCCTATGTCTCCTTGAAAAGGTGACATTCAGAAGTTAATTAGCCCTGAAATTCAGCCTTCATGATTACAGTATTTATAGCTTTATAAAAGGTATATATTCTTTGACAAATTTGGTAAGTTTCCTTTTTGCTATGCTATGTCAAATCAACCAAACTTCTTATAAATGAAATTGTTTATCTGGATTTTTGCATGGGGTTCATTCTTTGACAGCTAAAGCATTTTATCTACATAGTCAACCATGGTAGCCAGAGTCTTTTGACATTAAATAAGCAATGTTTTTGTAGGTGAATAAGTTTGCTATCTCTTTCCTATTTTCTCAAGGAGATTCAATTTTTCCCAGATTTCATCAAGCCATTCTTGGAACAGCTGGAGGTAGTTTGTTTATAGAATGCTACTCAACAGCCTGTTCTGTCTATATTTATTTCTAATGAAACAATTAGCTAATGCTGGAAGGATTATTTATTTTCTTTAAAACATTTCATTATGAAAAGCTAGTAAAGTGAATGTAATAAAGGAAGGAATGCACTCTGTACATATGCTAAAGGAAAATTAATCAAAAGTATTGTTCTAGTCATGTCAAACAGGAAGCAGTAATCATGGCACTGTATGTTGGTCTATCTAGACCAGATATCTAAGCCAAATGCAATATAGTGTGCATTTCTAGATAATTGATTTTAAGGAAGACATTTGAAAAACTGAGTCAGCAGCAGCAGCAGATTTTTGACCTTGATTGTGAAGACTGTATGTTATTTAAGGATCGGTTTAGAAAAGTGTGCTATCTAACTCCTATTGTTACTATTATTTTATATCAATAAAAAAACTTCGAAAATATTTTATAACTAGGTAGAAGCTAAAATTCAATTAATCATTCAATTAACAATAGAGTGGTTTGAAAGACATTTTTTATCTAAAATGTTTTGGAAGTGTTTCCCTTTGTGTTTCTACTATTCCTATACTTTGATCTTATTTGATACCCAAAACTGTGAAGGTTTTCTGGAGGCAGCCTTAGTTTCAGTTACAATCAATAATTACTCCAAAATTCAGCCAGATGGTAAAAATGCAAACCTTTATTTCTCTTTCCAAAATAGCCCGGTTAGTTAAGGCCTAACTCTCTGCCTGAGCTCTTGCAGCTTTGTCCTTGGCTTCTGCCTCTGCTTTCTTCAGCCTCCAGCCAGCACCAAGGTAGAAGGTACGATGAATCTGTCTTGCCTCGAAGACAGGGCTTGTAGGCTTTCTTCCAGAGTCTCTCTCCGACTCCAAGTAAAACTCTCTCGAGCTCCCAGAGTTTCTAGTAACTCCTCAAGTAACTAACTCAAGTAAGTACCTCAAGTAAGTACCTCCAGTCCGTCCCCAAGCTCCAAGAGCTCCCTCTATATGTGTGATCTCCCAAAGGTTAACTCCGCCTTCTGGAGGGAGAGGGATTCTGGATTATCTCCCAGAGTGCAAAACCCTAACCCTGAACTCTCCCAAACGTGTGAACTCCATTGAGTACTTAGATACTTATAAACTCTCTAAAGGTGTGAACACAAGCATTGTTCTATCAGTTCTACTTAGTAACTTGTTTCAAGTTCTGGCCCAAAATATCTCTTTCTAAGATCAAATCAATCACACTGAACCATGCCAAACCAGATAACTATTGTCTCTATCAACTCCAATGTCTTCTTAACACTTTATAAAGATTCCAACACAAAACTATGCTTTCTAGGTACTGATGAACTTCTTCCTATGCACATCTCCATTAATAGACTCTTTCCCTCCACTTATATTCTTCTCATTTATATTTGTTTAATTCTCATTTCTAGGAGAGCAAGGCACATGCGCTATAGGGCCAGCCTTGGAGTCAATATGATTCATGCTTCTGACAGTTCACATATATTGATTATGTGACACATTGGGAAATCACTTAACCTCTCAATCTCTTCAGATAACTCTAAGACTGAATTAGAGAGGTATTCCTGATCCTGATTTACATTGATAATGGGGGCAAGGAGTGAAGTTTGTGGAAGGAGTCTGGCTCCCTTGCCAGGCCTACTTTGTGCAGATAAAATGAGAGATGGCTCACTTTCTTTTCTTGTATGAATCTGCTCAGATTTTATTTTGGGGTCTTCATTTGGCGTTTGCCTTTCTCTTTCATCGTTGGTTTTTTATCTTTAATTTATTTTTCCAGTTTTAATATTAAATTACCTTCTTTATTTTTGGAGGCTCTATTTTTCTTATTCATTTTTTTTTCCTGTATCAGTAACCAGAATTCACAACCCCCTTCAATTTCTAAAAGGGAGGCTCCTGCACTCACACCTTTTCTGCCCACTGGCTGATATCAGAAGGTTATTGTGTCTAGCTATACCAGCAGGGGGTTGCCTCTTGAGAGCCCTTCTTCTTTGTGACTTCACTGGTAAGTTTCCATTAATCACAGCTGGCTATGGGATATATTTTTATGGATGGGGAAACAAGGACACAGTGAGGTTGTCACTTTTGCAAGATGAACCATTAAGTGGCAGAACTGAAGAAAGAAGAAAAATAAATAATTGGATCTCTTGTTTTCACAAACCAAGGCTCTATATTTCAGACCCTAAGTGATCCACGTGAAACCATACATAATTTCAGAAAGCTGACAGCATCATAGGATGAAGTGGCAAAACTCTGCAGTGTTAAGAGGAAGCTAGCCAAAAACAACGGTCAAATTTATAAAACTTTAACCAAATTAATATGTGAAGGAATAAAACTATACATTTCATGTACATATGTGTGTCTATATGGTATACACATACCCATATACAACATAACAAATTCATTATTGTCAGTTTATATAAAAAAATTATAGCTCACCTATTATTTAATTTGTAAGTAACTATATAAATGCAAATTTTTTCACTCACACTTATATTTGTTCAATTTTTTTTTTCCAAAGTGAAGTGATACTAAAATAATATGAATTTGAAAGAATGACAACAGCTTGTACCCTGTTCACAGAAATTCATCAGATATTTTTAAGAGGTTTTCTATATTTAAGTTTACTTTTAAATCAGTCATGGAACACATTGTAGCTACTTAACAAATGGAAACTGGATTCTTGGTGCCTTAAGGCAGTGAGCTATCTTTTGCATTTTGGATAATAGAGAAAACAAGCAAAATTATATATTTCAAATTAGAGGGTATGGTGAATTATCCCCAAAGTAGCAGAGAATTCACATATTGACATATATATGTATACCAAGGAATAGCATGGTATAGATCCCATAAGGGGTCTCATAACTTAATGTGGGCTTCACGAAATTATGATTCATTATCAGTTAATGTTTCCTATATCTATCTACTTGGGGTCACATAAAATTTTCTCAGGTGAAAAGGGGACAGAAGTAGAAAAAGTTTAAGAAGCCCTGAGAATAGAAAACTTGTCTCAGATCTGAGTACAAATTCTGTCTCTGAAACACACTGGCTGTAGAGAGTCACAGATTATGGGGAACCCTGGGAGACCCTTTAGTCCAGTAGAACTCTGCTGACATGTCTGGTTTGGCTCCCCATCACATCTGGGAACGTCTAGGCCTTCCAGAGAAGTCAGCGGGGCAAGACAATCTGTGTTGTAATTAAAGCAGAGTTATACTAAAGTGGCAAACAGAAATCTACACACGATAGCAAATTATTTATGTGGTCCTGCATTTGCAGTATTCTATAGTTAGTACAGTGTGGTACAGTAATGTAAGGGTATTAGGATATATCAGGCTGAGAGAATTTGAATAAATGAACTTCTCCTGCTTGATCATCTTTGTGAGTTCCACCCCTTCGCTCCTCACCCATAATCAGGATTTCAGCTGGCACTTCTAGTGAGCAGGTCCGGACAATCTTAGACAACTTAAAAGTCTCAAATGTTGGAGAACAGATCATTAAAACATAGTTTCTTTCTTTTAGTAGAAGTTCAAGCATAATATAGGAAAGAAGAATGGAGAATGCCTAATGTACTGTTAGATATAATAGTTTCCCTTTTATCATTTTTAAAAGACTAGATTAAGGGAGGGGTAATGGTTTCAGGAAGTACTGGGGTGGGGGGGGGATGTTGGTGTTTAAAACACGTCAGTATTTTTTTAAATTTTGAACTTCTTTCAAAATTCTAGCATCAAAGATGAATTACTGTGGTTTCTAAAAAGGCTTTTTTTAAAAAATGATCCAAATGTCACTCATGGCATCCTATTTTTAGTCATGCAGATCTAAATGTATGTTAGTTCTTTCAACCAATCAACAAGTTTTTATTAAGTGTTTACTATGTGATAGGAATGGTGCCAAGGCTGGAGATTCAAGTAAAATGGAGGAAAGTTCCTCATTCACCAAAAAACCCTATATTTCAAATAAGAGAGAAAACTAGCACATATGTGTGTGTGCATATGTGTGTATGTATATACATACACCCATATATAGTGCATATATGTATATTTACATACACACATTGCACACGCATATACATAAATATGTTTGTATGTGTGTGTGTGTGTGTGTGTGTGTGTGTATATATATATATATATATATATGTACACATACACATACACTAGTTTTCTCCCTTATTTCTTTTTTTTTTTTCTTTCTTTATTAGAGAGGAACATGATATATTTTGCTTATAAGACCTGGGAGTTTGAGGACTTAGAAAAAATGGAAATCTCAATTAATGAATCCAAATGCCAAGAACATGAATTTAGCTTTAATCTCATAGGTAATAAATAATATTTTCAATGTAGACACTGGATAATAGCAAAAGGTATCAAATCTATAAACATTCTAAAGTTTATTTAAAAAATCTAAAAGACTCATAAAAAAAACCAATTATCATAAACTCCCTTTTACCTGTTGGGAGAGAGAAAATATGGAATGTTGAGTAATTTTCCTGATTTTCTATGCAAAGTTACTGACAGAGCTGAGACTACAATTCAAAGCCCAATGAGTATCAGCTTTTCTTATGGCTTATTGTTTTTTTTTTTTTTTTGTTGTTGTTTTTTTGTTTTTGTTTTTGTTTTTGCTTTTGAAGGACAAATACAGAATCCATATTCCAACCAAACCCCCATGAGTATTATAGATTTCATTTTTTTTCACATAAAAATAGAACTTATCAGTTTTGAAAATTTTTATCTACATGAGTTATGACTAAAATTTTTAATATGCACTATTTGTATACTTTACAAACTACTTTGGAATTGAAGAAACAGAATAGAGAAGTCCATCATTTTAGAAAAGTTTTTCCCTGTCAGAAAGTAAAGGGAATTTTAATTTAGTAAATCCTGTTGGTTTTTCTATTTCCTATGTACTCACATGATTAAGTCCTGATGCCAAAACCCAAAAGAAATGGATACAATTGAGCATGGGATCTGCCAATAGATTGTTGAAAAAGTTTAAGAAAACATAAATTCATAAGAGACAGTGAATATAGTGGCATATCTATGGGGTCCTGGATTTAAGAGTTAAATTCCATTATCTAATCTTATATGTAGGTATGTACAGTTAATAGAATATTCTCAGTGAGTTTCAGTTTCATCATCTTTAAAATGTGGGATCAGTACTTACATGACATAAGGAAGAAGTTTGTTGTAAGGGGAGAACTTTAAAATTCTTGATGTATTACTTAAATATGATCTGTAATTAGAAATGAATAATTTCTAGAGTTTATGTAAAAAAAGTTATGGTACTATAGTTGTTGTCAATAGACTCAGAAGGTCCTATATCAGCTATTTATGGTGTAACCATGGTCAATTCATTGCATTTCTCTGCCCCTCAATGTCTCTATAAATAAAATGAAAGGATAAGAATGGAAAGGAATTTTACAATTTCTTTCAGTTTCACCAGTCTGCATTACAACCCTCTTCTTTTATAGAATAGGAAACTGAGTCAGTGAGAGGTTAAGTAACTTTTTATAACGCTATAAGTATTAATGTAAGAAATTACTTTCAGCCTCACAAATCTCCAGTTACAAATCCAGTATTCTGCTGCAAAGTGTGACTCTATCTATAATCTAGAATTCTAGGACACTGACAGTTGAGAGACCTATATCATTTCCAAAAATTCAATAAACATTTACCGATATTTTAAAAAAATCACAAATCACATTAATTACTTCCACAAAGGACAATGAGGAAATTCTGGTCACACTTATGGAAATAATAATTAATCTCCTAGGGTCTAGGCCAAGGAACTTAAAAGATAAATAAGGCATCATGAAACTTAGAAGAGGAGTAGTTAAGAGCAGTGTACAGAGAAGTTCTGAGTACTATGTGGTGGGACTATAGGCAAATTTCTCTGACATTCAGTTTTTTCATCTGAAAATGTCAAGGGATGATGGAAAAGCCATGGACTGTGCAATATCTACAGGCCTCTTCTGATCTGAATTTTATAAGGTAGTGGTCCCCCTCTTTTTTGGAATCAGGGCAGATATTTTTACTAAGAGCAAGAGAATATTGTCAATTCAAGTCAGGTAACATATAAAATTTAATTTCATTATTATTTCATTTCTTTATTAATTTCATTACACATAATTTTGATTTGTTTAGTTTGTATATTATGGCATATAAAATATAGATAAAATTAACAATTTTCCATGTATAATGTGATAGGAATGAAAAAATATTCAATATCAGTATGATTAAGTTGGCCTGCCTAATTGCTTTTTCTTTTTTATAGAATAATTAGAGAAAACTTGATAGACTACATAATCCTTACCTTCTGCTACTCTCAATATTTAATTTCTAAATGTGCTAACAGAAGTGGAGTAGAAAGAACATTGATTTGAAATTAAAAGATTTGAGTTCTAGAACAATTTAGAACTATGCACAAAGGACTATAAAATTGTGCATACCCTTTGACCTAGGAGTGCCATTACTGGGTCAATAACCCAAGAAAATCATAAAGGAGGGAAACGGAGTGGTAGCAAATAATTGGAAAATGAGTAGATGTCCGTCAATTGGGGAATGGCTGAACAAGTTGTAGCATTTGAAGATAATGGAATATTATTGATATATAAAAAATGACAAACAAGCTGATTTTAGAAAGGTTTTCATGAACTGATGCTGAGAAAAACAAACAGAACCAGGAATAAGTTATACATGATAACAGCAAAAATACGCAACAATCAGCATGAAAGTCTTGCTTCTTCTCACTGGTTCACTGATCCGCAAAAATTCCATTAGACTGGTCAAAAAATGCCATCTACATCCAGAAAATGAATTAAGAAGAACAAATATAAGGCAACCCATGCAATGTTCACTTCTTTTCCTTCTCTCTTATTTTTCCCTTTTGCTCTAGTTTTTTCTCTCTTGTTATGGGTCAGAACTTGAAACAAGGTGCTAAGTCACTGGAATTAATAGAGACAATGCTTATGTACTTATTTCACACCTTTAGAGTTCACACCTTTAGAGAGCATATATAAGGAGGAGCCCACTAAAGGACAATCCCACTAGAGACTTCGGGAGGTTCACAACACAGAAGCCCACAAGCCCATTCTCTTGAAGGAGGAGTCAAGATTCATTCCAACTTCAACCTTTGCGCTGGCTGGAGGATTTGAATTCAGAGGGAGCTAGAGATTGAAGATGGAAGAGACAAAGGACTAGTGGCAAGAGCTCTTGTAACCAAGGAGAGAGATAGGCTTCTAAGAAAACTAACTAGGCTATTCTGAAGGAAACAATAAAGGATTTGGACTTTAACTCCTGGATGCATTTGAGGTGATTATTACTTTGAACTGAAAAGAAGCCTGCTCCCAGAAGCCCTCCAAGAAACCTGCTCCCAGAGAATGATTATATTTTAGAGAAGAGAACATTACACTCTCCCAACAGGATTCATAAAGCAATGTGTATTAAAAATTAATGCATTTCCTGGAAAAATAATTTTTAAAAAGATTTGAGTCCTAGTCCCAACACAGTCAGCTATAGCTATGTGACCTTTGACAAAATCAGAGATTTAGAACTGGAAGGAAGCTCACACATCAGTTGGTCCATACCTCATATCCAGGGGAGGAAACTATATTCCAGAAGGTTAAAACATGCCTTTCTTAAAGTCACATATATAATAAGGGGTAGGACCAGAGTTCAAAGCCAGCCTTTAATTTGACATTTGACTCTTTCCACTCTGAATTTCATATGTCTCATCTATTTATAGTCACTTATTTTCACGGAGAATATAACGCATCAACAAAGCTTACTATATGAGGATACTGTGATGATCACATGAGATCATCTGTAAAAGTACTTTATAAACTAAAGCCCTTTGTGTCATGTGTTGTTACAAAAGAAGGAAAACAATCCTCTTTACTTTGACAGATATACTGGTGGCAATATAGTCTTTCAAATGAAAATGAAATTCCAAAAAAAAAAAAAAAAAGGACCAGAAAGAAAACCTGCCTTTGTTGTTTACTATTAATCTAACCTTAAGCAAATCAGATAAGCTTTCTGTGACTTAATTTATTTCTCTATAAAATGAAGCATTAGCAATAATCTATAAGGTCTTATCCAACCATAAATTTATGACTGGGATGACAAAATATTTATGAAACATTTCCAGTTAAGACATTGGGAAGGGGAATGTTGCATGGATTACTTTTTCCCATGAGCAAAGAGCCCAATTCAATAAGAAACACATTGATTCACAAGCTGCTATAATTTGTGACCTTTCTTGTTTCATTGGACCAGTAAATAGGAGTAATATTATTACTTTTAGTAATAGCTTTCATTTCATTTCATATGACCCACTTTCCAAGAAATACTATAAAATGACAAACTAAATAGAGTAGCATATGTTAAATTAACAAGTGAAATATACTTTTTTTTTTTTTAAATCTGTTCACTGTATGTTAAACTCAAAGAAAAGGCAACTGGATATGCAAGACAGTTCCATGAGAAACCGGACTTTAGATTCTGGAGTTGTAAGAAATTCAGGACATAACAGAACTCCGTAGGGAAATTAGCAATGAATGAATCCATTGAATTGCTTTCCCTCCAGTCTTCTCCCTACCTTGGGAACTATCAGTTCAAGGCAAGGTTGTATTTAGGTTTATAGCAGTAAATGAGCAGTAGTGTTTTCTTTAGATCTTAAAGGACCCTAGGTATGAAAACTTTAGGGAGCTTTAAGGGCTCTGGGGTGTTGGTTTGTTTAAAAAGTATGAATGTTTTGTGAGATTTGTTTAATGATGATAATATATTCAATCTATATTTTCAAAGGAAAGAGGAAAGAAACAGAACCACCTGGAAAGCAAGATAGGCCATTTTATAAACAAGTTGCACAATGTAGAAAATATTTGAAACCTTAAAATTAGTTTGTTTTCCTGTGTGCTGAGAAGAAAATAAAAAAATATCCCTGGATACAGATTTTTATCTGTAGTCACTCAATTGTGATGTACTTCATACTCTCCTGGCAATGTGATTTGTTTTTTGTTTGTTTGTTTGTTTTTAGATTATTTAGTTTGTTCATTCTTTTGCCCTTCTAACTTTCTAACTAATATCAGTCATATCCTTCTTTCCTCTTCTGTTAGATTATGCTATTGGAAGTCAGAGGACAAAAAAAGCAGATTAAAAAACATAAAAACAGAGTTATGTTTTCATAGGAAAAGAAGTCATTGACTATTAAATTAGGGTCAACAGTGCTTTGTGGCAAACCAAAATTGGAAGATGGGCTAAGCAGAAGAGGCTAGTGGACATACATTGTCAAGAGGAGACAGTGGAAGGATTCATATAAATTGAGAGGTCCTGTATATAATGTTAAATAGTGGATAACCTGTAATGAGGCTGGAGATTTAAACTAACTCAACAGAATGGACATTTTAGCTTCCCAGGTCAGATGAAGGACATTAGCAGATATATAGTCTTATTCTATAAGAAGGAATCAAGATTCAGAGATTACCAGACAGAAAGCTTCAGGCCTTATCCATGATACAACATTAAATAATTACAATATTTAACATTAGTTAAATAATTTACATATCTTACTGTCAAATCCCTGTATCTTGTGTACAGCAGGGGAAAACAATGAATAAATTCATCAAATGCTGGTTTAAATTCTGATTTCAATTTTAAACATTGTTTGGAATTAAGTTACCCAGGTTTTGTGGGTCATAAATGCATTATAATAAATTACAATGTAGTTGTTTCCATACATATTTTATTTCCTACTAGATCGTTTACATGCTCACATTTGAAATCAAGGCATATACCCTTAATCTAAGAAATAATCATCCTTTCACAATGTAATTATATCCATTATTTGTAATTTTCCTGTTTTTTTTTCTTTCCCTTTGAAAATATTATCTAATAATCCATCTTTAGCATAAAATAGGATTATAGGATCTCATTCTATCTGATTGAATATAAACTTCTTGACAGTAACGATGATTTTAATTTTGGTTTTATTTTTCTCAATGTCTAACAGTATCTGAAGCATATAGACCATTAATATTAAGGGCAAGAAGATATTCTTTTGAACATTCAGTCCAAATGTTTCATTTTAAAGGTAAGGGAAATTGAGGACCAGAGAAATTCTTCTTTCACTTCTGTCCTGGCTTTGCACCCGATTCTCTGAGTTTCTTTCTGCACTAGGTCTTAACTACCTTGTCACCCTGAAAAAATGCCTCTACTCTGGAGTCCTTCCCTCTGACTGCTCATTTCTTCCTTGTACACCCACTATATGGAAATGCTCCAGTTGCTCATGGCATGCCCTTACTCCTGCTTCTGAGCAGACTCTCTTGGCTTATCCCCCACTTTCACTTTCCTTTAATGCATTGGCTCAAACAATTAGAATGTAAATACGTTAAATTTATGGATTATATTTTTGTTTATATTTTTTGCTTTATATGTTTAATATTTTATATGTATAAATATACAGCTGTCATTCATGTATACATTGCATATATACTATATATATATATATATATATATATATGCATGTTTATATGTGCCCATACATAGATGTATTCATCTATGTATGGATTTACTTTCTCTGCCTATCTATATGTTTGCTTCATATATTTTTTTCTAGTGCTTAGCCTAGAGCTAGGTAGAGTGAATGCTTAATTTATAGTTGTTGATGTGTTACATGACTATGTCTTATCTGCCCACAATCACATACCTAGAATATAGGTATAGCATAATAATATAGCATTCTATATTAAAGATTTCAAAGTAGTTTCTTGGAATACCAAACTAGTTACCTTTCTACTATTATACACTTATTTTTTTTAGTTTTCAACTTATTTTCAGCCTCATTATTTCATCTGATTTTCACAAATCTTTCATAAAACTGACAGAGAAGTCACCCATTTCCTAAAATGTTTCCAGCAAATGGCAAATAAAAGGTTAGAACAAAGGTCATATTACACCTAGTTTTATTACTTACTGTTCTTCAAATAAGGCAGGTTCAAACCCAGTAAAGGTTTGCAAGCCACATTTGCATAGGAAAGAGTAGAAATGCAGTAAATTAGAAAGTGACCTTCTTTTCTCAGTTAAGTTTTATACCTATGGCTTTTACCCCTCCTACTCATTTTTAGGGGAGAGAAAAACAAGAAAGAAAGAAAGAAAGAAAGAAAGAAAGAAAGAAAGAAAGAAAGAAAGAAAGAAAGAAAGAAAGAAAGAAAGAAAGGAAGAAAGAGAGAGAGAAAGAAAGAAAGAGAGAGAGAAAGAAAGAAAGAAAGAAAGAAAGAGAAAGAAAGGAAGAAAGAGAGAGAGAAAGAAAGAAAGAAAGAAAGAGAAAGAAAGGAAGAAAGAGAGAGAGAAAGAAAGAAAGAAAAAGAAAGAAAGAGAGAGAGAGGAAGAAAGAAAGAAAAAGAAAGAAAGAGAGAAAGAAAGAGAAAGAAAGAAAGAAAGAAAGAGAGAGAAAGAAAGAGAGAAAGAGCGAGAGAAAGAAAGGAAGAAAGAGAGAGAGAAAGAGAAAGAATGAAAGAAAGAGTGAAAGAAAGAAAGAGAAAAAGAGAGAAAGAGAGGGAGGGAAGGAGGAAGGAAGAAGGGAGGGAAGGAAGGAAGGAAGGAAGGTAGGAAGGAATGGAGGGAGGGAGAGACAAAGGAAGGAAGGGAGGGAGGAAAAAAGAGAGAAAAGAAAGAACAAGAAAGAAAGAGTAAAAGAATGAATGAAAGAAATAGAAATAAAGAAAGAAACAGAGAGAAAGGAAGGAACAAAAGAAGGAAGGAAGGAACAAAAGAATGAAGGAAGGAACAAAGGAAGGAAAGAAGGAAAGGAAGAAAAAAGAGAGAAAGAGAAAGTGAGAACAAAAGATAGAAAGAGAAGGAAAAGAGAAAAAAAGAACGAAAGAAAAGAAGACCAAAGAAATAAACTACAACATGGAATTTAGCAACTAGAATACAATGAGAGACTATCATCATCCACCTAGCACATTTACATTTACAATGAGGTTAAGTATGATCTGATGACCAGAAACTATGGCTTTTAGACATTAAATCAGACATTTCTGAGGGAGACTGTTCTTGGTAACTAAAAAATACATCATTCTAAGAGCTGTTTTAGCTCCGGCCACACAGATTAGCTGAGGTAGTTCTTTGTTCCAAAGATTTTGGTATCTTCTGTAAATATCCATTTCATTCAGCCAAGTATCTAAGAAATAGGCAGACACACTACAGAAGCTAACACACCCTCTCAATAACATGATATGGTTTGTTGCTCCTGGGCCTTAAGTGTAGATACCATTATCAGACCACCTGCTTTTGCCTGAGAGGAGGAGATAGCACCAGACTTTTGAATTCAAACTGTAATCGAAATCTGGAATGGCAAGGTCTACCACTGCTTCTCCTCTGATACTATATATATCAATAACCAGGCTCTGAGAAGCAAAGGAAGTCATATGAAAACCTGCCATAAACAAAAAGACAGCATATCTATCACTCCAACAAAGTCTGCAGCTGTCCAGAAAAATCCATAGGCAGCTAGCTAGCACAGTGGGCTAGTTAGACAATCCTGGGCTTAGAGACAAAAAGACCTGAGTTCAAAACGAGTCTCCAAAACTTAAACTTAACCAGAGGTATGTAAACCTGATCACTTAACCTCAGTTTCCTCCTTTGTAAAATGGGGATTAAAAATAGCATATATAAGAAAGATTTGTGATAATTGCCTGGATTCATGAGAAATCTAGAAGGTATCAGTTTTCCTCCATAAATGAGCCCTGCCCACATGTATTCACTACTTGGATCCATTCTTCCACTCTTATGGAGTGTATATTTATGGCAGAATAGGATCCAGATTCATAAAAGAAATACTGCATTTTTTTTTTCTTATAGTACTATGTTAAGTAAAAATTTGACAAATTAAGTGTCCTTTCATTGAGTTATAAAGAATTTATTTTTAAAAGGATGAAGTTTATTGAACTATGGTTTTGAGAGAATGCAGACAAATTCTCTGCATTTGGGTAACTTGTCTGTGAGACCTGCTGTGCAAATTGAGTGGTGCCTCCAGTGACTACACTCACATACATAGTGCCTTGATGTTATATCACATTATTTGAAATGAAGATACATATTCTACTCCGTAAATATATATTTGAAATATGTCATCTGAAGAATTTTATGCTAAGAAAGTTAACATGCTAAATATACTAGAGAAAGCAGAGATGCTTTTGAAAATGTGAATAAAAATGTCTTTTTCTTTTGTAAAACAATAGCAACAACAATAACAACTTCATCATGGTTCATTGATCTAAAAATCTTAAGTTCCTTGAGAAGATTAGCTGTATTTGAAGCACAAAGTAAATGTGTCCAATTAATGAGGATTGAGGAAGTGATATCATCCCTACCCCTCCCATCATCACCATCATCTATGATTTCTGTCTACAACCAGAAAGGATTGGGTCTAGGGAGGAGTCACAATAGGGATGCTTCATACAGTGTGATATGTGCCAATAAGTCAGTCTTCAGGATCATGGCTCATGAAGAGGAAAAGAGTAGAAATAGAAAGACTGGTTTCACACTTACAGCTAAAAAAGGGAGCTTCAGGACCAAGCAACAAGTATAACAGGGGATAAGAGTAGGAAAGTAAAATAAGCATTTATTAAGCCCCTACTACGGTGCTGAACACTTTACAAATATATCATTTAATTCTGAAAGATAGATGATACTAACATTCCTATTTTATGGTTGAAGAAACTGAGGAAAGAAGAGGTCAAGGTTTTTTGCCCAGAATGACACAAGTAATTAACTTTTTCCTCACACTTATTGGAGTATTCATGATCTCAAGGCCAGAATTCTGTCTACTATGCCACCTTACTGCCTCAGACAGATAGAAGATATTTACTTGATTATAATGCAGCCAAGAAGAGGGCAGTAGCCTTGGAATGCTGTGGCAGAATATTTTATTTAAAGTAAATGCTTCCCTGACTTCTTTCCTCCAGATGCTACTTGCTCCCAAATAACCATATTTTCTTTCTTTTTAAAAAATAGCATTTTATTTTTCCAAATATATGAAAAGATAGTTTTCAACATTCACTTTGTGTTCCAAATGTTTTCCCTCTCCCCCCCTCTCCCACCTCCCCAAAACAACAAGTAAACTGATAAAATTTAAACACATTCAATTCTTCTAACTATATTTCTATATATGTCACGTTGAGTTAAAAAAATGAAATTAAAAGGAAAAAAATGAGAAAGAGAAAAAAACAAGCAAATAAACAATAACAATAACAAAAAGATAAAAATACTATGTTTTGATACGCATTCAGTGTTCATTACTCTCTCTGAATGGGGATTGTACTTTCCAACAAGCCTATTTCAATTATCTTGAGCCACTTCATGGTTTAAAGAGCCAAGTCTATCACATTTGATCATCACATAATCTTGTTGTTATGTTCTCTTGGATCTGCTTATTTCACTCAGCATCAGTTCATGTAAATCTTTTCAGGTTTTTCTAAAATTAACCTGTTGTCAATTCTTATTGAGCAATTATATTCCACTATATTTATATATTATACTTTATTCAGCCATCCCCCAACTGAAGAGCATCCACTCAATTTCAGTTCTTTACTTCTATAAAAAGAATGGGTATGAACATTTTTGCACATGTGTGTCCTTTTTCCTCTTTTAACTCTGTCTTCTTTTAAAGCTGAATCTTTCCCATTCTGCATTAATATCAAAGTAATATAAACATTCTATAATTTATAACAGCTCACTGTTTCTCCAGATTAGTGATAAAGGCTGCATTCTCACTGTATGGTTGCTTTTTCAGGTAATTATTAACATATAATTTAAGTATTTTTTGACAACACAAAAGGAATTTGAAGATGTTGCTTTCTTTATTGTATTTCATTATTATTATTATTATTGATGTTTTAAGCATTTTAAGTTTCTTAACAATTATTCTTATCCATTGGAGGTAACAGATTTTCCTGAATTACACTGAGTCACAGAATGACAGAATTGAAAGGAAGGTCAACAAATCAAACCTGGAATCTTGACAATTCCTTTTATGGTGTATTCCATAAGTTATCATCCAGCCTTACTAGAATATTTATAAGTCATCATTCAGGATTTAGGGAAAATTCCATGCCATCATTCAGTGTTTAGTAGAATATTCCATAAGTCTGCATCCATTCTGTACTAGAATATTCCATAAATTATAATCTAGTCTTCACTAAAAAGCTTTCAGAGATGGAGGGAGAGAGAGATAGAGGCTGCTCCCTCCAAAATTAACCCTTTCCATTTATGAATTGCTCTAAAATCATTATTCTTTCCCCTTATCTTTATTTTACATAATCTAGTTATTAGATTTCAAAATATATGATTTGGCACTTAGAAAAGTGCCTGGAATATAGTAGGAATTAATAAATATTTGTCAATTAATTAATTTAATGAATTGATATTCTAATTGAAATTTTGCCCTTATCAACTTATCTTTTAATCTATTTAACATTAATTTTTTTTATATATTAAAATATAACAGTATTGGGGAATGAGAACTCTGTCTCTGTCTCTCTCATCACTTTTTGCTTATTGGGTAACATGAAGCACAACTCCCATTTCAATATCCAACTGCTTTTCTATTTATTTCATCTTTTGTTACTCAACTTATTTAAAGTATCTAAAATTATATGAGCTGAAGCTTCTCCTTTGGCATAGAAATTCTTTTTTTTTTAAAAGGATTTCTAAACTGCGGCCTAGAGTAAATAAATGACTTTTCCCAGGACCACCATGTAGCCGGTTTTTGCTTAGGTGAAACTAAAACTTAAATTTGGTGACTCAAAAATGATGTCCCTTTATACATTGCCATACTACTTACTTTATCTAAAATTCCGCATGTCTTTCTAGGTATACATTCTTCTATTCAGATAATAGATAATCTGAAATTTGTTTGATTTTGTTTTAGAAAAGATCTTGACATCATTGGTAGACACTGGACTTCATTTACATTTATATTTACAGGATTCCTTAGAGGAAGACATATGGACTATTAATTTGGTTTCTTTAACATAGGATGCACAATGATGAGTTGATGCAGTAGTTGAAAGAAAAAGCCCAACATTCAAAAGAAGGTTGCTAATGGCAACTGGATTATTCTGAGCATATTCTTTGTTTTACCTTTTTCACAACTTTGTCCCATAAGCAGTCCATGAATTACTGCCACCCACTCTCTCCTTTGTCTATCCCCTTCCCTTTTCCCCATGTCATGTGGGAAATTCCCCTAATTTCACTTTGCTTCCCCAAACCCCTTCTCCTTCTTACAGATAATTAATATTTCAGGAAATTACCATTTCAGGATAGTAAATCTCTTTCAGGATTTAGCCTGCCAGCTAAAGGTATATACCAACCTCATAGGGTGCTTCCTTTCTACTGGGTAATTATGAATTTCATTGAGACTCTTGTTTTTCATATGCTTTCCTACTTTGTTTCATATTTACCATTCTCAGGGTCTATTGTATGTCTTCATTTTATCTATAACCTGTCTCCCTAAATAAGTCTACCTTTTGTAAAAGAGAATGGCCGTTGTGAATTCTTCACATGACCAAACCCCAGCTTTTGGTGCTGAACCCCACACCATAGGTTACACCACTAACATAATAATCCATACACATTTCAATTACCCTCCCAGCTATAATGATAACAGCTACATAACAATTTAAGATTTTTCAAAATATTTCACAAATATTATCGCATATTATCTTTACTAACTCTAGGATGTAGGCAATGTAATTATTGCCATTTTGAAAATGAGGAAACAGGCAATCAGAATTTCAGTGATTTGCCAAGTACCACATATCTATTTTATTCTATGCTATTTTTTAGATAAATTTGAACGCAATCTTACTGATTTCTGCTTCAGTGCCCTATTTGCCATACTGCCTTGTTGCCTGTATTGAAGTTTCATGGCACACAATGGATTTTTTAAGTACCCTATCTTACCCAATGAACTGCCAGTTTAAGTGCCTTATCCTCATCATAGCTAGGATCATAGCACTATAAAGGACCCCTTTAATTTTCCCATTTTACAGATAATGTACTAAGACCCAGACTCTTTCCACTGCATTTTCTTAGAAAAATATTTTATATAGAGAAAGCTTTCAAGAAATTTCTGAATTCAATTAAATTGAATTACTACCTGGAGTCTTCTAAGAAGATAAGGTTTCAATGATGTTCAGTATATCCTAATCCTCTACCCATTCATCACCCCACACTTTGGTCTGAGGCTGCCCTCTATACTAGAAATGTTTCATATGTCACTAGTAAAGAGACCACATTGCTGCTTAGGAAAGGCACTTCTCATTGCTTTGCTTAAGGCATCACTGAGAGATGACTCCATCATTCCATCAACTATTAGATAGAAAAACGCAGTGAGCGGCAGGAGCCCAGATCCTGGGCAAAGGTAAAGCAAAGGTAAAGCAATAATGGGAAAATGTATACTTTTAAAATCCACATAAATATTTAGATCACAGTTAGGGTGAGTTTCTATTCACATAAATAAAAAAAGCTACACAGTTTTTTTTTTTTTCCTTTCAAAAATAGAATAGGTTGAAGAGTGATATGGATTTAGATTTATAGATTCCCCCTCACCCCCCATTTATGCTACTCCAGAGACAGCATTTTAACATAACCTTCATCCTGCAGGGAAATATATTTCCACAGTCTTTCAACCCTGGATCTCATCATAAGCAAGTGAGACAAAGAAAACATTTGCAAGAACTTCCAAAGATATAGGTCTAATAGAACAAGGTTCAGTTATTGTATACATCTGAGCCAAATTCAATGGAATCATTTAATTCACTAGTAGCTATTTCCTCACTTCATTTTAAGAACAAGTGGTTGGGCCCTACAAACATAATGTAGTACCTTTATTAACAAAAAAAAAAAAAATATATATATATATATATATATATATATATATATATATATATATATATATGTAAAAGGGAGGTTGTTCATTAAACTTAAATCCATGACCCATAATACTGTGACTTTTGTGTTGTGCCTTATGCTTATAAAATGATTTCCATACAATAACCTTATGACAAAGGTAATACAAGTGTTATTTTCCTCATTTTATTCATGAAGTAATAAAGACTCTGAAAATAAAAATAGCTTTCCTGAAGCTAGTAAATAACAAAAAAGGGGTGCAAATAACTATCACTAAAGATCAAAGGACATTCCAAAAGTAAGATTTCTGCATTAGTCTTTTCAGGCCTCAAGGTGCCCTTGAAAATATTTGAGAAACTAATGCAAGTATGGTGTTAACGGTGACGGTTGCTTTGTAATGGAAAGGAGTAAATGATTCTCCCCAAGAAATCTTCCAGAAATGGATTCCATCTTCATCTAATAGAGATAAAGTATTTCATATTTAGGAAGGCTACCGTTATACTTGACTCTTGAAAGTCATAGGTGAATCATCAAAATGGAACAAAAGCAATTTTTGCCAGAAATTTAAATTCAAATTCTTTATTTTGAAGTTAGTATCTTCAAGGTTATAAAGCTTAAGTTTTCAAGACTATTACTCACTCCCATTTTGTTGCCTTGTTATTCATCATGATATAACACCAGATCCATCTAAAATATTGGACAATGTCTATATGTTTTATCAGCAAAGTCAGTATTTACAGGAAAATATCAAACCAAAAATGTCCAAGAAGATCACATTACACACTAAAATTATGGGCAGAGTTTGAAAATTATGATTGAAAACAATTTCAGAGTCAGCACTTTTCTGGTACTGGTGATATATCTTGTTATATCACTTTCTACTGAATATGTCATTTCTATCTTTAGAAAAACAACCAGTCTGATGCATGAAAGCACCTTACACAATCAAGGAATTTGTACTCAAAGAGGGAATATACATTGATGAATAAGCTTTCTATTTTACTTCCCCATTTTTGACAGTTCATTTTTTAGGACTTTTTCTGAGAGGTTTTAAAGTTGTTGCCTAGAGACAAAGATGAAAGGACATTGGCTGATAGTCTTTTTGAAAGACATTCAGTTAGAACCCTGTAGGATTTTCCTGCCAGTAAGAGAGTGGGAAGCCCTGTGACATATATCAAATGTCTATCAGTCCTAAAAGTGGGAAAAAGCAAGTGTTTGGTGTGGTGATAGAACGTTCATATGTCAGAACTAGAGTATGGTGATTTAAAGACTAAGACAGTATAGCACTTCTGTATTTCAATTTCATAATGAAATAGATTATTTTAGTCATTCTCAAATGGAATAGGGAGTAAAATCTTAAAGTTTCCTCATTTCTTTGATTTAAGTATTAAAAGCTAGATTTAACAACCCAGGGTGTAATGAAAATGATGGAATGGTTACACAGAAAAAGAGAAACAAAAGTAAATAGATTTCTATTCCAGCTCAAAAAGAAACAGTAATATGCTTCTCCCATCCTAACCTTGTTAATGACCTGTTGTCATTGCTTTTGGGGTTAATATAGTTTGGGAAATTAATGGAGCATGTATCATGCTCCTAAAGTTAAATGATGACAGAAAGATACTAATTTACTTTCTATTTGCTGTTTATTTTAAGGAGAAAAACCACTTTTAACTTCCTTTATTCTTTTTTAATTTGAGGTTTTCAGTTTTTTAAGCTTGAAAGCAATGATCTTCTTTTGTTCTTTTATTTTTTTTAGGATCTTAAAATAATAATAAATGCTTTGGCTTTAACCTAAAATAGTTACTCCCATGCAAAAGTATTTTGTCTTTTTTTTTTTTTTTTAATAATGTGAGTTTAGGCTTTTTATTAAAAGACTAAACCATTATGCCTAGCCATACCAAACAATTCTTTAATTAAGAAGACATTTATCTATATGATAATAGATTTTAGGGAAGGGATCAGAAGTAACCTTAGCAGACATCTCATCTAACCCCAATACGCCTCAGTTTTACAATTGGGAAATTGGCAGACAGAGTGGAGAAAATTTTCTCAAGGTCGCATTAGGTAGTAAAGTAGTAAATCTGGGCCTTGAATGACAAATCAATTCCCTTACAAAAGGTATCCTCCTAGTCTAGATCCAATTCTCTTTTCAATCTATTGTCTTCTCTTTTTTTTTTTTTTTTTTTTTTTTTTTGTAATACTAAATGATAATGTGTTGGGCAGAAGTGTGTATCTAAGGGTATGAACATTATTGGATGGTGAAGTAGAAGAAGCATCAATAAAATCATGCAAGGAAATTCTAAAAGACTCACAATAGAAAATGCTATCCATTTCCTGAGAAAATTGAAATATAATTTTCTGACTTCCTTTTATTTTTCATGATGTTTTTATACCTGACTAATATGGAAATATGTTTTATATCATCTCACACGTATAACTGATATCATATTTCTCTTCCATTCCCCTACACAAAAATAGATAAATAAAATAATGCCTCAAATCAATTTTTGAAGTGGCAGAGATCTTAAGGGGTGAGGGTGAGACATATTTCTAACCTACAACAACTTAGAGCATTAGCAGGACAGAATTGTGACCCCAAGGAGGCGGCTGCCTTGCATATATGCTTTGTTACCACCAACAGGAGGGCCTTGGAAGTGATTGCCACAATAATAGCAGAGGCTTTGGGAGCTCTCAACCCACAGATTGCAAGGAGGACAAAGAGTTGGTGAGAAAGAGATTAAAGGGTGACCTTGCCTGGCAATAGGTGAAGGACTTGATCTTGTTTGGCAGTGTCATTGCTTATAAATTTTTCTGGGTTTCAGGGCAGAAGGGAGAGCTTATGGTCAGTTACAAGAAATCAGGGAATCAGATCAAAGTTCCTGGGCCAGAGGGAGTACTAATATTTGTGGTTGAAGGGTACCAGAACATAGACTAGGGAAGCAGTGAACAAATTCTCCCCACACCCATCCCCCAATCATACCACTTTGCAAGAACAAAAAGCTTACAGATCCTCAGAAATAGTTCTTAATTAGCATAAAAAAAAACCCTGAAGCTTAGGACACCTCCCTCCCTCAGATGAGAAGAGACCAACTTTACCTTAAAATAAAAAGTCAAGAAAGATTAAAGAACCTGATCATTAAAGGCTATTAATATAGCAAAGACCAATACAAAAACTCAGAAGTAGAGAACTATGTGTAAAAACAACAATAACAACAACAACAACAACAACAAAACATAGGGACAAGTAAAGCCTTAAAGAAAAATGTGACAAGTAAAGCTTCAAAGAAAAATGTACATTAAACACAAGCTTAGTAAGAATTCCTAGGCAAGTTTAGAAAAAGAGACAGAGATGAAGTGATATGAAGTGAAAGAACTTGATCATAAAGGTGATCAAGTAGAAAAGACTTAGCAACTCTGATCAATAAAATGGTCCAAGGAAGTTTTTTTTTTTTTTTTTTTTTTTTGAGGCAATTGGGGTTAAGTGACTTGCCCAAGGTCACATAGCTAGAAAGTGTTAAGTGTCCAAGGCCAGATTTGAACTCAAGTTCTCCAGACTTCAGGGATGGTGCTCTAACCACTGTGCAACCTAGCTGTCCGAATCCAACCCTAACCCTAAATGCCATCCATTTCCTAAGGAAAAAAAATGAAAAAACTGAGTGCATGAAGTATAATTTTCTGACTTCCTTTTATTTTTCATGTTGTTTTTGATTCCTGACTACTATGGAAAATTAGTATTTTGGAGCATATGGAAATGTGTTTTGTATTATCTCATATGTATAAATGACATCATATTTCTAGGTTTCCTGGTAAATGGGCAGAGGCTAGATGGAGGGAAAGAATCTGGAACTTAAAAAAAAAAATGTTGAAATAATCAAGTACAATTATGTCTTAAGATTAGAAACACCTAATGTATGAAGGTCAAAAACAGAGCAATATTTTGAATACAATAATTTATATATTAGCTACATTGGTATTAGCTTCTGATTTCAGGTATTTAGTGAAAAATGTTACTTAATGTAATTGTTTAAACTCTAGATATAATTGTAAGATATTGCTCAAATATATGATAAGAGGGAAAAACACTTCCAGTTCCTCAAATTTAGTCAATTCCTTTAAAAGTCAGCTGCTTCAGTAGAAAAAAAATAGAAAGGGAATTCTGCCAAGCACATAATAGCATATAAAATTAATTATTTCATGAGACACTTTTAAATGTTGGAAATATATTCACTTTGGGACTTTGGCTAATTTTCCAGTTTCTTACTTTTAAACTATCCATGTAATATGTACCTGTATATTTCCCATTTATAATCAATGAAGGACTACTTTCAGAATATAGACCCTGCATAAATCTATTCTCACAGATAAAAATAGGATGCTATAAAAGGCTCTTCTTCCAAGCATAACCTTATTTTCAGGCATACTGAGGGATCTGGAGCTATAACTTCACCTAGATTAAGTTCTATTACTGTGGTACTAGATGAAGAGAATGGATTTTAGAGGGAATACTTTTCCTAAAACTAACAACCACATACTTATAACTCTTTGAGAACATAATTATTAGTTATTTTTATTGTGGGAATGTTTTTGCCTATATTTCAAGGATTTCCAAAACTCCTAATCTCTAGAATATTTCCAGTGATCTCCCCATCTTCTATCCTCCCCCCAAATTACCTTATGATGACTTAAAAAGTATATCCATGTATATATGTTTGTATCTTTATAGATTCAGATGTGCATATACTTATACATACATGAATGTATATACATGTGTATATATCAGCACATATATCCTTATAAATGTACATTAGGCTCTAAAAGATTTGAAATTATAAACATCAGACAATATTTTATTTTTATTCTTTGTATCTCTAATAACTAGCACCATGTGTACCAGACAATAATATATAATAAGTATTTGTTGATTAATTGATTGTGTGGAATATATTAAACATTAGTGGCTGGCTTCCATGATCCTTGACTCATGGAAGACTTTAGGGGATGATAATGGTGATGAGTAGGAAGATATAGATAGAAAAGATAGCGTGGAAATCTTAGAAATGACAACATTATTGAGTAAAGGAAATGATAGGCAAGAATCACATTGTTCCAAATTATAAACATTTGGTCATTATGAGATTAGTTTGTGATTTACTCGGGTCACAGCAATTTTTTAAAAAACATTTTCCTTTGTATTGACTAATGTCCTGTAGATAATATGTAGTGTCATTTTAGCCTCTGTGGTGGCTTGGCATTTACTTTTTATCTAAATGGATTCTTATCTCTAATAGCTATTTAATTAATTAGTTATCTCTAATAACTAAGAAAACTTTAGGACTTCCTTTTTAATTTTCAGTTCAAACCAGGAATGCAAAAGAATGTACTATATAAATATATGGCATTATTAGACCTTACATTTCCAGCAGTTTTAATCCATTAAGTATTTTGAATTTTTGATCAGCTATTACAAGCTCTGAATATTGTTTAAAAATTGATTTAGAAAATGACATCTCCATTTAAATGTAAACCATTATTTTTGGTTTGACCTATTAGGAATTTAAGATTAACTGACAAGCAAAGGAAATATAAAAGAAAAGAGAAAAAAATTATTGATTTGTAACAAGCATTAAGGGAAAAGGGACTGAGGTATTGTACAATATATAAGGGTAAACTGAAAAAGGAAAGCTAAAGAGATAAAGGTCAAAAAAATGAGAGAAAGATTCTTAACGATTTTTCTTTAAAGGAAACACTTGAGCAGCAAAGAGTCAGTGCCCTATCAGGGGTCCAAATAAAATGAGGTGTATTAGGACACACAAAGACACACACACTCACACACACATACACATAGACATATATGCAAGATTAAAAATAGCAACCAAAAAGATAGGCATGGTATGGTAAAAGCCTTACAGATGGCATTGGAAAGACAAATGAAGGAACATACAGTTCAAAAGATGTTAAAGAAAGAAATAACTCATAGTCAGGTCAGGTAATTTTCCATTTATGAATGAGAACTGAAAAAAGCCAGTGATTTTCTAGCATAGATTCAAGCCCTTTTCAAACTTGATACTTGAGAAAATCCCTGACTTAATGGAGTCATTGAACACTAGTAATCATCTTCCAATCATTCTCCTGACCAGTACATACACTACAATCAGCTTTGTATCTACACAGAACCAGAACAATTGATCTATTTGGTGAATTTTGTCAACACAATCAATTGCTCAATTCAGTTCGATTTGGAGGAGTACAAAAAAAAAAAAAGAAATCTGTTTTTATAGCATCATATAGGCTCAAAATAAGCAGATACATGAAATAATAATACAACAGTTGAATCTGATTATTAGAAGCTAGGTGCTATCATGACTAAAATCTTTATGACAGTTCAGGAAATTGCCATTCATCACTCTTTAAGAAAGCCATTTATTTCTCTTGAAAAGGTGGGAAGAATGTATGTCTATGAAGGAATGGCTCATTTGCTTAGCAGTTAGTGTTGGGGTCAGCCCAATTTAACCTAATTTTAGGATATTGCTGAGGTGTTAGATACCTCAGAGACAGTTAGTTAAGTCCCTGTATGTACTCTGTTAGATGCATTGGAGGCTGGATCTAATTGGTCCAGGAAATTATAACAGAAGAAAGAAACTTAATAGAATGCTCACCCCCTTTAAGGCTCAGCTCAAGCATCATAATCTTTAAGAGACATTCCATAATTCCCCCAGCTAGTTTATTTCCCTCCCCAGCCTCTAGCCCCCATTCTGCAATTACTTTTCAATTTCTTTGAATAAAATTTGAATATACTTAACTGTGTGTGGATGTATTTATCTGCCCCAAACAGTAAACTGTTATGTTTATAATCCCATGTCGTAGTTTATTGTCTGTAATGCCTAAAAAACCAGATGATCCCAAGGTTAACCCCAGAGATGAGCTATGAGATGATATCCATTTGTCACACTCACCTTCTCTTTTGTGGAGATGAGATCCACGAGTAGAATCGGCACATAATGCATTTTTTTCAATGTTGATTAATTTTACTAAAAACAAATTTCATTTACTCTTTAAAAAATATTCAAAAAGAATGTTCTTAGGCAGGGGACAGGAAGAGAGAATGGATATAAGGAGAAATGTAGACAATATAAAAACAACTATAAATATATATGTGTGTGTATGTACACATTCGGTATGTATGTCCTAAAGTAACTGAATTAGTAGGGGTCTTAGAAAACATTTAATTCAGCATTCTCCAGATCCATATGGTTAATATGAGAGAAGGCTTATTTGAAGCTTTATCTTGGAAAGAAACAATACCATGTCTAATGATAATATAGTCAAAGAATAACATTTTTATAGAAAAAGTGACTTTAGAGATTGTCTAATGTATCTAATTATCTATTATTATTATCTAATTAGAGATTATCTAATTGACCCCACCCGACCCTCCCCAAACCCAAATAATTAATACCTTTGAAGGTTAAGTGAATTTTGTAGATAATAAATAGATGTAGTGGTCTTTCCAAAACATCAACCTTCCTATCTATGTATGAGATTATAAAATAGGTGAATGGGAAGTAGATAGGTTGAGAGACCAGATGCTGATCCCCAAAGTTACATTCAATGTGATCCTAAGGAAGACTAGTCAGCTCCTTGAACAGGAAATTCACAGTGTCAATATTTCAAGTAACCTCTAAGATCAGGCCACTTTCAGACTTAAAAGGAAGTCACTGAGGATAAGATACTTTAGAGCTTAGGAATGATAACTGGCTGCTAGGTTAGGAATGCCCTTAGTCAGGACCTTCCTTCCTTCCTTTCTTCCTTCTTTCCTTCCTTCCTTCCTTCCTTCCTTCCTTCCTTCCTTCCTTCCTTCCTTCCTCCCTTCCTCCCTCCCTTCCTTCCTCCCTCCTTTCCTTTCTTCCTTCCTTCCTTTCTAATCCAACCATTCTGGAGAGCAATTTGGAGCTATGCCAAAGGACTATAAAACTACACATACCCTTTGATCCACCATATCTCTACTGGGCCTTTATCCCAAAGAGATAATTAAAAAGGGAAAAAAAATATACATGTTAAAAAAATGTTTGCAGCATCCATTTTTGAAGTGACAGGGAACTGGAAACTAAATGGATGCTGAATAATTGGGGAATGGCCGAATACTTATATGGTATGTAGATGTTATAGAATATTGTTGTTCTATAAGAAACAATCAGCAGGATAATTTCAGAGAGGCCTGGAGAGACTTACATGAACTGATGCTGAGTGAAATGAGCAAAACCAGGAGATCATTATACAGGGCAACACAATTATAAAATGATCAATTCTGATGGACATGACTCTTTTCTTTTTTTCCTCCCTGAGGCAATTGGGATTAAGTGACTTGCCCAGGGTCACATAGCTAGGAAATGTTAAGTATTTGAGGCAGATTTGAACTCAAGTCCTGAAGCCCAGGCTGGGACTCTATCCACTGCGCCACCTAGCTGTCCTGACAAGGCTTTTTTTTTTTTTTTTTTTTTTTTTTAACAGTGAGATGATTGAGGCCAGTTCCAGTAGATTTGTGATGAAGAGAGCCATCTGCACCCAGAGAGAGAACTAAGGGGACTTAATGAACCTTTTTTTGTTGTTTACTTGCTTTTTTCCCCCTTTTGTTTTTTCTTTCCCTTTTTGATCTGATTTTCTTGTGCAGCATGAAAAATGTGGAAATATGTATAGAAGAATCATACATTTATGTATATATAGAGAGAGAATTATTTGTTGTTTAGGGAAGGGGATGGGAGGAAAAAAAAACTGGAAGATAAGATTTTACAAGAGTGAATGTTGAAAACTACCTTTGCATGTATTTTGAAAAAAAATAAAAAGCTATCATTAAAAAAGAAAAAAAAAACACCTCTCCCTTTAGATTGCCACATATTTGCATCTTTCTAATGGATTTATGTGTTATTGTGTATTATTAGTATCCTATTTATATTTGTACATATGTGTCTTTTTCCCTTACTATACTTTAAGCTCACAAGGGAAGGAAATTTCTTCTTTAAACATTGTATCCTACCCAACAACTAACATTGTATTCTGCTATCTAAACATTTAAGGAATGAATAAATCAATAGTTCCTGTAACAATAGTTACAAGTTCAACTTGAGAATTCTGATAACAATTGAAGTGATTGGTCTTGCTATATTTTCTTGTTCTTTTAAGGATTGTGCCTGAATTCCATATTTATGACATCAGATGGCAGCTTGTCCTTTTAGACTCTCCTGCTCTTTCAGTGGGGAAGAGGAGTTTATATATGCTTACAAAACGTTTTTCACAGTATTATCACATTTGATCCTTAAAACAATTCACTGAGTTAGGTATTATTAATATTTGTTTTTTACAGTTGAAGAAAGAGGGAAACAAGTTAGAACAGGTCACCTAGATAGTATCTGAGGCCAGATTTGATTGATCCAGGCTGAGCTCTGTTCATAGCACCACCTAATTGCAGTAAAATAAAAGTAAACTTCTTTCTTGATGTGATAAAATGAAATAAATAAATAAGGCCATAATCTAATGGAAAAATCCTAGCTCTGGAATAAGAATATGCTCTCTGAATCTAAATCTTTCTTTTGACCTTTATAAGTTACCTAATCTCTTTGAAGTTTAGTGCCATTATTTATTAAAAGGAAGGAGTAGTTGTAGATAATCTCTGAGAGAAACTAATTTTGAATTCTGATTTTATTATTTATTTCATATTATATTTCACTATCATATATCTATATTGTATAAGCTCGTGATGTATTGGGGTCTCACTTTCTCATCTACAAACTGTGGGGACTAGAAAACTTAAAAGTTTTTTTTTTTTTTTTCCCATTACAAGTCTATGTTATTATGATCCTCCTATAAGAATTCAGGTTGGGACTATATTTAAAATATCCCTACAATCTGGCACCATTGTTGGCCTACCATCTCAGAGTCACCTGTTAACAACTACTATTTACCTTTATTGTGGATTGTTAAATTTCATTAGACTTTCAAGCCCCAGAGCTGTTCATGCTCTGGAATAGGACCTCACATTTATAAGCTCCTATTGCTTTGACCTACTGTTTTAAGGTTTGGGGCATCAGGACTGGCTGTGAAAGCTGACCACGTTAAAAAGTAAAACTTTTCAATTAAGGAAATTGATTTGCCACCAAAACTGGGCTGTAGAAAACTCTGCTATCAGATAGCCTCATCATTTTGAGGCAGCAACAACAAAAATAATAATTTAAAATTAGATTTATGTTTCATTTTAAAGCTTACAAAATATTGTAGGTTGAATGTTGCCCTTTTACAATATCATTTTTCTGAGGACACATATTTTTCATATATAAAATTAGGGTATTATGCTATTACAGCAATTTTTGATATCATATATGTACATATGTAACACATATATTTACATATATTAGAGAGAGAGGGAGAGGGCGAGAGACAGAGAGGAAGGAAGGGAGGGGGAGAGAAAGAGATAAAGAAAGAGAGAAAGAGAGACAGAGACAGAGACAGAGAGACAGAGTCAGAGAGATGGGGGGGACAGCAAGAAATGGAGAACAAGGAGAGATAGAGATAGACAGACAGCTATGGCTTGTTAGAATTGTGTATGTGCAGTCTCAAAGAAGAATGAAAAATGTCCCACTTTGTAACTTAAATATACAGTTTTCTTGATTCTTCTTTACGACTTGCCCTTTGAGAAAGTGCTCAACTGCTTTAAGGTTCTAAAATGTTTACTCATAAAATAAAGTCCCATATTTTAATGCTAATAATCACCTGGAAATATTTTTTGCATTCATATGATTTGTGAAAGACTATAGTTAATAAAAAATTCAACTTGAGTATCACCTAAACACAAGAGAAACTCGTCTTAGGTATTTGCAATATTGAATTTTGAAAAATGCAATGATCCAAATGCAATGAAAAAGATGGGCTGCTTACATCATGGGCATAGGATAACTACAAGCAACCTTGATACTGGATAGGCATTTTCATGGTGCCAGGAAAACTTAAGGAAGGCCCCCAGTATTTTGGAAGGAGCCTATGTATCAAACTTGTGGTAGGATATGAACAAGAGCATTCAAGATGAGGAGGGCATTGAGGTAAATTATAATGTTTAGCACTGAAAATAGTATTCATATCAATGACTTCATGGATTCTTGGGGTGTTAGAGTATTTACTAAGGTTGTTTAATTTTTTTCTAAGTTCAAAAAAGGTGGGAAAAACAAGTAAGATGAAAAAGAAGCTATTAAAAATAGGCCTATAGACAGGCATCAATATGATATCAAAAGGAGAGAAAAATTAAAAAAAAAAAACTAAAACTTGAAAACAGATTTGAGGACTCCAAAAAATCATGGAAGCTTGGATCATTAGTCTACAGAGCAAAGATTCTCCACCTATCCATGCTGAAAAATTCTCTGAAAATTTTATTCCTTTATAGTGAAATAATAATAAATAGTATTCTTAGGGAAGGCCTGATGATCATCAGGGATACATTAAACGATGCTTGGTAAGTAGTGATTTATATAATCTATGTAAATGGTCTAGGTAAGTAGTCAGTTGCTTCTGACATATTTTAGAAAGATTTCTACCCCAAAGGGTCAGAATAAAAATGGGCACCTTTAACAAGCCATCCCTTATTGATTTTAAATCATCAGAATGATTCATTCCCCTAAATTTCCTGAACCGGGACATTTTGGTATACTTGGGCATATTGCCATGTCCATCTTATGTTCAAGTTGACACATCAGATGGAGCCAGGCTTTTCTCCATATCTGCTCCTCACTTGTTACAAACAAAAACTCAAACCTAATTCCAAGAAGACAGTATTCATTTTTCATCTGTCCCCATTCAAAATATTTACTTCATCAAGAACTCCCCAGTATTTGTCTGCCTCTCTAAGTTCTATCATTTCCTTAGCCTCTAGAATATTTTACCTATTGGTATGGGGCAGAGATAAAGGACAGTAGATAGAGTGCTTGTGTAAGAGTCAGGAATACTCATATTCCTGAATGCAGATACAGTCTCAGACACTTATTAGCTGTGTGACACTGGGCAAGTCACTTAACCTGTTAACAAGTCACTGAAAACTCAGTGTGATACAAATTATTCAGGTTTCCACAATGTAAAAAGTTACAAAGTTCTTTAGAAGAACTTTAAGAAATGTATAGAATAAGTGTTTGTGTCTCCATTTTATAAGCCAGAGAACCACAAAAACACCATTTTAGGAAAGAATTCAGATTTTATCCTAGTCATCTCTTACCTCAAAGAGTCCCATCCACAAAATGGGACTTGAAGAATTTCAGTAAGAAAAGGAAGCCTACTTCAATTCTGTTTAATACTAATGGTTAGGGAGTTGTTAATAACACCAATTCTGCCTCTCCATGAGAATATATGCTCTTTGAAGTAAAAATCAGTTTTTTTTAATGTTGTTGTTATGGGTTTAGTTGTTGTTGTTTTATTATTTGCATCTTCAAGGTTTAGCACAGTATTGCCTGATACATAATAATCTTCAAAGATGCTTGATTTAATTTATTGATTTCCATCTTACATTCATTGCTTCCAGCTTTTCCACCTGAGTTCAAGTAGAATAAGTTTATTTCTCCTCTCCATTATAATCATTCAACTACTTGAAGGTAATTATTATGCCTCATCTCTCCCAAGATCTCATTAACACATTTAGCACCACATGACTCAGTTAATTTATAGTGAGTTTTGTATAAAAAAGAAAACACTTATCATTTTGTTTTTTAATAAATATAAGGATGGATCTGAAATAATTGTGATGCCTTAAGTAGTTAAGAACTCAAACTCTAACATTTACATTATTATAAGCATTATTACAATAGTTGGCTTATTTGTATAATGATGCATAAGGTCCATCTGGATTGTTCCTCTTTAATTTTAGGGAGTTTATATGAAAAAAAATACATTTGAGACTTGTCATAAACATTTGTTTCCCCCAGTTAAGTAACATGCATAACATTTAAGCAATCTCACAACATTTTTGTAATTGAAGCAAAATAGAGTTTATTTTAAATATTTGGGCAATGAAACAGTAGATTATTATATATTGTATTTGTATATGATGGTATTGGGAAGAGAAGTTGAGGAAATTATGGACTTTTTCTTGGAATATTCTTCAGTTTGTGTCATATGTTACATGATGTCCACAGCACTAGTGATTCTTTTTGATATTTCCCCTTTCTGCCACAGATTAATTCTTTTTTTTTTCCTCTTCAAATTTGTGCTAGAAATGCCATGCCTATATCTACATGCAGGATCAAAAAACCTGAGAATCTGATTCTGACACAACTTGATTATTCTAGAGAAATGCCTTCAGGCAATATCAACTCTCACAAAATGACTTTGATTCAAGAAGGTGTACAGAAGCTCGTAAAAACTCTACCTTTATATACTTTTTTTTCTAAAATATTATTGATATATTTTGTTTCCATACTACTTACATTCCAAACATTTCTCTCCCTTTTACCTACCCAGAAAAACACCCTATAAAACATACAATTAAAAAAAAATTAAAAGGGGAAAGAATATATTCTGAAACATTTTCTATTTCATTTACTGAATGTGATATCATATTGAAAAATCCATACCTACAATCAGTGCATATACAATATTTCTCTCTATACTTCTCTGAATTATTCACATTCATAATTTGTGTAATTATATCTACATATATGTATGACTTATTTTTTATATATTTCTATATAAATATATAATGGGAATTAGCTGTTTTAAATTTGTTGATTGAAAAAATGTGCTTCTATATATATTTTGGCTATTATCAATTTTATCTCTTTGAGCTGATTAGTTTGTATCTATCATTAAAATGTTTTAGTGTCAAGTTACAGGTTTGTTAATGTTTCTCTATCTGCCTCCCATTGGTTTAAATTGCTTTCCAGAATTTTTGAGAAAATTTAGCATTCCACCACCATTGTAATAGTGTATCCATTGCCTTTGCTAATTTTCTGCTATGAGAAAAACACAAAAAAAATTATTGATTTGTATTCATCTTCATGATTTGGGCCGTTTTTCATATAATTTTTATTTCTGCTATTATTTGAGAATTTTTTGTTCATATGTCTTGACCACTTCTCCACTGAAGAAATACTTTTTGTTCATATATTTGTATTGGTTTCTTATACATCCTCAAAATCAGTCTTGTATCATAAATTCTTGAGTAAAATATTTCCTCAGTGGACAGCATTTATTTTTGTCTAGTGGGAATGATTTTATTTGTGCAAGAATTTTCAAGTTCATAAGTAATAAAATGATCTTTTCCCTTTTATGATCATCTCCATACCTTGCTTGGTTAAGATTCTCACCTAGCTATATGTGTGAAAAATACCTGACAGGATTCTCTTCAAATATGTGTTATGTTTTTTTGTTAGTTCATTTTTGCAACGACTTTTAATGTTCAGGTCCTTTTTTAACATTATTTTTGATTATTGTTGTAGATAATGTAATATATTGGTCTAAATTTAATTTTTGCCAAGCTGCTTTTCATTATTCTTAAGAGTTCTTATCAACTAAAGAGTTATTCTCCCAAGTAATTTATGTTTTCAGTTATATAATAGGGGATTATTGAATTCAATTCAGTTTCAGATGCTTCTTAGCCTAGTCTAATTTAGTGATCTACTGAATTTTTTAATAGTATCAAATAGCCTTTAATGATTGCTTGCTTAATTTAAAAATATACCTTTTTTGCACACAAAGATTTAAACTATACTTCATATCTTTATCATTAGTATTACTTTTGTTGATATTCTTTATCTGTTAATCCTTTAATTGAATTAAACAAAATGATCAGCTTCATCCTTTGCAATGGCTTTTATCATTTTATTTTTTTTTGTTTTATTTTTTTGATTAAGAACTATCCATTAGCAATACTTGTAAAAGGTAACAGATCTCATTCATGTGTATATACACTGGCACACACATACAGATTCATGATACACACAAACACATATACAAACAGGTTAATTAAAAAGGAAACCCTTAATAACCATAGTGAGTGAATCTGTTTAGAGTTTAGTATGGCATGTGATATAAATTTTTTGTCTAAACAAAACTTCTATAACTATTTCCAATTTTTGACCATGTTGTCTATAGTTACACTAAGCAAAAAAAAAAAAAAAAACCTTATCTATTTCTTTCCTCATCACTACAATTAATACGATCTTAATGTTCTTATTACGAATACCTTCCTTCAGTTTATTTTCACCAATTTACCTTGTATATATCTTTATATATTATATAATATGAATATATACAATATAGATATAGATACAAATATAGATATAGATAGTCTCTATTACTAGACTTAGAGCTCCTTGAGAGCAGGGAATATCATTTGATTTTATATCTGTAGAACTTTGCACAATGTTTAACACATAGAAAATCCTTAATAAATGCTTATTTAGATACTGGTTAGAACTTATCCCAATGCTATATTATTTTCCACTATCATTCTTTCTATTAACATTTTATTTTTTAATAAATTCTATTCTTTCATAGATATAGTCTAGCCACAAGTTACATTCAGCCATGTTTCAAATAATAGAGCACCAATTTTTTCCAATGGAGCTTGTATTCCACCATCATAGCTTTTGAGAATCTAAACCTATCTGTATGCCATGATGAAACACTATAGCAAGATTCTAGCAGAGAAACCATTCAAATAAGATCTGCAAAATTTATATAAATAGGATAAAAATATAAAATTACCAGATTATACCAATAAACCACAAAACTACTATAGGAAAATCAGGCAAAACTTCATTTGGTTTTGTTAAAAATGAATTATGTGTTTAGAATTTGCCAGAACTCTACAGCAAGCATGATATATATTTGTTGATTTGAGTGCCAGATAAAGTGCTATTTATTTAGTGAAACTTGCCAGAGTTTTGTGCCTGAAAGGGCATTAGTCTACTATTAAATAATGCAAACCCTTCTATGTTAAGAAATTGCTGATAAATTTACACATTGATAAATAATGCTGTAAATTATATGACTGCATTGTTTTGGTGTCAGCATATTCAACTATCTTTTCTTCCCAGAAAACCCTTGAGCCAAAATTTGGATAGGGAAAGATTTGCATTTGCAGATGGTTGTCCAAATAATGCATAGCAGTACATATTTGTTCTCTGAGGAGTAAAGAATAAAATCATACAAAGGGACATCTAGCTACAGTCTTCACTTATTTTCCTTTCCTTAGGCAATATTAAAGACAGATGATTGGACTAGGAATCAAGAAGATATGAGTTAGAATTCCATTTCAAAGATTTATTAAATGCATGACTAGGGGTAAGTGACAATTGCTAGATACTAAGTATGCTAGATACTTTTTGAGTTTCAAAAAGATAGGGTTCGAATTGGTGAATTCTAATGTCCCTTTCAGCTTTAAATCTATGATATTGTGATTCTTTACTTATTTCTCTATCTCCATGATCTATAAATTAAGGATCTCTGTGGAGAAAAAAAAAACTCATAAATCCCATGTCCTTACCTTTTGAAGTTGTTTTTCTTTGTGTTTTTGTTTGCTTTAAGGGGAAGATTACCACAGTGTCCATTAATGTATTAAGCCCTCTAATTTACTAAAAGTAAGAAAGAGTATAATGGCTATCAGGATAACTAGAAGGGAAAAATGTAATAAACTCTCAAAAACTTCTGTTAAAAAAGTAAGCTAGAGAAGTTGCAGGATACAAAATAAATCCAAATAAATCATCAGGATTTTTATATATTATCAACAAAGTCTAGGAACAAGAGATACAAAAATACTCAAAATAACTATCAATAATAAATAATATTTGGGAGTCTATCTGCCAAGGGAAAATCAGAAACTATATGAACACAAATACAAAACACTTTCTACCTAAATAAAGTCAGGCTTAATCAGCTGGGAAAATATCAAGTGCTTGTGGATAGGTTAAGCTAATATAATAAAAATGACAACACTAACTAAATTAATCTACTTATTTAGTGCCATACCAATCAAACTCCCAAGAAATTATTTTACAGAGCTAAAAAAAATAATGACAAAGTTCATCTGGAAGAACAAAAGGTCAAGAATTTCAAGGGAATTAATAAAAAAAAAAAATGCCAATGAAGGTGATCTATCTGTGCCAGACCTAAAACTATATTATAAAGCAGCATTCATCAAAACCATTTGTACTGGTTAAAAATAAGAGTAATTGATCAATAGAATAGGTTAGGATCACAGGACAAAATAGTCACTAACTATAGCTATGTAGTGTTTGACAAACTCAAAGACCGCACCTTTAGGGATAAAAACTGTTTGGAAAATTAGAAACTAGTATGGAAGAAACTAGACATTGACTCACACATTATACCACATACCAAGATAAGGTTGAAGTAGGTTCATAATTTAGACATAAAGAGTGTAAGCAAATTAGAAGAACATAGGACAGTGTAACTTTCAGATCTATAGAGAAGGAAGGAATTTGTGTCCAAAAAGCTGGAATTCATTATTGAACACCAAATAGATAATTTTGATATTAAGTTAAAAAGTTTTTCTACGAACAGATCTAATGCAGACAAGATTAGAAGCAATACATTGGGAAAGCATTTTTATATTTAACGGTTCTCCTAAAGGCCTCTTTTTTAAAATATATAGATAATTGACTCAAATTTATAAGAATTCAAGCTATTCTCCAATTGATAAATGGTCAAAGGATATGAACACACAATTTTCAGATGAAGGAAATAAAACCATTTCTAGTCATATGAAAAGGTGCTCTAAATTACTATTGATCAGAGAAATGGACATTAAGGCAACTCTGAGATACCACTACACACCTTTCACATTGGCTAAAATGCCAGGAAAAAATAATGACGAATGTTGGAGGGGATGTGGGAAAACTGGGACATATATACATTGTTGGTGTAATTTTGAATAGATCTAGCCATTCTGGAGAGCAATTTGGAACTATCTCAAAAAATTATCAAACTGTGCATACCCTTTGACCCAGCAGTGTTTCTACTGAGGTTGTATCCCAAAGAGATCTTTTATTATTATTATTATAGCTTTTTATTTACAAGATATATGCATGGGTAATTTTTCAGTATTGACAATTGCAAAACCTTGTGTTCTACTTTTTCCTCTACTTTCCCCCACCCCCTCTTGCAGATGGCAGATAGACCAATACATGTTAAATATGTTAAAGTATATGTTAAATACAATATATGTATACATGTCCATACAGTTATTTTGGTGCACAAGAATTGGACTTTGAAATAATGTACAATTAACCATTGAAGGAAATCAAAAAAGCAGGTGGACAAAAGTAGAGGGATTGGGAATTATATGTAGCCAAAGAGATCTTAAAGGAGGAAAAGGGATCCACATGTGCAAAAATTTTTGTGGCAGCCCTGTGTGTAATGGCAAGAAACTGGAAACTGAGTGGATGTCCATCAGTTGGAGAATGGCTGAATAAATTATGGTATGTGACTGTTATGGAATAGTATTGTTCTGTAAGAAATGATCAGGAACGTAATTTTAGAGAGGCCTGGAGAGATTTACATGAAATGATGATCAGTGAAATGAGCAAAACCAGGAGATCATTGTACATCAATGCATCAAGGCAACATCAATATTATATAAATAATTCTGATGAATGTGACTTTCCAACAATGAGATGATTGAGGTCAATTCCAATAATTTTGTCATAAAGAGAGCTATCTGCATCTCTCTTTTTAAGAGAGAAGACTAATGTGGATCACAACATAACATTCTCACTCTTTTTGATGTTGTTCGCTTACATTTTGTTTTCTTACTCATTTTCTTTGCTTTTTGATCTGATTTTTCTTGTGCAGCAAGAGAATTGTACAAATATGTTTATCCATATTCGCTTTAACATATATTTTAATATGTATAACATATATTGGATTGCCTTCCATCTAGGGGAGAGGGTGGAGGGAATAAGGGGAAAATATGAAACACAAGGCTCTGCAAAGGTCAATGTTGAAAAATTATCTGTGTACATGTTTTGAAAATAAAAAGTTTAAACAAAGCAAGCTAGAATTTAATAGCAAAATGCAAATGCATGTGTATCACAATTTGCAATTTTACAAAAGAGCATATCCCAAGCACACTTTTATTTTTTTTAATAATGGCTTTCTTGAAAACGTGTGAATAAAACACTAACTGTTGGAACCCTGTAGTGCTAAATCTGGAAGAGGTTCTAACTGTTATTTAGTTTAAGCATCTCATTTTACAGATAAGGCAACTGTGACTTAGAAAAGTTAAGTCCAGGGTCACTGGCAGTGAATGGAAGGGCAGCAATTGAATTCAAAATCAGGTACCATAACTCCAATTTCAATGTTTTGTTTTGTTTTTCCCCAAGTAAGTAATCTGTGAGAATAGTAGAGGAAAAAATCCCTCTCCTGATTACCAACTATTTAAGTCCCCACATATGTAATTTGTGAGAATAATAGAGAAAAAATATTCCTGTCCTGAATATCATCTATTTAAGCTTCTGCCATTTTAGGGCAAGATGCACTATATAAATAAGAATAAAGTTTGTTCTAAATTTTTGTCCAAGTCTCCTCAATGAAGTCACCTGTTTTAGATTTAGTACAAATATAAATAAGGCTGAGATATCCAGATGTGGAGTAAATGTCCATAAAAAGGGTTTACGTACTAGGATGAATGAATGCTAATACATATTCAAAGTCAGGCAGTCCTGGATCCAGAAGAAATGATGTACAACATAGTAGGTGGTATTCAATGAGAAATAGTCACAATTACCAATACTTCCACATGCAACGTTGGGTGCCCACTCTACTATTTGATCTCTCCCAGAGGCCAGACAGAAACATTCTAGGATCTGGTTAATCCCCTTTCTACTAGGCTGCTGTTCTCCCCTGGTAAGAATGAGGTTCCCAGGGGCAGCTCGATGACACAGTGGCTAGAGCCTCAGCCCTGAAATGAGGAGGACCTGAGTTTAAATCAAACCTCAGATAACATTTCCTATCTTTGTGACTCTGGGCAAGTCACTCAACCCCCATTGCCTCAAGGAGAAAATTTCTTATCTAAGGGTAGCTAGGTGGTACATCTAATAAAGAGCTGCTTTTAGACTCAAGAAGTGTTGAGTTCAGCTCTGATGTACTAGTTGTATGACTTTAGGCAAGTCATTTACCTTCAGTTTGCCTCAATTTCCTTATGTGTAAAATGAGGATCATAAGAGAAACCATATCACAGGATTGTGAGGATCAATTGTGAGATCTCACAGGATTGTGAGAACATAAGTGTAAAGTGCTTAACTCATTTCCTGGCAAATAGTAGGCTCTATATAAATTCTTATTCCTTTCCTTAAACCCCATCCAATACTACTCATTTTTAGCCTGCTTTCATTCATTACCTTCCTCTCCTTTAGTATTTTATTTTTGTTTTTGCGATGAATTCTCAGAAACCTTCCTTTGTTGGGGTGTAGTACCTGAATCCAAGTTATTCCACTTACTACTGAGTATAATTTATTATACAATAGCAAAATCATATCATTTTCCCAGCCCACTCTTAACCTCATAAAATAAAATTTTTATTTTAGATGATCTCCACAGTTATAAGTATATGTTAGCTAGATTTCTTACTATCATATTCCTTCCAATTTCTGCTTATCTACTGAGATCTAACTTTCTTTTGATATTCTCTTAAATACCAAAGCTCATAGTACTTCATCCTGTGCTGTCTTTCCTACTGCAAACTCTTTCCTGCCCCACAGGGACAGGAATAGGAACCAGCATATCCTATGTTCTCTAATGAGATCTCTAGACCTTCAATCAATAAATCAACTAATTAGTATCGATTAAATATCTCCTATGTTTCAGAAATTGTTGACTCCTAGAGATATATGAAGCAAAAACCAATAACAACAGCCCCTGCCCTGAAGGTACTTAAATTATACCAGTGGATACAATAGGCAGCTATAGAAGTGTATAAATATAGATATAGATAGACAGATATACATATACATATACACAGAGAGAGATATACACACATATACATAAATTCATGATAATGGGGGGAAATTAAGCATTAGTAGATGGGAGATAGATTAGGAAAGTCCTCATGTATAAAGTGACGTTTAACCATCACTTAGTAGCCACCTCTTCCTCTTTAAAGTTTAATCCATTATGTCAAATTCTTTGTAGCTGTTCTCTATGGACTTCCAATTTATTCTTCCTCTTCCCAAATAAATTCAATATCTTATTATCCATTCTCCTCTTTACTCTTCTTGTCCTCCTGGTTTCTCAACTCCACAAATTCTATAATCTTTATTTCCCATCTACTAGAACCAAAAATAAAACATATCTCTCCCTCCCTTGATCCCTCCATCTCTTCTTGGTCTCTCGGTGTCTCTGTCTCTGTATCTCTCTCTGTCTATCTGTCTCTGTCTCTGTCGCTGTCTCTCTCCCTCTCAAAAAGAGATCCCTGAAGAAGCCCAAGAATATTAATGTTTCTCTCTTCTGCTCCCTTTCAGAGGATGATAATGCAATAAACACCATAACTGGAGCCCAAGACAGACCTAATACTATTTTCAAACAGAGCATAATAATTTCTTATCTTGTGACCAGAAAATCCTCTGTTCATCTTCTCTGAAAAACTGTGGTTCTGTGTAGAAGATTAACTAATTGAGAAATTACTTTTGCCCACCACAACTCTTGGCTCTTTTATCCTCATTTCACCCCAGCCCCATTTTTCCTTTATTTCCTTCTTTTGTTTAAATCTCTGGAATTTCCATTCAACTATTAGCAGAGTGCTGAATTTAGTAGAACTCCTGTGCTCATACGCCTTGCAATCATGAAAGTATGTTTTCCCCATGGAACACAATGTATTCCTGCTTTGTCTTGAATAGTTGTTCTATTCAACTTTGCTCTTTTTTCTTGAATCATTTCAGAGTTGGTCTCCAATCTTCACATGGTGACAGTTACCGGATCAGCCTCCTTTCCCTGTCACATAAGTGTGTGTTTATAGAAGATGGAAGAAAATGTTAGAATGAGATAAAAATGTTAGCAGAAAGTGATTTAGACTTCAAAAGAGAGTCTGTGAGGACAGAGAATTTGTTCTTAATACCATGAAACATATTTAAACCTCAGAAAATTGCAGTGAAGACAGAAAAAGACTCATTTTCCCCCTTGTGCTGTCATTAATGTGCAAATGATGTAAAGGAATCTATATCGGGCTAGTTCTAATGATTATGAGTAATATTAATTCTGTTTACAAGGATTGTTTTCATTTAGCAATAAAAAAAAAACAAATAACTTACTATGTACTATTAAGTAAGAATTGTTCTATCATTAAGTAGAGAGTTGGTCTATCAATTCCTTGATCTACTGTTAAAACAAAAGAGGTTTCCATTTGGAGTCTAACAATTCTATGCACTTTATGCTCCACAGATGCTTCTAGAGATTTTACTTTTGAAGAGAAAGAAAATTGAAACAGTTGGTCTCTGACTTTCTCTCTCTCTCTCTCTTTCTCTCTCTCTCTCTCTCTCTCTCTTTCTCTCTCTCTCTGATTCTTTCTCTCTGTCTCTTTTTGTGTCTTTGTCTTTATCTTTGTCTCTGTCATCTCTCTGTCTCTCTATCTCTGTCTCAATCTCTGTATGCCTGCTGTCTCTCTGTCTGTCTCTCTGTCTCTGTGTGTCTCTCTCTCTGTCTTTGCCTCTGTCTCTGTCTCTATCTCTGTCTAACCCTGCCTCTCTCTCCATCTGTCTGTGTCTGTCTGTGTCTGCCTATCTATCTTTGGCTATATCTTTTTTTCAAATCTGACCTGTTGGCATACATTGCCATTACATGTCAGCACTATTAGGGTTGGAAAATACTAAACATAATGCCTTGAAAGAAATCAAATGTCTCTGAAGGATTAACCTAATAAACTTAAAACCATAAAGAATAAACTTAAAAAACAATGATGGGAGGTCATTTCCATAAGACTACACGCTATAAGACTCAATTGTAGGATATAGATCTTAGAAATTTCAAGGATATCAAGTTCCTAAAAAAAAGTTCAAGTACTAGATTAAATACTATTTTCTTAAATGATTTTGTATAGATTTTAATTAAAAGAGAAGCAACTGATATTAGAGTCTAATGAATCATCATCTGCAAAGCAAATGCCGAGGTCCAGGTTTTGACTCTGACATATATTGGCTACCTTATACTGGGATAAGTTGTATAACTTTTCAATGTTTCAGATAACCTGCAAAAAATAAAAATAGAAAAATAGTTGCTGTTCTCAATTGATGGAGAGAATTTCCTCACTGCAAGTTATATATGACAAACAAACAAAAATCACAAGTCTAAAAAAAATGTGTCTTACTTGTGCACATTATTTTCATTTGGAATATTATTTCCTTTAAGGGACATACATTCTATTTAATTTTTTTTTTTTCTGAAGCAATTGGGGTTAAATGATTTGCCCAAGGAAGTGTTAAATGTGTGAGATCAGATTTGAATTCAGGTCCTCCTGACTTCAGAACTGGTGCTCTATCCACTGCACCATCTAGATGACCCCATCTAATTTTTTTTTTTTATTTTCCAATGTCTACTATAGTGTCTTGCACCTAGTAAGTGCTTACTAAATACTAATTTATGGATCGTGCCTCATAATGAATACCTAGTCTAGCTTCTCAAGAACTATGTTTGAGATGGTATATTTTCATTATTCATTACATATTGAAAACACACATATCTTTCCATTTTGGGTTACATTACAATCAATAAATAAGTATTTCTTTTAAAGAATGTTAGTTATAAGAGTAATGAAGAACTGCTACTTCTTTCTTCCATTTAATTTTTAGGTCTTCATGGAAAGAGAGCAGAAGTGGAAAGATACATACATAAAGAGTAATGAACAAGTTTTGTCTTATAACGGATCTCATCTTAAATAGTTTTGGCGTAACACACTTCAATTACGATGCCATTGTATATAAGTATTCATTTATTTTAAATATAATCTATAGCCCAATTGTCTTCCTTTATTTTATTTGATATGATATTGTTCTTTTAAATATAGAAGTCATTTCTGGCAAGTCTTTTTTCTAAGAGCAGGTATTATATACCACAAATGAAGAGTGAATGAAGTCTTTTAATGCAATTTGGAATGAGAATTTATTAGCCTTTTTTCATTTCTTAAATTCATTTTTAAATGAAAACACCAGTTGAAATTCATGACAACTATGAAGACATTTCATTAAAATGTCTGTTATCAAACTTCTCTTCTTGATATATTGGCAATTTTCATCAGCAAAGGAAGTAAAAGCAAACTCAAGGGGTAAATTAGAATCATATATTTAAGCATCCTGTTTTCTCCCAACTCCCAACTCACCCTATAACTCTCTTGACTTATACATATGATTCAATGACAAAAGGGAGAATTTGTTGTGGACAAATTTAAAGAGATTTTTGCTTTTTTTTTTTTTTAACTTTCAACAACTGTTGTCACATCTAAAAAAAAAAAAAAAAAACACTTAATGCAATAACAAAATACAACATTTCATTAAGCCAGACTCTCCGAAACAACAATAAAGAAACAGCCACAAAATAAACTTTCAATCTTATTTGACTTTATCTGGATGAGACTAGAGAAGAAATGGTATTATCTAATATGAAAGGTCTGAAAGTTGAGAAAGGTGATAAGATGAAGTTTTTAGATAAGGAAAGGGAGTTGGTGCCATAGATGCAAATTTAATATTTGCTATTAACTACCCTTTACTAGCCATATCGACGTTGGGTTGCTAGTCATTTTAAATATTTATTCCACCAACATTTTTAAAAATAATAATCAAATAAATGAGGTCAAACTTGATTTTTTTTATCTTGCATACTTTTTCTATACACACTTAAAGCATCATTCTTTAACACTTACATTCATGTTTACAACTTTTGTTTTTCTTTTCAGCTGTTTCCTTAATTTTTAATTACTGAGAATTGAACAGGATTAGACAGCATAACAGAGCCCAACTTTGTGAGTCTGTGTCCATTCACTTCTTACCTTGCACTTCTTTCTAGTTAAAGCCTGGATGTCAGAACTCCAAATTGGCTTATAGTTTAATATTCTCAGTCATCTGACCTATGAACTACCTGAAATAGTCAAGATATTACAAGGGAGGCTTATAAAGAATATGTCAGACAATTTTTGACATATAGAATGGTAGAGACCTACAGTACAAGCATGTCTCAGCAGTCCTCGAAAGGTTAATGGAACTGGGATTTGGGTAGACATGACTGATTTTCCTCATGTATTTGGAAGGAAAGAAAAAAGGAAGCTGATTTGGACAAAGACCTTTAAGGTCTTACACATCTGCATCTTCCTATCTTAAGGGCAGCAAACTACAAGGATCTCTCTTAACCTAAATCACTCTAATCTCATAGAGTAATCCACAACTTGTCAGAGAAAACATTTCTCCAGTTTAGGAATAAGTGAACAGACTGGATAAAATAGCCAGAGGGAAATGGAGCAAAAAGCACGGTGAATCAAACACATTCTAGCAGCCTTGTCTTGTTAAGGTTAAGTCAGTATTTTCCTGATGTAAAACCTAAACATTGGGGGAGGTAAGAATATCTTCAGGCTCTTTAATATTATATAAAGATGAGTTACAACTTAGTCCATCATTCTGCCATTTCTTTACACAAAAAGCTTTACCTTTCTTTAGATTGGCAATAGTATGATAACCTGAAATAATTTTGTCTGTATTATTACAGAAAGTAACTCTTAGCTGTCCCATGCTTGCATCCCTCCCCTCCCCTACACGCGCAAGGGACCAAAAGCAGCACTAATGAATTTTTTAAATTGTGTCTTTATATACCAAAGAATTAGATGTATTATGATGGTGGTTGTTATTGTTTTTAATTTTCTGGCTCCTAAGGTAAGATTTTTGTCGCCACTTTGTAAGTTTGGGTTTTTGAACTTTAACCATTCAGATAGCAGATGTCAGGAAATGATTTTGCTTTTTCTAAATAAATGAACATTAAGAAAAAATATAATAATCAATTCAATTAATTAAAAGTTAACAATAATAATAGTATAACTAATATTTATGTAGTTCACATTGGGACAGACACTGTGCTAAGTACTTAATAATTATCATCTCATTTGATCCTCACCATAAACCTGGGAGGTAGATACAAATATAATCCCTATTTTACAGATGAGAATTTAATTTTCACAGACTATTAATAAAGTCTAGAAGCTCAATTATGCTAAAAAAAAGTGTCAAGTCTGATCCAGCTAGGACACAGTCTGCTTTCTGAGAATAAAACAATATGAGATCTTATAGTTTCTTGGACAGTAAAGTAACAACTTGGTCATGAATTATTTGTCAACGCCAATCCATGAAGTTTTTAAAAACGCAAAATTATTCTTGGCTTTGTGTAGGAACATTTAAAAATTTGGAGAAAAAATGAGAAGGTGCTAAGAATCATGTAATTATAATAATCCATTAAGATTCCATATACATGAAGATTTATTCTTGGTACCATAATTTTGAGATCTTTGCCATTTTCTAGTGACAAAGTAAATGATTCTTCACCTTGATTACATATTCTTAGCATTCTGACCATATGAGTGAAACTAGAAGACAAAAGAACATTGCAGCTATTTAGAAGGATTTTATTGGTCTATTGAGTGGAAAAGCATTTGATTCTTTTTTATTTTAAAATATATTAAATCCAATATATGCATACATATTTATACCATTATCTTCAAAAAATCAGATCAAGAAGGAAGGAAAAAAACTGAAAGCAAACAAAATGCAAGCAAATGACAACAGAGAGAGTGAGAATGCTATGTTGTGGTTCTATCCTCTCTCTGGGTATATATAGATGGCTCTCTTCATCAGTGAGCAAGTGGAACTGGTTTGAATCATCTCATTGTCACTGTGTATAATGATCTCCTGGTTCTGCTCATTTCATTTAACATCAGTTCATGTAAGTCTCTCCAGGCCTCTCTGAAATCATCCTGTTGGTCATTTCTTACAGAACAATAATATTCCATAACATTCATATAACATAATTTATTCAGCCATTCTCCAATTGATGGACATCTATTCAGTTTACAATTTCTGGCCACTACAAAAAGGGCTGCCACAAACATTTTAAGCATTTGATTCTATAAGCAAATCACCACTTACTGTTTTTTTCTCCATTAAGTAGAATATTCTTCCCATACATATGTTAAAATTATATAATGTTCTATGACTAATGTAATTGAGAAAAATTTGATAGAGGATACTTATTATTATCAGGTGAGTCATGGTTTAAGGAAGTATACTCACCAATGGTGAGTGTCATTGTTACAGAAAAATCACAGCATGGTCCAAATCATCCCTTTAGCAGAGGATAGATTCCCTTAATATAAATGATAAATTCTTCCAGATGATCCTATTTACAGATGACATCATATTGATTTCATCAAGCCTGAGAATATAGTAGAGCCTCTTACCCTATGAAATGTATCATTAGTAATACACAATAAGTGAATTATCTACACAGAAAAATTTAAGTGGGTGAAGGATGTCTGCACCGAAGACTATTGGATATAACTGGATAGACAAAATATAAAGATGTTTGATTAGCATTTAATTTGTACAGATTTTAAAAATAGAAAATCCACTGAAACTAGAACTGAAGAGTTTAAAATATAGGAATGTAATGAATTTGAATAATTGGAGAGTATTTTAATGATGCTATGGTTCTCCCTAAAATAAATCACTAAAACTATAATTTAAATGTTAAGGAAACCCACCAGAATACCTAAGATACAGAAGGTAAAATAGAAATCTAAGGAACTCAAAATCATTTCTTGAAAGAGATCCTATGCCCAGGAATATTATAACCAAATTTCAAATCTCTCAGATCAAAGAGAATATAATATAAGCAGCTAGAAAAAATACTTTGAAGATTGGGGAGCTACAATAAGAATCACACAAGATTTAGCATCTGCTACAATAAAAAAAGAGGACTTGAATGAGGTCTTGAACTGAGGACTTGGATATGATGTCCCAGAAGGCAAAGACCACAACCAAGAATACAACCAAGAATAATCTACCCAGGAAAACTAAGTAATGATTAAGATTCTGGGGGAAAATGGATATTTGATAAAATAGAGGGCTTTTAAGCATAACCATTGCAAAGACCACACTTGAATAAAAAAAAAAAAAACTGATATTTACATAGAAGACAAGCAAAATAAGTTAAATGTGAAAAGTAAACATAAGGGATTCAAAGTATTTAATATGTTTATATTCTGAAAGAAGAAGATGCTGCCTCTAACTCCAAATAATTTATTAAAAGAGTTATTTATTAATAATAAAATTATTAAAAATAATTTATTAGCAGTCATTTTCATAGACCTAGAGCATTAATATGAGTCAATTACATTGATATTATATCAAAAAATAAAGGGGTGTAAAAGAGGGATGCACTGGGAGAAAAGTTAAGGGAAAGGTTGAATGGGGTAAATTTTCTCATATAAGGGAGAGACACAAGGAAGCACTTTTATAGAGGAGGGGAAATGTAGGGGTGGTGGCAGGGAATGCTTGAACCTAACTCTCATTAGAATTGGTTCAAAGAGGAAAGGAAGAAGGAAAGGAGAGATAAGAGACAGAGACAGATACTACATCAGGTATAAAAATCCATCTTATGCAGTTGGAAGATAGGAAAATTGGATTAAGAGATGTGAGGTAGGGGTTGATATGGGAAGGGCAGATTTGGTAAGGTAATAGTTGGAAGTAAGACAGATATTTGAGGAAGGACAGAATAAGAACACACAGAGAGAGAAAATAAACAGGGAAATGGGATGGGGGTAATGCAAAATTAGTAATCATAACTATGAATTTGAGTCAGAATAGCTAACCAGTGGAACAGAGGCAGGTGGCAGATGGACTGGAAACCAGAATCCAATGTGTGTTTGTGTGTGTGTGTGTGTGTGTGTGTGTGTGTGTAGATAGATAAATAGATAGATAGAAAGAATATTTGGGACATAAAGATACACATAGAGTTCAAGGGTTGGAGCAGAGTCTATCATGCTTCAGTTGAAATAAAGATAAACAGATTATCAGTCATAATCTCAGACAAATCAAAAGCAAAAAAAAAAATAGAACAAGTTCAAAGAGATAATGAAGGAAATTACATTTTGATAAAAGATTGTTGCTTCTGTTATTTGTCATTAATTCTCAGAAAGAATCAATGGCATCAATAAAGTGATATCATGGCTTACAAAGAAATTGGTTTTAAGTCAGGCAGGGCTGGGGAAAGCCATGAGCCTTATGATCTTCTCTAGAATCATTTGAGTCTATTGTCAATGTGTAGATCAAGGCAATCGGATATGAAACCAGGTGCAATAGGAGATTTTTCTGGGCCTTTGTAAGCTAAATTGTTTTCCAGATCTCATTTTGTCTGAGGCAATACCTATTCTGGCATGGTTTAAAGGCTAGGTAAGAAATGAAGCAAAAGATGGGCCGCTTTGCCTTCTCCAAAAAAAATCTCAATGGGTATAGAAGGTCCTCAGGGTTTCTGGCCAGAACAGAAAGAATTGTTAGTCACACTCACTCTGAGCCATCAGAATGTAATTAATTGCCAAGAAAAGCATGAGATGGAAAGTCAGATTGTTTGGGGTTTTAAGGCATGGTCAAGAAGCTCCATTTAAATACCTAATTATAATCAGCTCAATAGCAGAAGACACATTGTAGAGAATTTAATATATGAGATTTGTCCTGAGGCATAGATAGGCATGGAATTTATAGGAATTGAAAGAAGAAACTCAGGTCCTTAAACTTCTTCCTAGTTTAGTGGGATTTCCCTAAACTAAAATATTGCTAAGATTGGTTTTATATGATGCCCAGTATCTTATGATATTACATTTTTTCAGATTTTTAAAAAATTCTCCAAAGAATGATTTTCTTTGTACACTTATGAAAAAATTACAATTTCTGAATGAAACATCTCTTCAGTAATAAGTTTCTTATGTTTCTGAACATTAAAATAATATGCACCCCTAAGTATAAAATAGTCATACTCATCTAATCAATGAAAACTTACATATTCCATTGCAACACGGTGATATTTTGCACAATTATATCTTTAATTCTCCTATTGTCTAGTTTCATTAGTATAGTACAATGTAAGTCAAGCTTCAGGAGTTCTTAATTCAAACCTTATTTTATCTTAACCTTGATAGATAAAATAACTGCCTATTATAGTCACATTTCTTTTTGTACAAAATTGAGGGTTTATTAATACTAGACAGTATCATAGACCAATGAATTACCTGCCAGTAGGATATTTAAAAATATCTGATACCACAAGTAGATAAGAAGCACCCACCATAGAATTCTATTCTACTAAGGTATAATCACAAGAAATCCCTATTTTAATCCAAGTGAGTAGAAATTTTGACTACAGGTATGCTGAAGGAAAGACATATTGGAAATAAAAAGGCATATTCTCCAATTGATAAATGGTCAAAGGATATGAACAGACAATGCTCAGATGAAGAAATTGAAACTATTTCTAGCATAAGAAAAGATGTTCCAAGTCATTATTAATCAGAGAAATGCAAATTAAAACAACTCTGAGGTACCACTACACACCTCTCAGATTGGCTAGAATGACAGGGAAAGATAATGTGGAATGTTGGAGGGGATGTGGGAAAACTAGAACACTGATACATTGTTGGTGGGAATGTGAATACATCCAGCCATTCTACAGAGCAGTTTGGAACTATGCTCAAAAAGCTATCAAACTGTGCAAATCCTTTGACCCAGCAGTGTTACTACTGGGCTTATATCCCAAAGAGATTTTAAAGAAGGGAAAGGGAACTATATGTATAAGAATGTTTATGGTAGCCCTCTTTGTAGTGGCCAGAAAGTGGAAACAGAGTGGATGCCCATCAAGTGGAGAATGTCTGAATAAATTGTGGCATATAAATATTATGGAATATTATTGTTCTGTAAGAATTGACCAGCAGGATGATGTCAGAAAGGCCTGGAGAGACTTACACGAACTGATGCTGAGTGAAATGAGTAGGACCAGGAGATCATTATATACTTCAACAACAATACTATTTGATGATCAATTCTGATGGATGTGACCCTCTTCAACAATGAGATGAACCAAATCAGTTTCAATAGAGCAGTAATGAACTGAACCTACAGTCAGTGAAAGAACTCTGGGAGATGACTATGAACGACTACATAGAATTCCCAATCCCTCTATTTTTGTCCATCTGCATTTTTGATTTCCTTCACAGGTTAATTGTACATTATTTCAAAGTCCTACTCTTTTTGTACAGCAAAATAACTGTGTGGACATGTATACATATATTGTATTTAACTTATACTTTAACATATTTAACATGTATTGGTCAACCTGCCATCTGGGGGAAGGAGTGGGGGAAAGGAGGGAAAAAGTTGGAACAAAAGGATTTGCAACTGTCAATGCTGAAAAATCACCTATGCATATATCTTGTAAATAAAAAGCTATAATAACAAATTAAAAAAATTAAAAAGGAAATAAAAAGGCATATCATCATCAATATTATCATCATCATCATCAACATTTTTTTTATTCTTCTCTAAAAAGCATTATGACATGCTTACTATGTATCAGGCACTTGTAGAAAGGATTAGGGATACAATGAAAAGTAAAAACCATGTCTACCTGTGAGAAGAGAGACTCCAAAAAGCTTTGTAGAAAAAAGACATAGATAATGTAGATAGGCAATCTCAAAAAAAATATTGGTAGCATTTTGGGGGACTAAGGACCAGAAATGATCTGAAAAAGGTGGGATTTGAACGGAGTCTGAGAAGCCAAACCACAGAGTGGAGAGGAGAAGAAAAAGAACATTCCAAAGATAGGGAATGGTTAATGAAAAGGTACAATTTAAGAAACAATGATATATATGAAGAATATTAAGAAGGTAAGGGTGTTTTTTTATTATTATAGTGGTTGCTGTGGAATAATTTGTAAGAATACTTGAAAGGGATAGGGAGGAATCTGGGAAAATGATGGAGTAGGTTGGTAAATTTCAAGCTCTCCAGTTTTCCCATACAAATAAAAAAAATGGCACATCAAAAATCATGAAGACTTGAGGCAGAATACACATTGATACAAATGGAATAGATCTGAAGAAAGATCCCAGTGAGGTGGGGTGGCATAATTAAGCCTTGTGAAATGGAAACACCTCTGGGCTAGCTCTGTAGAAACACCATGTGGGGAGCTCTAGGGCCCACATGGCTCCATGGCTGGAGCCTCAGCAGAAACTACAGGAACTTTCAACTCTCAGGAAGCAGGGGAATGGAGGTCTGAGTTGGGGCAAACTGAGGGAACCTGGGTTTATTGGGATTGCCAGGCCAGCTGTGCTGTAGGGACAGAGTCCTGGGGGAGAAGGAACCAGAACTTAATGAGTTTAGAAGCAGAGGGCAGGTATATTGCTGGCTGCAGGTACTTCCTAGAGTGGGGAGCTCTTGGTTTAAAGTTCCAGGCCAGAGAGTTGAAATGAAGACAGAGGTACCATCCCCCACTCCAGAATTAGAAGGATTTTTAATAATACTTTTTCAAAAAATGAATTTGCAAAGAAGAAAGAACCCCATAGAAATTTACTGTGGGAACAGGGAAGGCCTGAATCCATCTTCAGAGGAAGATATTGAAGTAAAAAAAAAAAAAAGCTTTTACCCCAAAGTGCAATGTGAAGTGGCTTCCTGCCCAGAGAGAATATATAGAAGAACTGAAAAGAGAATTTAAAAATGAAATCAGAGACATTGAGGAAAAACAAAAAGAAATAAAGAAAAATCATCCAAGAAAAAACAAGATTATGAAAAAAAAGTTAACCAATTACATAAGGAGATCAAGAGTCTCAAAAATGAAAAGAACACTTTGAAGATCAGGATGGGGTAAGGGGAAGCCACTGAAGCTTACAAGGGACCAAAAAATAAACAGATTATAAAGAATGAAAAAATAGAATAGAATGTGAATCATCTTCTTAGAAAAATAACAGATCTGGAGAATAGAGGAAGAAGAGAAAATATATGAATAATTGGACTGCCTGAAAGCTGTAAGCGGAAAAAAAAAGAACCTTGACATAATAATGCAAGAAATAACCCAAGAAAATTAAAATTGTCCTGGAGTGATAGAACATGAGAGGAAAATTAAAATAGAAAAAAAAAAAAAAACAAAAAAACACCAATCACTACCAAAATGAGATCTTTTGTGGAAAACACATAGGAATTTTATTGATGAATTTTGAAATCCCAAGATCAAAAATTTTGCAAGAAACAAGGAGAAAACAATTTAAATATTCTGGAGCTACAATTAGAATTACACAGGACTTATCAGCAGCCACAACAAAAGACTTCAGGTCCTAGAATCATATATACCAACAATCAAAAGAACAGACCTGCAGCCAAAAGTATCGTATCCAGCAAAATTATCTATAATACTCAATGAAGAAAAATGGACATTAAACAAATTTGCAGAGTTTCAAGATTTTCCATCAACCAAACCCAAACAACAAAAAAAAATTACCATATAAGAGGCAATATCAAAAATCAATTTCAAGGAACTCAATTGTTTGGACAAATTGTTCATTTTTTTTTAACATGGGAAATATATACCAAATGTTTAAGATTAACATCAGCAATAGAGCAGCTCAAAAGAAAGACTGGGGAAGAATTAAGGTAAAAGTAATTATATTATAAAAATGAGGTGCAAGGAAGAATATATAAAGAGGTATTATAGGGAGGAGGAGGACTGTTGTTCTGAAAACTTACTCATTTTGGAAATGGGTTAAATAGGCATCACTACATATATACCACAAAGGGTATAGTACCCTCCAAAATCTATAAAGAAAAAAAGGGGGAGGGATAGATGGACAGGGAAGCAAAGGGTGAGGTAAGAAGGCAAGGGAAGGATCTAGGGCTGAGGGGCAAAGAATAAAATAAAAATAATTGTGTAGCAGAGAAGAAAAGAACAATTTACAAGGAAGTAAAGAAAAGATGGTCACTCATGAATATAATTTCTTCTAATATATGTATATGCACATACATGTATATATGTATATGTATATTCATATATACATGTATATACATACATATATACATGTGTGTATACTCACACATTTTCTTGAACTGCTATTTTTTTTGAGTCCTCCCTGATGTTCTACAGGATATATGACAATAAAGTTAGTGGGAATGCCCTGAATGAAGATCTAGCAAAGGATACAGAAGAACGAGAGGATAACCAGAAGAGAACAGTGGCATGGCATCCTGCTGCAGAGGTACTAGCCTTCATATCAAACTATAATAAAATTAACACACATTTTTAAAGTCCATTACTTGCAACATACTTTTCTAGATAAGGTAAATTCAAATCAAAATGAGACACAACATTTGCCTTCAAGGAGCATATAATTAAATACTGTGCAACAATTTCTAATAAGAAAATATAATTTCAAATATAATTTGGTCTATGTTTTTATTGCCAAATGTATTTTATTTCTTTAATATAATCTTCTCTCTCTATTGTTTGCCAATAGTAAGGATAGTTAATTATTCTGTAAATTTAGTGCAGATGCTAAGTCTCTATAAACTATAGGATTAAAGGGAGCAAGCAATGATAAAATAGCTATGGGTCAGAGTGGAGAAGGACCACACTAAAGCATAGAAGGAGGGTGTCATTTTGGGATCTATGTTTCTAGATGTAAGATCTCCAGGCCCCCACCACACACATGATTTCTTCCTTCAGGGTGTCAGGGATCATACACTGATGAAAGTATTGAAAAGTACTTTCCCTTTCTATCTTTAACCTGGCCATTCACTTCTCTACTTTTTTCACCCTTTACCCCCATCATAAGCTAATTGACTGATTTTCCATGATACTTTTAAGGAGGAATCCAAAAGAGACTATTGCATAAATTACTAAAGCTCCTGTTATTAAAATAAATTTCCCCTTATTCATGTCACCTTTCTGAATCTAAAATGAAAATAAGTATTTTTATCAATTTATATGGTCTGTGGCCATTTAAAAAAATAAATGCCAATACATTACCTAAGGCTGTCCAATTACTTTATGATCTATAGGTTGTAATATCCTATTCAAAAACAGTAGCCAAAATTTAAACATTAAATTAAATTCCTTAAAATGTTTCAAATTCTAAAGTAATTTTCCTATTTCTCCTTGTTTCCCTGATACTCCTCTCCCTGATCAATATAGGATTTAAACATCTATACACATACATGTTTATATGCATGCATACACACACATACATACATTAACCTTCTAATATCTAAGTATTTTTAGTTGCCGACATGCACTATATATTAAGCATCGTACCTATCAAGTTTTTACATGTTTTAATTTTGAAGTTTCCATTTAAATGCAAATTATGTCATTTAAATGTAGTCTTTATATGCTTTATTACACTATAATTACTATTTCCCATCTCACTGGGTTTGGCTACTGAAAGGCCATGGGTCACCTTCCTGGCCCTCTAAAAATACAATTGAAATAAGGAAGTCATCATCTCTAGCATTTGAAAGTAATACCCATTTGTTCGAAGAGTCCAGGGAACTGTTTTTGACTAGTACCCCAAAACTCCTTTTACCCTAAGCTTTGGAGAAATTACAAGAAAGTTTCTCAGAATTTCTCTTTTCAATGTGACATGTCTAGTCCCAATTTAATACCAGGACAAAAATGTAATGGGCTGAGGTTTGAGTTGATGCACTGAGGTCCCACGTATGTGAGGCTAAATAGTAATTGGGCTATACTCTATTAATATACATGATTGGATAAAGAATTGTCCCTGCCCACTCTCCGTGCAAGTCCTGATGTGTTGTATAGGAAATGACGATTTTGGTGGGTGGAGGCAGAGAGAGAGACAGGAAGAGAAGCTGGGAGAGATTGGGCCTGGGTTCAAGACTCCGAGCTGCTGGTTGTGTGGCTGCTGGTCGAGCTAGCTCCTTGACTCAGCTGCACACATTGCTATCGCCGATTCTCTTCCACCTCCGATCCTTCTTCACTGAGAATAAAGACTGACAGTTTTCCCCTAACCTGAATTCCTGTCTCTTGCTGATTTAAAAATACACGATCTTCACACAAAAATAACAGCTTTTCCTGAGAAGGCATTGAAAACTGGTCCTTATTTTGCCCAATGGTATGGGACAGTGATAAGTAATAATACTGCTATCTAGGGAGAACAGATAAAGCAGATGTGCATAGATAGAACACATTTGATTTGAACAGGTGATGTTTTGTGAACAGTATGGACAATACTATAGGACCAATGCTTTCTAAAGGATTCTTTATTAATGTTATAACTCATTAGTGGAAATCGTACAGATTTTGAATCCTTGTGGGCTATAGAGAAAAATGTAACAAAGAAACTAAGACTTAGGTTTCAGACACTAAAGAATATTTAAAAATTAAAAATTACTTAGGGTTCAGCAAAAGCCCCCATTTGAAGGTGAAATTTAATAATTCATTCTCTTAAGAGTTTATGGCTAAGCACAAAGTCTCTACTAAGTAGCCCAATTTCAATATGCTGGATCAGACATTACATTTTTGTGATTTGAATGTGAAATAGAATAACCTGTATTTAAAATCCTAGTGGCATTCGGAAAGATACATGCATTTGCATTCATTTCTTAATTTTAATGATAAGACATCTTAGAGGAAGAATCATTCCCTCCACCCCCATAGACTTCAGAACACATAGCAAATGCTTAATAAATATCTGAGAATAATTCAAGTCAATGATTATTTTCAATGATAAAAAGAAATCTAATATAAAACATCATAGTAGAAATTTGGGGAAATATGAAAATAAATGTCACTAGTCCCTCACTTTAAGAAGTTTATAGTCTAGCAGAGATTAATAAAAAGTAAAATACCAATAAGAATATAATGCAAGGGTTAGGGGATTTAGAACACTCTGACATTACCATTCTGAAAGACAATGTTCCTTTATGAGGAGATCAGAATGATACTAAAGGTAGTTACAGGTGACAACTCTATCATTAATCAGGATGACTTAATCACTCCCAAGCCTATTTAACTTTCTATGAAGAGCAAGAATAATTTTATATTAACATAACATAAAAGTGTGAAGTTTTGCAAAATACAGGGATTTGAGTAGAACCTATTTACACAAAAAAAACTGTAGGATAACAACTTTTAAAATTGTAAATAGTTTCCTCAACAGAATTCTTTTGATGTGTTTTTAATCCCCATCTGCAGGTGTATCTCTTGTCCTACTGTGTGAATGTTTCCACACATTCATTTCTATGAATTAATAGGAGAGTAAAACTTCTTTATTTGGATACAGACAAAACATGATGATTTCTTCATAAACCGTAGTAAATCTTGAAAATTTGTATGAACACTGAAGCCCTAGTCTGGAGTCCTCTATATTCAAGCAGTCAGGTTGCTTCACTATTATAATTGTGTACCATCATATATGTTTTTCCACAAATTATTTGTTCCTATATTAGAATTTCTGTTAGAATTCTTGGTAATCTGATTTAATAATTCAAAGTTATCAGGTCTCATTTTCTAAATTTTATTTTTCAATCATTTTTGATATTGTATAAATGTGTGAGTTAATTGGAATGTTTAACTTTGGACCTTAATTTTATGGTCACTGGTCTCTGCCATACCTCTGAAAGTACATGTTATTAAAATTTCCCCTTCCATCATCCCTATTACTTATTCTTAATTGTTGTCTGGGATTGTTTTTCATACAATTATAAAAGCAGTTTTTCCCCAGATGTTCAAATGATCTTTCTAGCATGCTCAACTTTCCATTCAGCAAGCTCAGTAAAAATTTAGAGGGCACACATGAAAAAATAAATAAAATATGAAGTGAGATTTTCATTGCACATGACCTCACTAATTAATAATTGATTTATTTTTATTTCCTAAAATCATTTAAAATTCTTCTAATTAGAATGGGACTAATTAAGGAAAACCTGAATCTATATTCTTAATCATCAGTTTATGCTTACACATCCATTAACATTGTAACTGTCAAAACAAAATAGGGATTTATATTTTAGTATATCTTACCATTATTATTTAGGGTTATGATAAACCAAAAAGATCATTATTCTATTTATATCATATTTAAAATACTACTTATAATGGGGACTTTTGGAAGTTTTCATTTTTTGCCTTCAAAGCTATATTTTAGACTTTCTCCTAAAGTTTTTTGTGCTGGACAAATATGTTTCCACACATTCATTTCTATGAATTAATAGGAGAGTAAAACTTCTTTATTCGGATGCAGACAAAACATGATGAATTCTTCATAAACCGTAGTAAATCTTGAAAATTTGTATGAACCCTGAAGTCCTAGTCTGGAGTCCTCTATATTCAAGCAGTCAGGTTGCTTCACTATTATAATTGTATACCATCATATATGTTTTTCCACAAATTCTTTGTTCCTATTATTCTTTAAATCTTGATATATATATGTGTGTGTGTGTGTGTGTGTGTGTGTGTGTATACATATATACACACACATATATATATATATATATATATGGATATGGGTGTGGGTATATGTAAGTGTATATATGTACATATCTAGATAAATAGATAATCTACCCATTTATAAATTGTAGCTTCTAATGTGGGGTTTAAATCTTTCCTTCTTTGTTTCCTTCTATGCTTGTCCTATAACTACTGAACTTTTTTTTTTCTTTAAAACCTTAAATCTTCCAATTTATACCTTTCAGATTGGCTAAGATGACAAGAAAAAATAATGATAAATGTTGGAGGGGCAGTGGAAAAATGGACAATAATACATTTTTGTGGGTTTGTGAACTGATCCAATCATTCTGAAGAGCAATTTAGAACTATGCCTAAAAGGATATAAAACTGATTCAGCAGTGTCTCTACTGGGCCTGTATCCCAAAGAGATCATAAAAGAGGGAAAATGACCCACATATGCAAAACAAAAAGTTTATAACAGCTTTTTTATAGTTGAAAGGAATTGGAAGTTGAGCGGATGACCATCAATTGGTGAATGGCTGAATAAATTATGGTATAAAAATAATGGAATATTACTGTTCTATTAGAAAGTATCAGTGGGCTGCTAATCTATTTATATCATATTTAAAATACTACTTATAATGGGGGACTTTGGGAAGTTTTCATTTTTTGTCTTCAAAGTTATATTTTAGACTTTCTCCTAACGTTTTTTTGTGCTGGACAAATATATCCAGCCTGGAAAAGCCTGGAAAGACTTATATGAACTGATGCTAAGTGAAGTGAGCAGAAGCAGAATAACATTGGTAATAGTAATAAGAAGATTATGAGATGGTCAACTATGAGGGACTTAATTCTTCTCCGGCTATGCATTAATCCAAGACAATTTCAATAGACTTGGGATGGGAAATGCCACCCACAACCAGAGAGACAACTATGGAGATAGAATATAGATTGGAGCATACTATTTTCACCTCTTTTGTCCTTTGATTTTTCTTTCTCATGTGTTTTTTTTTCCTTTTGTTCTGATTTTTCTTGCACAGCATGGTGAATATTGAAATATGTTTTAAATGATTATACATGTACAACCTATATCAGATTCCTTGTTCTCTTGGGGAGGGGGGATGTTAGGTAGAGAAGGAGAATATATTTGGAATATAAAATCTTACAAAAAGGAATGTTGAAAACTATCTTTGCATTTGGAAAAATAAAATACTACTGGAAAAAGAAAACTGAGGTTTTCATGCATATCTTTTGACTCAGAAATATCACCACTAGTTCTATATTTTAAAAATAGATTTAAAAAAGGGAAAGGACTGATATATACAAAAAATATTTGTATCAGTTCTTTTCAGACAAGAAAAATGGAAATTGGGAAATGCCCATCAATTGGGGAATGGCTAAAGAAGTTTTTTTATGTAATTGTAGTGGAATAATATTCTTTTACTAAAAGAAATGATGAGCAGGATGTTTTCAGAAAAACCTGGAAAAACGTACATTAACTGACATAAAGTGAAATGAGTGGAACCAGAAGAACATTGTACACAGTGACAGCAATATTGTAAGATGATCAATTATTAATGGATTAACTATTCTCAGCAGTACAATAATCTAAGACAACTCTGAAGGGCTTATGATAAAAAATGTTATTCATCTACAGAGAAAGAACTGATGGAGTCTGAATACGTAATTAAGCATTCTTTTTAAAATCTTATTTTACTTTGATGTTTTTAAGGGTGGGTTCCTTGTTTTCTTTTACAACATGACTAATATATAAATATGTTTTGAATGATTATCCATGTTTAACCATACTAAGTTGTTCCCTTCTCAGTAAGGGAGGTGTGAAGGAAGGGAAAAAATTTAGAAGTCTAAATTTTAAAATCAAAGCTAAGAAATTGCTTTTATATATAATTTTGGAAAATGAAATTCTAAATAAAAGGTGAGACTTTATTGATTATGCTTTATAAATAACACTAATATTCCTAAGTGATTCATCAAAATAAAAATCTTCTGGAGGGAGCAAACAAAAATCCTGATGACTCTGAATGTTCAAAAGTAGTAAAGGCTGAGAAGATAATAACTATTCTCTCATGGCTACAATAGGTCCTAGAAACTCTGTGATTTGAGGACTTTTATAACTTGGTTACTGAAGAGTAGGAAAGATGCTACCCAAGTTATCTAGAAACAAATGAGAATATTTATTTTACAGCAAATTTAATAAGTGACCAAATAATTGTTTGTACCCAAGACATACCAGAAATAATGATGAGGTCATTGGGGGAAATATCTAAAATAATTGAATCCATCTGAGAACATGGTCTGGACCTGACATAGAGAGGAACAAGAAGGAGAGTGCCCTGAAGTCATGTGGCAAAGAAGAATCTTTATCTTTAGGTATCTTCAATAAATATTTAGAATGCTTCTGCCTCATAAAACAAACAAACAAACAAAAAACTTCTTTTTTTTTTTTTTAAAGTATAGTAACTTTTTATTGACAGAATCCATGCCTGGGTAATTTTTTTTTTTTACAACATTATCCCTTGCACTCACTTCTGTTCCGATTTTTCCCTCCCACCCTCCACCCCCTCCCCTAGATGTCAAGCAGTCCTATATATGTTGAATATGTCCTAGTATATCCTAGATACAATGTATGTGTGCAGATCCAAGCAGTTTTCTTGTTGCACAGGGAGAATTGGATTCAGAAGCTAGAAGTAACCAGGAAGTAAAACCAAAATGCAAACAGTTTACATTCATTTCCCAGTGTTTTGTTTTGTTTTTTTCCTTTGGGTGTAGCTGCTTCTGTCCATCATTGATCAATTGAAACTGAATTAGGTCTTTTTGTCAAAGAAATCCGCTTCCATCAAATTACATCTTCATACATTATCGTTGTTGATGTATATAATGATCTCTTGGCTCTGCTCATTTCACTTAGCATCAGTTCATGTAATTCTCTCCAAGCTTCTCTGTATTCATCTTGCTGGTCATTTCTTACAGTACAATAATATTCCATAACATTCATATACCACAATTTACCCAACCATTCTCCAATTGATGGGCAGCCTCAGTTTCCAGCTTCTAGCCACTACAAACAGGGCTGCCACAAACATTTTGGCACATACAGGTCCCTTTCCCTTCTTTAGTATCTCCTTGGGGTATAAGCCCAGTAGAAACACTGCTGGGTCAAAGGGTATGCACAGTTTGATAACTTTTTGGGCATAATTCCATATTGCTCTCCAGAATGGTTGGATTTGTTCACAGCTCCACCAACAATGTATCAGTGTCTCAGTTTTCCCACATCCCCTCCAACACATCATTATTTTTTCCTGTCATCTTAGCCAATCTGACAGGTGTGTAGTGGTATCTCAGAGTTGTCTTAATTTGCATTTCTCTGATTAATAATGATTTGGAACACTCTTTCATATGAGTGGTAATGATTTTAATTTCATCATCTCAAAATTGCCTGTTCATATCCTTTGACCATTTATCAATTGGAGAATGGCTTGGTTTCTTATAAATTAGAGTCAGCTCTCTATATATTTATCAGAACCTTTAACTGTGAAGATGTTTTCCCAGTTTGTTACTTCCCTTCTAATCTTGTTTACATTAGTTTTGTTTGTACAGAAGCTTTTTAATTTGATGTAATCAAAATTTTTCTATTTTGTAGATCATATTGGTCTCTAGTTCATCTTTAGTCACAAATTTCTTCCTCTTCCACAAGTCAGAGATAAACTATCCTATGTTCCTCCAATTTGTTTATAATTCATTCTTTATGTCTAAATCCTTGGACCCATTTTGATCTTATCTTGGTATACGGTGTTAAGTGTGGGTCCATGCCTAATTTCTGCCATACTAATTTCCAGTTATCCCAGCATTTTTGTCAAATAATGAATTCTTATCCCAAAAGTGAGGATCTTTGGGTTTTCAAACACTATATTGCTTTATAGTTGACTATTCTGTCTTTGAACCTAACCTGTTCCACTGATCAACTAATCTATTTCTTAGCCAATACCAAATGGTTTTGGTGACTGCTGCTTCATAATATAGTTTTAGGTCAGGTACAGCTAAGCCACCTTCATTTGATTTTTTTTTCATTAATTCTTTTGAGATTCTTGACCTTTTATTACTCCATATGAATTTTGTTATTTTTTCTAGATCATTAAAATATTTTCTTGGAAGTCTGATTGGTATAGCACAAAATAAATAAGATTAGTTTAGGGAGTATTGTCATCTTTATTATATTTGCTCGACCTATCCAGGAGCCTTGATATTTTCAATTTTTTAAGTCTGACTTTATTTGTGTGGAAAGTTTTTTGTAATTTAGCTCATATAATTCTGACTTTCCTTTGGTAGATAGATTCCCAAATATTTTTATGCTGTCGACAGATTATTCTGAATGGAATTTCTCTTTGTATCTCTTGCTGTTGGATTTTGTTGGTGATGTATAAAAATGCTGAGGATTTTGGGGATTTATTTTATAACCTGCAACTTTGCTAAAGTTATGGATTATTTCTAATAGCTTTTTTGTAGAATCTCTAGGGTTCTCTAAGTATGCCATCATATCATCTGCAAAGAGTGATAGTCTGGTTTCCTCACTGCCTATTCTGATTCCTTTAATCTCTTTCTCGACTCTTATTGCCGAGGCTAGTATTTCTAATACAATATTGAATAGTAATGGTGACAGAGGGCAATCTTGCTTCCTCAGATCTTACGGGAAAGATTCCAGTTTTCCCCATTGCATATGATGCTTACTGATAGTTTTAAATATATGCTCCTGACTATTTTAGAAAAAGTCCATTTATTCCTATACTCTCAAGTGTTTTATTAGGAATGGATGTTGGATTTTATCAATGTTTTTCTGCATCTATTGAGATGATCATATGGTTTTGTTAGTTTGCTTATTGATATAGTCAATTATGCTAATAGTTTTCTAATATTAGAACCCTGCATTCCTGGTATAAATTCTACTTGATCATAGTGTATTATCCTGTGGATGATTTTCTGTAATCTTTTGCTAATATTTTTATTTAAGATTTTAGCATCAATGTTCATTAGAGATTGGTCTATAATTTTCTTTCTGTTTTCAACCTACCTGGTTTGGTATCAAGTACCATGTCTGTGTCGTAAAGGGTTTGGTAGGACTCCTTCAGTCCCTATTTTTCAAATAGTTTATATAGCATTGGGGTTAATTGTTCTTTAAATGTTTGGTAGAATTCACATTAAATCCATCCTGGTCCTGGGATTTTTCTTAGGGAGTTGGTTAATAAGCTTCTATTTCTTTTCTAAGATGGGACTTTTGGGATATTTACTTCTTCCTCTGTTAATCTGGGCAATTATATTTTGAGGGTATTCTTCCATTTCATTTAAGTTTCAATTATTGCCATAAAGTTGGGCAAAGTAATTCCTAATTATTGCTCTAATTTCCTCTTCATTAGTGGCAGTTCTCCCTTTTTCATTTTTAAGACTTAAAATTTGATTTTCTTCTTTCCTTTTTTTAATCAGATTTACTAAGGGTTTGTCTATTTTGTTGGTTTTTTCATAGAACCAACTCTTAGTTTTATTAATTAATTCAATAGTTTTATTACTTTCAATTTTATTGATCTCTTCTTTTATTTTTAGAATTTCAAGTTTCAAACAAAAAACTTCTAAGGAAGTAATGTTGCATTTAAAAGTTTTTTGGGGTCACATTTAATAGAACAATAATGTACCTTTAATGTTCAGTACAATGGAACACAAAATTAACCATAATTTACAATCAGGTTAAATGAAATATTCATTGTCTTTTGATAATAGTGCTGAATTCTATGGGGATTCACATTATTATCAAGAACTTGGATAAAAGCAATATTCTATCTTGTCCAATTTGTAAATGACAAAAAAGCTAGTATAAATAACTAACATTTTATAGAATATAATGGATTCAAAAAGTCATTGGACGCTCAAATAAAACCTAAAGAGGGAAATAATAGTAGAAACAGCTTTGGATTTAGAGTCAGAGTAACTGGAGGAAGATCTTATTCTGTCACTTATTTCTTGTATAGCCTTGAGCAAATTACTTAATTTTTTGTATTTAATTTCCTAATCTTAAAAATGAAGAGATTGGACCAGATGACCTTCCTTTCAATCCTAATTCTGTCATCATATTCTAATTATATACCAATTATAATCAATACCCTTAATTGTAATTTTTGATTCAAAATGCTATTTATTCATTAAGAGTCCATTGAAATCCATAATATCAGAATTAACACTGCCATTTTACAGATAAGAAAACTGAAACCTAGAATTGTTATGCTATTCTGAAAAAAATTCAGTGTATCTTTTCATGTTACCATATAGAATTTTTATTGTTATTATCAGTACATTCCTTTTCCAATAGCTCATCACAAGATAGAAACAATATAAGATTCTGTTGTGGGCAAGGTAATGAATAAATACTCCTCCATCTTATAAAGTAACAGATATATTTTTTAAATAAAGTCATAAGCAGCCTACTACAAGCTGCTATTAGCCAGCTGCTTCAAGATTCTGAGAATTAATAAGAGGGAATCCTTCCCTCAATTCACTTTCATAATACCCTGAAGTTTAATTGTTTTAATTGCTTTTCAGTTGTTGTTTTTAAAACAGTCTAAATGTACTTTTGATACTATATCCCAGTGATATTTATAGCATGTGCTACATTTTATAATCTCATAATGAAATGAAAGCATATGCAATCTAATAAATATAATTTGGAGGGGGAAAACATATATGACACCGAATTTCAATTTTACCCTGTGATGATCTTCTAGCCTAAAAATTAGCAGCAGAGCATTTATGAGAAGGGAAACAGTGTGAAGCTGTTAACCAACCTGTGTTGCCCTTTTGTAGCAATAAGTTGAGGGTCATAAATTAAAAGGGTATCCTTGGATGATTAATGATTAGGCAGTGTTTCCTTTAAAAAGTTTTACAAGATGCTATTTAATATGGCAAACACAGAAATACATACAGCACTAACTAACTTATAAATTTCCAAGCAATAGGTTCTCCACCCGTGTTCCAAGATAATCCAAAAGCATTCTAGCAGACCAGTGTAATGGGGTTACTGCAATGTGGCCAGGAGCCTTTTCTTATGTATTATGTGTATTATATTTCCACCAGCTATGAGATGCTCTGGGTGCTCATAAGATCACATAATTAAAGTTGGAATGGACCTTAGGAATCAAATCCAATACCATTTTATAGATCCTGACAAAGCCAGCAAGTCACAATACTATTTGACTTATGAAGAGAATCTCTTATTATGCACATTGAAATAGTTCAGGATGTGAATGTAGCATCTTTAATGAGCATGTTTATTACTTCTTTATAGTAAGAGAGATGATACTCTAACTTTGTAGACTGTTAGAATGAAATGAAATAAATAATGAGGCGCCAATGACATTTACTACAATCTCTAATTTCAAAGGAGGTTCTCTATTGAAAATTTCTTTTTTCTTTCACTTTGCTAGTAGGATACCTTTTGACACAATGATACTGAAGTAGGAATAGCATGTGGAGATTTGCAATTTTAAAATTACAAAGATGATTCAAGATCAAATGCAGATATGTAGTTGCTCAAGAACACATAAATACATTTAAGTAGATCTATTTTGCATTTGTACTTTGTAAAATAGATGACATATATTGTATATTCATCTTTAAAATAATTATTAATTCATTTACCTTAATATTTATATAAAAGAAAACCTATGATTTTTTTTTCAGCCAAGCCAAGAGAGATAAGAAGACACTGTAAGTGCTCAGTAGTTTTCAGGGACTGTGCTAAGCACATGTATATGCATAAGCAAAAAGAAGAATAGTGTTTGTTGTCATGGAAGAAGTCAGTATGTTACAAGAAGTTGAAAGGCAGAAGTTACTTATTAGAAAGACTATGGGAAAGGCAGAAATGCTGTAACAAGAATGGAGCATGACTAGCTTGGACTATTTTCCCAAAATGAATCTTTGACAGAAACTTATCATAGGGGAAAAGGGCAGCATGGTTTAAACAGGACTGTTTAAGGGGGGAAAAAAGGCCTCTAAAAATTGAAATAAATACAGAAATGTTCCCCAAAAATTGAAGCAAATTCCTGAACTAGAATGCAGTTTAGTCCTTGGGACGAGGTATATGGAGAAGATCAGTCTAGAAAGGAATGTAGACACTATATACAAAGGTCTTGAATCACTTCTATACAGTCAAGTCATACCATACTGATTAGGGGTATAAGCCTGGAAAATTATAGGGTGTTTTCAGTACCTTATTAAAAGATTTGGGTTGACATTGTAAGTTTTTAAACTTTTTCTGTATCTACTGGCCTTTGTGGAACACCTATGCCTTCTGCAAAGTTCCCCAAAAATCCCCATTTAATTTCTTATGCATATATTGTACATGCAAAATATATTGAAACTGCAATGGGGAAAGACATGCCATGAAGACATAACTGTAACTGTGGTTTGGAAGCCTAAGCATCCCTCAAACAGAATAGTTTCCTTGAACAAAAAAAAGCAGATCATCATACTATCATCTAATATTATACTTCTAATATTATCCCAAATAACCCCTCAATTTTTCACAATCATATTTATTAGTCAAGAACAGGAAATAAAAAAGCAGTCAATATTTGACTTTTGACTTATGGTGTAGAACCAAATGATAATTTTCACACAATTTGCATTGGCAGTTAGAGTGGAAAAAGCATTTTAGAAAGGCACTCTAAGTAACGGTATCTTAATGCTATTTCCCCACTGTAATCACTGGAAAATCATCCAATAGAAACTACTGTAGTACAATGGGTACCTTCCTCCCAGTCTTCTCCCTGCTTTTCAACTCCTTATAACATCTTGTCTTTCCCCACTGAACGTGGAGCTTAGATAATCTGAATTCTCAATTGCATTGTGGTTTAGTACCTGTCTGATTGGGATTAATTCACTTACCTTTCTAGTCTAAATTTTCTCTTCTGTGAAATGAAAGGTTTAGACCAGACAATCTGAAAGTTTCTTTCAAGATCTATAGCGTTATCCTATGATATTTGTGCCATGGAAATTCTGTAATCTATAGGTAATAAATGCCAACCTAGATATTCACATGCAGAAACATGTATTGTATAAATATATGACATTGGTCATAGGAAGCAAACAGTTTTATAATTATACCAACTGAGTAAATCCATCAATTAATATGCATTTATTAAGTACCAATTATGTGAAGGCATAGTACTAAGTGCTGAGAATATAAAGAAAGCCAAAATCACAATTCCTTCTGTTCATATCCTCTGGCCATTTATCAATTGGAGAAGGACTTTTATTCTTATAAATTTCATACAGTTCTTTATATGTTTTAGAAATGAGACCTTTATCAGAAACACTAGTTGGAAAGATATTTTCCCTGTTAATATTGTTTCTATTGGTTATTTGTGCAAACACTTTTTAATTTAATATCATCAAAAATGACCATTTTGCCTTTTTCATAATGTTCTTCTTTGGTCATAAATTCTTCCCTTCTCTAAAGATCCAATAGATAAATTATCCTTTGTTCTATTTTTTAATGGAATTTCCTTTTATGCCTGAATCTTCTACCCATTTTGACCTTATTTTGGTATGGGGTGTGAAACACAGTTCTATTCTGAGTGTTTGACATTATTTTCCAGTTTTCTCCGCAACATTTGTCAAATAGTGAGTTCCTATCTCAGAAGCTGGAATTTGGTAGTTTATGCAGCACTATTATATTTTTTAGTACCAATGGTTTTGATTACTGCTGCTTTATAATACAGTTTTAGGCTTGGTACTGCTAAGCCACCATCCTTTGTATTTTTTTCATTAATTTCCTTAATATTCTTGACCTTTTGTTCTTCCAGATAAATTTTATTATTATTTTTTCTAGTTCTATAAAATAATACTTTGGCAGTTTGATTGGTATGGCACTTAACAAGTAGACCAATTTAGGCAGAATTGTCATTTTTATTACATTAGCTCAGCCTAGCTATGAACAATTTAGTTAATATTGCTTAATATGATTTTTAAGTTTGGTGCTGCTAAGGCACCATCTTTTGCATTTTTTTTTCATTAAATCCCTTGATTAACCCTTACTTTGTAAATCCCAGAGACACCTTATTATTTCTGTATTCAATTATGAAATCCATGATTTGCTATAGAACATCTTTTACAAACTATTACTTTGTTATCACTCTAGTCTTTTTATGTGTTACTTCTCTCTACTGTAGAATCCATTTTGTACTGGACTGCTTGCTTCACAATACCTTAACTCTTGACTATAAAAGTGTACATACCATTTCACCCAACAGTGTCATAACTGAGTCTATATCTCAAGGAAATCATAAAATATTGCTCTTTTTGTGGTAGCAAAGAATTGGAAAATGAGTAGATGCTCATAAATTGGGAGATGGGTAAAGAAATTGTAATATATGAAGGTAAATGAATATTATTATTCCATGAAAAATGATGAAGAAGCTGATTTTAGAAAATCCTGGAAAGATTTACATGAACTGATGCTGAATGAAATAAGCAGACCCAGGAACACATTGTACAAAATTACAGCAAGAATATGTGGTAATTCATTATATAAAGCTTGGTTCTTCTCAGTGGTTCAATGAATAGACTTTGGACGGAAGAATGACACTGACATCCAGAAAAAGAACTATAGAGACTAAGTGTAAATCAGCACATGCTATGTTCACTTCATTTTTCTGTTGTTTTTTTTTTTTAATCTCTCCCATGGTTTTACCTTTTTGTTCTGATTTTTCTCCTCCATCATGACTCATAAAGCAACATCTAATAAAATATATAAATTTATAAGGGAGAAAACTAATTATAGTTACTCAATAGACAAAATGGATGCTTCTTTTTCCTCTGCTTTGGTTTCCTATGTTTTCTATTTTGCTCTCTTCTCTCCTCTCCTTTTTCTTTCTTTTTTAAATTTTTACTAATGCTTTTAAAGAAATTTGTTAGAAGGAAAAATATGTTTTGTGAAATACTGTAATCTCTTGTGTCCTACTTCAAATTCTGATGGCTGGGGTTAGGAATATGAATATTCTCTATCTTGTATAAAGAAGCTATAATTTACCAGAAAAGCTAATATATTGTTTATGAAACCTTTTTACTCACTTAGCACAGAGAATAAACTCCTTTCCTCTCTCTGCTATTACATGTATTATTTATGCTTAAGCGATTTCTGAGTTAATGGCAAAAATATGTATAAAAATGATAAAAATGTTGATATTTGATGTGGAAATGCATGTTTAGTGGCTACTGTGTCTGTTCCATATAAGTGACAAGCTGAGAAACAGCTCCTTTTGGCATCTTTCTTCATCTAAATATTTTTATTACTTTTTTGCAGGGGAGAGGTATTTATGAACCATATCTCATTTCAACCTCAATTCCAAAACCATTTAATGAGCAGATGCTATGTGTGAGACACTGTGCTGGGCACTAGGGAAAAGAACAGAATGAAAAGAGACATTTTGCTTAGGCTTACATTTTACTAAAAAGAATAAAATGCAAAAATCCATGTGTGCCCATCCAGAGTGATGATCCAGAATGTTTGCACTATTAGTGAATTGTTTCCTAACATGAAGCTGCCAAATAACCTCCAGCTGTCAGGATATACATGACTTATGAAGAGTTTTTCTTCAAGGAATGCTTGAACAAAATAGTCTCTCCATGTCTCATCCATTCATTTAAATTTTATTGTTATGAATTCCATTGTATGCTTGTCACTACATACTGCAAACAGCAGACTGTGGTTTCTCAATGGAAATTTGACATATTAATATATACATATGCAAATACACATATACACACATACATATACAGACATACAGGCATATGTGTGTGTGTGTTTGTGTGTGTGTGTGTGTGTGTAAGTGTATATGCATATATATAAATATATGTGTGTGTATAGACACACACACACATATATGTGTATGCATATTCCAAAGCCATTTTGGACCTTGATTAAAATCTTCTAGCAATAAGAAATAGTTCCTTTAAGGTCAGAACTCTTTTGTTAATAGAAATGTTTAAACTGTGGCTGAATGACCATTGAAGTTGTAGAAAAAGGTCATGAATTCACATGAAGTCAGAAAATAGATTATTTCAAGCATCTGTTTCAACCCTAAGCAAGAATGTAAGGATTAGCTAAAACTCCAAATAACCTAGGACAATTTTCTTAAGAACAACTAATGAATTGCTCTCTTAGAAATGTGGTAAATGTATTGAAAAAAGGAACTTTTATGTTTTTTCCTAACTCTTGAAAGCAATTGTATATACTCACATTGAAACTCACAAAATTCTGTGATAAACCAAGAAACATTGTTATCCTTATTTTGTAGATGAGAAAATTAAGATCAAATAGCCAAGTGATTTTCTGAAATTCATATAAGTAAAATACGGAAGTATCAAGACTAGATTCAAAGCCTTCCAACACTAGATTAACTCATTGACTGACAATCATCCAGAATTGCTGGTGAACAAATTTCCTGAAGAAGAAACAGTTAGCACTGATTTATCTCTGGTAGTTAGGAACATTATTTGAACAAATCCAGCACTATTAAAATAAACATCTACATCGTACCATTAGTGTGTTGAGTATAGGCACACTTTTAGGCATGTCATTATTCTTACACCCACAGAAGAATAAAACAAAAACAAATAAATAAATAAAAAAAAATGATTTCAATTGCTTTCAAAATGATAAACAACAAATGTAAGAGAGTATAAAAAACAGCAGAAATCAACCTTGCATTTTTCAGCATGGCACCTTCTTGATTTGGGCACAGTTGCTGCTGCAGGCACAGCCCATTATAAATCCAAGATTACTCATTTTTGCCACAAATAATATTTTCATTAATTTCAAAACCCCTCAGGAATACATAGCATTTTATAAGATTCCCATCCTCTGTGGCTCCAGGGAACCATCCCCTAGGTCTGCAAAGGATGAGAACTCAGTACCCTAATATCATCAGCTTAGATGTATGACCACAAATGGAAGGGTAGCTGATGCTTATCATGTTGAATGACATGGGATTTATTTGTTCCTTTCTCTTTCTTCATGAGAATGAAATACAACCCCACCTTCTCTTTTCCTATTTCTGACTCATTCTTTTTCTCTTTCTTGTCAGAATATCTAAAATCTTTCCTTTAGTCACTTCTTCAGAGTAAGGTATTTAAGGTCTCTTCCATCAGTGTTTCCTTTTGTCAGTTATTCTCTCTCCCTTTGTATACCTCTAGTGAATCCATCACAGTGTCTCACTTTCTGTTCTTGAGTTTGTTTTAGTAGCTTCCTGTTTCCCTGTCTCTGTCTCTCTGTTTATATCTATAGTTCTGTTTCTTCCTGTCTCTGTTTTTCTGCCTTTTTCTGTCTCTTTCTCTGTACCACTCTGTTTTTCTACATCTCTTTGTCACTGTCTTTCTGTCTCTGTGTAGGTGATTGTCTGTGTCTCTTTGTGTGTTTCAGTTGCTCTGTATTTGTCTATCTCTGTCTCTCTCATACACACACACACACACACACACACACACACACAATGCCTATTGGGGAATAAATCCTATAGTAACAAATTTAATCTTCTTAATGCATACAAATGAACCATCTTTATTAAAACTTCTATCAACAAAGGCAAACCAAAATGAGGACAACTAAAAGATAATAAAGTCTAAAGTACCTCTTTACCCACATGGATTTTGTAGTTGGTTAGAAGCATCAATAGTAACACCTCCTTATCAAAGTGATGCTTTTGAAGCATTCAGAAGAGTAACTGAAGAGGTGTAAATAGTAGTTAAGCACTCTTCCATGGACTTCTTTTCAGCAAACAGTGTCTCTTGATATCCTTGAGGACCAGATGGAGTGAGGAGATATAGGGTGAATGATAGTACACTTAGATGATTCGCAGTTACTGAACAATCAGACCAAAAGTATATGGCTTCAAAGATCAGTGATAACTTGCAGGGAAGTCTCTAAAGCTGTGCCTCTACTAACTATTGTTAATACTGTCTGTTAAATATATCTTTATAATACTTGGAAGACATAGATATTAATAAAGGCATTTATATAATGTTTAAAAGTTTATAAATAAATTTATATATGATATCTAATTTGGTATACATATATTCCATGAAGTATACTTTTTGCCCTATTAAAGTGGAGGGACATGAGGCTCTGAAAGAGTAAGTTATTTTTCCATAGTGATGAAGTGATGAGTGAGATGATGATCTGCTCATTTCCCTTATTAAATGAGGCAACATTCAGATACAGGTTTTTCTGTATACAATTGTAATGTTGAAAGGCACCACAACATGTTAGTATGCATATATTATTAGATTGGGAAAGGAAGTTAACCAAGACAATCACCTAACAGAAATTAGTTCGAAACAGCAGCAAAGACCAAACAACATCAGCAGTGACAGCAACAATTACAAGGTGGAGCTAAGATATTAAATTCAGGAATTCATCTGAATTCTTCCCCGAACCCCTCCAAATAACTTTAAATAATGACTCAACAAATTCTAGAGTGGTAAAACCCACAAAAAGATGGAATGAGACAATTTTCAGCCCAAGACAATTTAGAAGGTCAGCAGGAAAAGTCTGTCATACCTGGCTGTGAGTGGAGTACAATACAGTTTAGGCAGTGCCATTATAGCCCTGACCTTACAAACCAGACACAAGCACTGGGAACTACTGAATTAATAGCAGGAGCAGCTATTTCCAGAGCTCTCAGTTCACAGACACTAAGGAGGTCAAACTGGCCAGAAGGATATTACAGGGTTCTATTTGCTAGCACTGAGGCAAGGATCTGTTGCTTACCTATATTTAAATCAGAGTAACAGTCCTGGATGCAAGTCCCAAGGCAAGAAGGAGCACCAGCATATCAGAACTTGCTACTAGTAAAGTAAGAAACCTCTTCATAGTTCTGGCCCAGAAGAGAGTTCTTGTGATCAACCACAGACCACAGGATGAGCCAGAAAAGTTGTAAACTCTTGTCTTTAGAGTATAATTATTTGGAAGAATTAAACTTGCAGGTCATTATAAGTATCTCTCAAAAAAAAGCAGCAGAAAACCCCTGACATTTGGAACATTGGGCCTTCTGCCCTGGAAGCATAGCCCTACTTTTTTTTTTCTTTTTTTTATTTACAGGTTATATGTATGAGTAACTTTACAGCATTAACAATTGCCAAACCTCTTGTTCCAGTTTTTCACCTCTTACCCCCCACCCCCTCCCCCAGATGGCAGGATGACCAGTAGATGTTAAATATATTAAAATATAAATTAGATACACAATAAGTATACATGACCAAACTGTTATTTTGCTGTACAAAAAGAATCAGACTCTGAAATATTGTACAATTAGCTTGTGAAGGAAATCAAAAATGCAGGTGGGCATAAATATAGGGATTGGGGATTCAATGTAATGGTTTTTAGTCATCACCCAGAGTTCTTTCTCTGGGCATAGCTGGTTCAGTTCATTACTGCTCCATTGGAAATGATTTGGTTGATCTCATTGCTGAGGATGGCCAGGTCCATCAGAACTGGTCATCATATAGTATTGTTGTTGAAGTATATAATGATTTCCTGGTCCTGCTCATTTCACTCAGCATCAGTTCGTGTAAGTCTCTCCTGTTGGTCATTTCTTACAGAACAATAATATTCCATAATATTCATATACCACAATTTATTCAGCCATTCTCCAACTGATGGGCATCCACTCAGTTTCCAGTTTCTAGCCACTGCAAAGAGGGCTGCCACAAACATTCGTGCACATACAGGCCCCTTTCCCTTCTTTAGTATCTCTTTGGGATATAATCCCAGTAGTAACCCTGCTGGATCAAAGGGTATGCACAGTTTGATAACTTTTTGAGCATAGTTCCAAATTCATAGCCCTACTTTTTAAAAAAAGTTAAAAGTCAAGTAATGGGCTAGAGAAAATGAGCAAACAACCAAAAAAGATTCTGACCATAGAAAGGTAATATGGTAACAAGAAAGACCAAAATACACACTCAGAGGAAGATAACAATGTCAAAGCTCTTACATTCAAATCTTAAAGAAAAAGATATAAATGTGTTTCATGGAAGAGTGATGCAAAAAAAAAAAAATGAGAAATACGTTAACACCTTGGTAAAGACAATACAGAATATTGAAGAAAATAAAAACTAAAACTAAAACAGATAAGGCCAAATCCTAAAGCATAAACAAAATATCAATCAGAACTGGCCAAATGGAAAAAGAGACACAAAAATTCCCTGAAAAAAAATAATAATAATAAACCTTAAAAAGTAGATTTGGAGAGATGAAAAAGGAGTAACAAAAGCTTACTGAAGAAAATAATTCCTTAAAATTTAGAATTGAGCAAATGGAAAATAATGATTTTATGAGTGCAAAAAAAAAAATCAAAAAACCCAAAAGAATTAAAAATGTAGACAATGTGAAATTTCTTATTGATAAAAGATCTTTAGATCCAGGAAAGATGAATTATTTTTTAATTAAAGTTTTTTTTTAATATAAACATGGATTATTTTTCAACATTCACCCTTACAAAACCTTTTATTCTAATTTTTTCCTCCCTTCATTCCACCATGCACCCTAGATGGCAAGGGACCCAATATATGTTAAACACATGCAATTGTTTTATATGTATGTATGTATATATATATATATATATATATATATATATATATGTATGTATATTTCCACAAATATCAGGTTGCACAAGAGAAATTAGATTAAAAGAGGGAAAATTGAGAAAGAAAACTAAATGCAAGCAAACAACAATAAAAAAGAGTGAAAATACTATGTTGTGGTCCCATCAGTTTGCACTGTCCTCTCTCTGGATGCAAATAGCTGTTTTAATCAAAAGAGCATTGGAAGTGGCTGAATCATCTCATTGTGAACAAGAGCCATGTCCATTAGAATTGACCTTTTATAATCTTCTTGTTGCCATGTACAATGATCTCCTGGTTCTGCTCAATTCCCTTAGTATCAGTTCATGTAAGAGCTTCAGGTCTCTCTGAAAATATGCTGCTGATCATTTCTTATACAACAATAACATTCCATAATATTCATATACCATAACTTCTTCAGCTATTCTCCAACTGATGGGCATATACTGAGTTTCCGGTTTCTTGCCACTACAAAAAAGGGCTGTCACAAACATTTTTGCACTTGTGGGTCTCTTTCTCTCCTTTAACATCTCTTTGGGATATAAACCCAGTGGAAACATTGCTGGGTCAAAGGGCATGCACAGTTTGGTAACTCTTTGAGTATAGTTCCAAATTGCTATCTTGAATGGTTGTATGCATTTACAATTTCACCAACAATGTATTCATGTCCCATTTTTCCCATATCTCTACAATCTTTGTCATTATCATTTCCTGTCATTTTAGTCAATCTAAGAGTTGTGTAATGGTACCTCAGAGTTGTCTTAAATTGCATTTCTCTGATCAAAAGTAATTTAGAGTATCTTTTCATATGACTAGAAATGGTATTAATTTCTTCATCTCAAAATTGTCTCTTCATATCCTTTGATCATTTATCAATTGGAGAATGAATTGAATTAAAAATAATTCCTTTCTCTATATATTTTAGAAATGAGGTCTTTATTAGAACCCTTGAATATAGTAATGTTTTCCCAGTTTATTGCTTCCTTTATAATCTTGTCTGTATTGGTTTTATTTTTATAAAATATTAACTTAATATAATCAAATATATCCATTTTGCATTTCATAAAGTATTCTAGTTCTTTGGCCACAAATTCCTTTTTTTCCTATCCATTGTTCTTCTAATTTGCTTATAATATTCCTCTTTCTGTCTAAATCATGAACCCATTTTAAACTTATCTTGTTATATACAATGTTAGATGTGAGTCAATGGCTAGGTTCTGCCATACTAATTTTCAATTTTTTCAGAAGTTTTTTTCAAATAGTGAGATTTTATCCTAAAAGCCGGGGTTTTGGGGTTTGTGAAATACTAGATTACTATCATTGTTGACTATTTTGTCCTATGAACTTAATATATTGCACTGATTGACTACTCTATTTCTGTCAGTAACAAATGATTTTAATGACCACTGCTTTGTGATATAGTATAGTGTTGGTACAGTTAGGCCACCTTAATTTGTTAGTTTTCCCCAGAAATTCCCTTGAAATTCTTGACCTTTTATTCTTCCAAATGAATTTTGTTGTTCTTTTTTCTAGAACTATAAAATAATATTTTATGAATTTGATTGTTATGCCACTGAATGAGTAGATTAATTTAGGTAGTATTGTCATTTTTATTATTTTAGCTTGGCCGACTCATGAGCATTTGAAATTTTTCCAAGAGATTAAATCTGACTTTATTTGTGTGGAAAGTGTTTTATAATTGTGTTCATATAATTCCTGGTTTTATATTAGCAGATAGTCTCCCAAATATTTTATATTATCCACAGTATTTTTAATGGAATTTTTCTTTGTATCTCTTGCTCCTGAACTTTGTTGATAATATTAAAATGCTGATGTTTTACATGGATTTATTTTGTATCCTGCAATTTTGCTAAAGTTATGAATTGTTTCTAATAGTTTTCTATTGATTCTCTAGGATTCTCTAAGTATGCCATCATATCATCTGCAAAGAGTGGTAATTTATTTTTTTCATTATCTACTCTAATTACTTTAATCACTTTTCTTCTCTTACTGCTGAAGGAAACATTTGTAATACAATATTGAATAGTAATATTGATAGTGGGCAACATTGTTTTATCCTGATCTTATTGGTAACAGTTCTAATTTCTTCTCATTACATCTAATGCTTTGAATAAATGCTGTTAATCATTTTAACGAAAACTCCATTTATTCCTATACTCTTTGTTGGGTTTTTTTTAATAGGAATAGGAGTTGGATTTTGTCAAATGCTTTTTCTGAATCTATTGAGATAATCACATTATTTTTCTTAGTTCGATTATTGATATAGTCAATTATGCTAATAGTTTTCCTAATATTTAACCAGCCTGGCATTCCCGGTATAAATTCTACTTGGTCATGGTGTATAACTTGCTGGGATCTCTTTGCTAATATGTTTTGCATCAATCTTCATTAGGAAAATTGGTTTATAATTTTCTTTCTCTGTTTTGATGCTATCTGGTTTAGTTATCAGCACCATGTCTGGGTCATAAAAACAATTTGGTTGTATTCTCCTTTTCCCTATTTTTCCAAATAGTTTGCATACTATTGAAATTAATTGTTCTTTAAATATTTGGTAGAATTCACATGTAAACCCATCTGACCCTGGAGATTTTTTCTTAAGGAGTTAATAGCTTGTTCAATTTATTTTTCTACAAAGGGACTATTTAACTTCACAACTCCAACAAACATGTTTTAGTGTGCCAGTTTTCCCACATCACCCCCAACATTTGCCCTTATCACTTCCTTTCATCTTAACCAATCTGAGAGGTGTATAGTAATAATTCAGAGGTGTCTTAAGATTTATTTTCTACTCTGTTAATCTGGGGAATCTATATTTTTTTGTAAATATACATCCATTTCACTTAGATTATCATATTTATTGGCATACATTTGGGCAAAATAGCTCCTAATTATTGCTCCAATTTCCTCTTCATTGGTGGAAAGTTCTCCCTTTTCATTTTTGATACCAACAATTTGATTTTCCTTCTTCCTTTATCTGATCAAATTTATGAAAGGTTTATCTATTTTGTTGGGGTTTTTCATAAAACCTGCTGTTACTTTTGTTTATTACCCCAACAGTTTTTTTTTTTCTGATTTCTTGAATTTCCTCTTTTATTTTCAGAATTTCAAATTTGGCATTTACTTGGAGGGGGGGTTAATTTCTTCTTTTTTAGTTGCAATGTCTATTTCATTGTTTTTCTCTTTCTCTATTTTTCTACAAATAGCATCTAGAAATCTAAAATTTCCCATAAGAATTGCTTTGCCACATTCCATAAATTTTGGTATGTTGTTTCTTTATTGTCATTCTCTTAGATAAAATTGTCAATTTTGTCTATGATTTTTTTTTGTTTCACCCATTCATTATTTGGGATCAGATTAATTAACTTCCAATTAATTCTTGGTCTATTTTTCCCTGGCTCTGTATTACATATGATTCTTATTGCATCATGATCTGAGAAAGATGAATTTACTATTTCTGCTTTCTGCATTTCATTTTGACATTTTATGCCTTAATATATGTTCAGTTTTTGTGTAGGCTCCATGCACCATCAAGAAAAAAAGCTCTCTTAACTTTTCTAGGAATTGGGATGCTATATCATTTGTTGTATATATGTTTAGCATTGATATTGTTTCATTATCTGTGGTATTCTTTAGAAAGATACAGTTGCCTTCCTTATTTCTTTTAATGAGATCAATTTTTGCCTTTGCATGATCTGAGATCAGGGTTGCTCCCCCTGCTTTTTTTTTTTTTTTTTTTTTTTAAATTTCACCTGAAGCATAGTAAATTCTGCTCCAGGCTTTTACCTTTACTCTGTATGTATCACTCTGCTTTAAATGTATTTCTTGTAAACAGCATATTGCAGAATTGGGGCTTTTAATCCAATCTGCCATATGCTTTTGTTTTATGGGAGAATCCATTCCATTGATATTCACAGTTAAAATGAATAATTTTGTGTTTTCTGCCATCTTATGTCCCCCAAATTATACTTTTCTCTTTCCTTTCCCCCCTTTTCTCCTCCCCAGTATTTTGTTTCTGAATACTACTTCCTCAAACAGTCTTCCCTCTTTTCAGCCCCTTTCCCTTTCTAATACCTTTCTCCTAATACTTCTGTTTTTCCTTCTATTAGCCTCCCCCTTCTCTTTTCTCTTTCCCCTCCCATTTCCTTATAGGGTGAGTCAAGTTTCTCTATGAAGCCAGATAGGTCTAATATTCTCTCTTTGAGCCAAATCTGATGAGAGTAAGAATTTTTATCCCTATCCCTTCTTTCCCTCAATTATACTAGGTCTTTTTTCCCTTTTCATGAGATGTAATTTACCTCATTTTATATCCATTTTCCTCTTCTTCAGTATAACCGAAGTTATTTCCATGTCAAGTTTATTTTTTATATTTTTCACAATAAAATCAAAGTATATCTGCACTTTTGAAGTATCCCCATGACAGAGATATACTTTTCAAGAATTCTTCAGGAAAGATAATTTATAAATTATTACACAATTTGAAAACCATGATTAAAAAAAAGGACTGAGAAATTATGAAGGAAAACTGTCCTGAGATTCTAGAGACAAAAGGCATAATAGGAATCAAAAGGATCCACTGAACACCTACTGAAAAAGCTTTTTAAATGAAAATTTCCAAGAATGTTATAGCTAAATTCTATAGCTCCGAGGTCAAGGAGAAAATATTACAAACATCTAGAAAAGAACAATTCCTTATCATAGAACAACAGTCAGACTATCACAAGATTTTGTAGCTTTTACATCAACAGAAGGAACGGCTTGAGATATTATACTCTAGAGGGCAAAGGAGTTAATATTAAAACCAAGAATCACCCAGTAAAACTGAGTGTAATCCCTCAAGAGAAAAATAGGTATTTAATTTAATAGAGGATTATGTAGCATGCCTGATGAAAAGACTAGGACTAAATAAAAAATTTGACTTACAAATACAAGATTTGAGGGAATTATAAAAAGTTTAACAGGAAAGGAAAATCATAAAGGACTTAATAAGGTTAAATGGTTTACATTCCTACATGAAAAGTTGATAATTAAAAGAACATTCTTATTTTGAAGACATTAAGAATTAGGATATATAGACAGAAGGGACAGATATGACTTCAATGTAGCTATTCAATTCTAATCTTTTCATTTAAGGTGTTTAGCTTCTATTTCTTAAGGAAAGATTTTGTACTGTAAGCACCTTAGGGTATACTTCACATCCTAAATATTGAAAAGGAGCATGTCTGAATTTTTCTGGAGCTATATGAAATTAGTAGTTCCTTAGAGTTTCTATGGCTTTTGTAGACATGCTTCTAACATTTGCTCCTCAGGTGCACACCTCAAAATATCATCCATGTAATGTAATAACATGACTTTTGGAAATGCTTTTCTTACTGGAGTAAAAGCAGCAGCAACATACATTTGACACAAAGTAAGGCTGTTTTTCATTCCCTGTGGCAAAACTGTCCATTCCTATCTTTTATAAGGCTCAGCTAAGTTAACACTGGACACTGAAAAGGCAAATCTTTTCATATCCTCTTTATCTAGAGAGATTGAATAGAAACAATCCTTAATGTCTATAACTCAAAGAGGCCATTACATAGGCAACTGAATAGGAGATGGAAGTCCAGGCTGAAGAGTTCACATAGTTTCCATCTGCTCATTTACTTTTCTCAGATCAGTCAACATCCTCCATTTTCCATATTTCTTTTTTTTTTTTTTTTTTTTTTTTTACAACAAATACAGGGGAATTCCAAGGACTTAGAGAAGGTTGTAAGTGTCTTTGGTCGAGTTGCTTTTGTACTATATCTAACAAGACCTGAATTTTTTCACCTTGTAAGTGTCACTATTCTACCCACATTGATGTATTGGTTTTCCATTGAATGAGAACAGGTAAGAGTGTTGGCAGGCCTTCAACAGCAGAACTGCCTAAAAAGCCAAAGTATTCAATTGTAATCCTAACTGTTGTAAGAAGTCTCTTTCCCATAGATTGATGGGGATTTTTTCAGTTACAAATGGAGTAAAAATCCTGTTTCACCTTCAAATATCTACCTCAAAGAGGTAGCAGTAATTTCATCTGTTATTGATCTCCTGTGCCAGACATATAGGTGTCTGCCTTAACTTTGGCCAATGACTTTTGGGCAATTGGCACCTGTAATGACTATACGATCTGCACCTGTGTCTTCCAATCCTTCTAATGGTATGCCATTGATACAGATAATGAGCATAGGTTGGTCAGCTATAACAGCTGCAGTCCAGAACAGTCCTAGATTCTGCTGCTTGAATTCAGAATCTGGGCAGCTATTACCAGATTGCTTATTAGGAGTTTGTATCAGTAAATCAGATCTACTACTTCTCCTGGGTGATAATCACACATTGTCTACCTGTATTAGTAACTGGGATATTAGCTACACATTCCCCAGTTTCCCAAATCAGTGCATGGATAGACACTGTTTTGTAAGCATTCTCAGGAGGTGAAATGGTTAAGCCTACTGTCCCTGCAGACAAAGGATCTGTAGGCTGGACAGGGATAGATTTCACCTCTCCAAGGGATATCTCAGTAATCCCAGCTGTATACACCTCTATTCTCCCCAATTGTAGGCCCTTTCTCCCATCAGGTTGCTTCTCAGCTGATTGATCATGTTAGAATACTGAACTTCTGGATGAAATGTTGGCTGCCATCATACCCCAAGTGTTTTTCACCTGGGGCCTTGGAGCCAAGCGCTGCTTCCCATTCCCCCGAGTCAATCTACATTCTGATGCCCAATGGAAGCCTTTGTTGCATTTTGGACATGGTGTTGGGGTCTTGTTCTTCCACCCTGTCTTTTTCAATGTAGATAAGTGATGAAGGCAGGAGAGCCACCATAAGGTTGGTCAAAGATTGAGTCTAGAATCTGGAGTCTGGAGTCTGAAGTCTTCTCTGTGTCTGTGTCTGAGAGCTTCTCATTCCCAGTCCTCTCATCCCTTAAATACCTCAGCATGATTACATTACTAAAGCAACTGAGCATGTGCCAATTGCTTTGCCATGTCATACTAATATATGTCAACTAGAGTGATAACATCATTATATATACATATACATTATATATATATATATATGTATATATATATACATAAACATATACATTAAGTATATGTTTAACTAGAGAATTATTATCCCATCAATCACAGAAGAGGTCCTTAACTATAAGCACCCTGCTGTCCTTCATTCAAGTACCTTTCCAGAGTTCCAGCCTTTTACAGAGTTGAAGAAAAAAAAAACTGGAAATGATGAATATAATCTTGAAATAATAAATGTTTTTAAGCTACTATAATATTAAGAAAGAAATTATAGTTGTTTTCAGATATCTTAAGAGGTCTCGTTTATTTGAGGAAATATATCCTTTTTCTTAGTCCCCAAATGCCAAAACAGAACCAATGGTAGAAGCTACAGAAAGATAGATTTCAGTTAAATATGTGTTCAGAATTATATAATCAGAGACCTGTCACTGTCACAGTAGCCCACCAAATAATAACAATTTCTCCAACAATTAAGATCTTCAACCAAAGGCTAATGACCACATGTTGGGTATATTCTAGAGGGAATTCTGACCAAAGAAAAAGGTTGAAATGTTTTATTTCTCAGACCTCTACACATCTAAGTTTCTGCAATTGTCTTTGAAATAAACTCATAGTCCTTCATCTGCTCTTGTAGAGAACTGTATCATGACTTTTACAAGTAACAAATGTCAACTAAGAAAATACTATAGAGACAAATAAGTGTGGATTTCTTCTTTTAAAACAGATGAAACAGTGTATGGGGTAATAGTGTGAGGAAGACATTTTTAAACATAGTATAATCTTTAACTATTAGAACAAACAAGCAGCAATGATCTATGAACAACTTCAAGAGAGAGGGAAAGCAGCAAGAGGATCAATTGAAAAAATGAATTATGGTTAGCCTGGAAATGATAAGTGTAATTTACTAAAACTGAGTGGATGCACTGAGGTTCAGACAAACAAGCACTTAAGGCTAATCACCAATTGGACAATACTCTATTAGCATCTGCTTGGAAAATAGCCCGCCCCACCATTCTGTGCAGGTTTGATCTGTTGGTGTATAGAGAGATAATGAAGGAGGAGAAATGGGAGGAGTAAGAAAGCCAGAGTGACTCCTGGCTGGATTCATGTGACCATTCCTCTCAGGTCCACAAAGAATTAAGATCAAGGACTTTTGCTTATCCTGACTCCTGATTTTAAAGTGTCCAGGGTGCTAATGCAGTCATCACAGATAAGAGCATTGAAGAAGGAAAGGGAACAAAATAACTATGTACAAGTTCTTATCTAGAACTGTCTAAAATTGGAAAGATTGGGCTGTCTCAAGAGATATTGAGTTCCCCTTCCAACTTGTGGTGATCTTGTAGCACATCACTTCCAATATCAGGTTTCATATTATAATTTTGAGGCTACATAGTTTAGGAGGTATTTTTCACTTGGAATAAAACTATTATGACTCCAGTACAAAAAAAAAAAAACTAATGGATTGTTGATCAGAACATATTGCTTCCAATTCCATCTCTGTGGAATGATTTTACATTATTTAAGCCAATTCAATAAATGTTATTAAACACAAAGAAGGTTTTATTAGATATTATATGTATTAGGGTGGATACTTATCTTGGAAAAGGTATCACCCTTTCCAATGAAGATACAAGACATATATAAGAAATCTAATATCCAATGTAATGCTTCTGATATCACTTTAGGGACAAACATGCCTCAAAAATAGATTGAGGATCTGTTAAGAAGACTTAAAGAGAGTTGGGTAGTAATGTGAGGAACAGAGAGTAGAATGAAGCAAACAAAGATCTGCTATTTATAGTACTTTCTCTAACTCTTTATACTTTGTCAGACATACAAAGAGTAGGTAATTTACTTCTATGGTGGTGAAACTTCCTTGTCCTTCCCTAGTAATAAAAGGACAAAGATAGAGCTGGCACTTCAGTTCACCACTTATGTATAAAATAGGGATAATGATATTTGTTCCATCTTCTCTCTCAGAAAGTTGTTAGGAACAAATTGTTTCTAAATCATAAAAGGGCTAGATAATGGGAATCTATCACTATTGTAAAGTTTTTAAGTGCAGTGTTGATTTCTGAAGATTACTACTCCCTCATTCACAGATATGTTATTTACATTTTCCAAGCTAAAAATGTTATATGAATATTATCAATTCAAGACATTAAAGGCACTTTATTTCTTATATTTCCTTTCTTCATTGGTCCACAAAGTAGATCTATTATACCTTGTGAAGAAGTACATTATTTCCAAATAAATTTTTTTCATCTCCCATATTCTTGTGAGAACTCCTATTATATGTCTGTTGTAAGGCTTAATATTCTTTTTTAGTTTTGTGATTATTTTTAGCAAACCCACTAAGCTCATAATTATACAACATTTTATAGTTTACAAAGCACTACTATCTTGCCTCATATATGCCATTGAGAAGAATGCAATGGAACTTATAAATCAACTTCTCTTTGAGAGGGATCTACCAAGACACACAGATTACAATATCTTGAGGTATTTTTTTGTGATGAAGTTTTAGCAGTCAATGAAAAATATACTCCTTTTTACTGTGGAGACAATTATCTCTAAAGAACACCAAGATTTTTATGGTGTTATATTTCCTCATTGCTTTAATCTACTCATCTATGAGTTTGAGATACATTGCTAAAGTACCAGTGTAGCAACATACCTAACATAGTGTGACATTAGAAGCAAATAAGATCACATTGCTATCCTCCAAAAAGAGCAGATGGAGAATCATACAACCAGAAAAAATCACAGTCAGAAAAATCAGAGCCAGCATGTGAGGGTAATGCAAAATGAAGAACAGGAGGAAATACTAAACTGCACTAGCTCAGCTGCAAGACATCTGAGTAAAACTGCATGTAGAGCAATATTTTTTTTTAATCTTTTTGCATTGCTGTCCTGTCTTTCCTCCCTCTTCCACCCTCCAAAACAAAACAAAACAAACAAAAAAAAAATGGAGTGTAAGGAAAGTTGGGACTATATTAAAATATATTTGTACAACATCTGTTAGCTCTATTCCCACCTCAACTTTTGTAATCATGGTGGTAATTTAAGGCACATAGGACTACCAAAGTGAAACAGAAAATTCAATAATGATATTATGGAGCCAAGTGACCTATGCTAAATCTGCTTTGTTCAAAATTATAACATGATTGTAGATCCACCCTACTTATGAGACAGGATAGTTTCAATCAAAATACTCATTCTTTTCAGGCTACACATATACCATTTAATACCTTGCTAAGGTCCTTAGTATGCTACATGGGAGGAAGGGAAGGGATCAAATTTATTTATTAGTCCCAACTGAATCATGTGCTATCAAATAAGCTCTCTGAGCCACCTGTAATAAATATCAATAATCACCAGAAAATATTCTGAGTTACCTAGAGCAACTCCTAAACACTATACCCTTTTCTTGGTTTGAATGTTTTCTTTATCTAGGATAAACCATATCTAGGAAATAGTTGATATTTCCATCAATAAGATCAATTCCACCCTCAATTTTTTAGCTCTTCTCTATTTCCTCTTACCTCATTCTTTTATATTACTAGGTATGGTGTTTAAAAACAAAACAAAACAAAACAAAACAAAACAAAAAAAAAAAAAAACCATGTAATTAGGCATAGTGAGTTAAGCCTGACTCAGGATGATTCCCTGCTAGTTTAAATCCAATACTGAGACAAAACATAACACTTTGTAAATTATTCACCTATTTATAAAATAAGGTTTATATAAACATAACAAAGAAGTACACGAGTCCCCTATGCTATTTTTGAAATACTTCCAGACATACTGAGCTATTTTATAACCATAGGAACTTCTGATTTTATAACCCCTCCATTTCTCATGAAAACTTCTTCACAGGGTTTCTAGTCATCTAATGACTTTATACAGCTTCCCTGGCATCCGCTGTCTTTTTCAACACAAGTTTGAAGTTAAATACAAGTAATTTGGGTTTTTCATAAATGTGTAAGTATACTTTTATGATTGTATTCCAAGACATAGTTAGCATTGAATTGGAGGAGTTTAAAAGAGAATCCTTGATATTCAATTAGAGATTATTCTTCAGGTTGAACTTGTCATATCCAGTATGAAAACCAAAAGAACAAAGAAAGGAAATCCCAATTAAGATGAAAGAAGTAATATTTAGATTGCAAGAGGAGCTAGAACAAATCATGATTAGTGTTTGATTTGGTTTCAGGTTATCTATGGACTGCCAAGATCCAATTACCTAAGAGAAATTCAAAGACTGGTACTTTCAAAAACATTGAGTTGAAGAGGATTCTGGGAAGATGGTGGAGTAGTTTGGTAAATTTCATGTTCTCCCAATTTCCCCACAAATAGAAGAAAAATTGAGCTTCAGAGCAATCTTGAAAAATCAAGAAGAGTTGGGATAAAACAGGGATCATCCTGATACATATCAGGAAGATCTAAAGAAAAATCCAGGGCCAGGATTAACCTGTGTGAAATGCAAACAACTTCAGGATAGCTCTGCATAAACATTAAGTGGAAAGTCCTGGGTGTAGCCCAGATCAAAGAGAACTTTTTTGCAAAAAACATGAAAACAAACAATTCAAACACACTGCAGCTACAATTAGAATTGTACAGGATTTATCAGCAGCCACAATAAAAGACCACAGATCCTGGAATCACATCTATCGACAATCAAAAGAACTAGGCTTGTGGCCAAAAAATATAATATCCAGCAAAATTGTCTATAATATTGAATGAGAAAAAATGGAACTTCAAAGAACTTGTAGAATTTGAGGACTTTGCATTAATCAAATCCAAACTTAATAGAACATTTAACATATAAGGGTCGATATCAAAGATCACTATCAATGAATTCAATTTGTAAAAATTGTTTATTTTTTTTTAACATGGCAAATTTATAGCATATGTTTAATATTGATATCCACATTATGACAACTCCAAAGAAAGACTGGGGCAGAGTTAGGGTAAGTAATTATGTCATACAAATGAGGTACAAAGAAAGAATAGACACAGAGGCATTAGAGAGAGGAGGAGAGCTCATAGTTTTGAAAACTTAATCGTATTGGGAATGGGATAAATACACAACACTACATATATACTACATATATATATACAGAATTAAAGCAAAGGGTCAGCAGGGATAGGAAAGAAATGTGTAGGTATGTGTGTAGCTATGTATATGTATGTATATATGTATGTGTCTATCTATTCATATCCTTTCTTAACTACAGCCTGCTTGGGGGTGGGGGAATAAAGGGAGCAAATGATAAAGTAAAAAAGATGCACAGCAAAGAACAAAAGAACAATTTACAAGGAAGTAAAGAAAAGGTGGACACTAATAAATATAATGTCTTTTACATACATATACACCCATATTTATGTACTTTCTTGAACTGATATTTGTTGTTATATATTTTGAATTCCACCTGATGTTCTGCTGAGTACATGACAATGTTCTCTTTTATTTTGATTCTTTTTTTTTCTTTTCTTTTTCTCTTTTTCTTTTTTCATATTCTTTTTCTTTAAATAAAATAAAATTGGGAAAAAATAGTTGAAATGAGGTTTGGTATTATGACATGAATACTACTAGAAAACACTTTAAATAGTCACAATCTACATGTTTCAAAATGTTTCCACAATAAATACATATAATCCAAAGAAAACATTCACAATATGTAAGTAATTTCTGCTTATTGACTCTTATATGTTTTGATTTTGACTTAAAATGATTTTTAGTTTCCATTTAGTGAGAGAAGTTATAGGATATTATAGAAATTCAAAAATTGTAAACATGGTTTATCACTAAAAATACATTAATAAATGCCATTACATAGGTAGCATGGCATAATCAATAGTGTTTGATTTAATCTGTTAACTCTTTGTCTCTCTCTGTTTCTACCTAGCCTCCTTCCTTCCTTGTTCTGTTGCTTATTTGGACTTGTAATTTCAATGATGTTGGAAATTTATCAAGTTTAATGTGGAATTAATGTGGAAACTTTTCAAATAAGGCAGTTCAGCAACTACTACATATCTGTAATTTTTAGAGGTAAAGTGAAGCATTGAGATTTTTAGTTATGTGTTCATCATCACATAGCTAATGAGAATGGCTCATAATTATAGTCTGCTTGATTCTAAGTTTATCTTTTATCTGTAGTTTCATGTGACATTTCTTTAAGATTCTAAATTATCTGACTGAAAGAATTGTCATTTACATAATAGTTTAGATACTACATTTCTCAATTGAACCTTAATTTCCTAGAAGTAGATATTGTTAGTCTTATCATTCTCATTCTAAGGTAAAAAAGCTGAGACTCCATAGAATTGATTGTCTTGCCTATGGTCACACAGTTATCAAGTGTCACAGGCACGATTTGACCCAGCTTCCTGAATCTACCTGCAGCATCCTTCCATTATATAAACTTTGCACTTCATGAAAATGATATTTAACAGAGAAATTAAAATAATTTATGGACATAAAGGACAAACAAAAGTATAGAGCACTATTCTAAGAGAATCAAATCGACAAGCAGAAGAAAGAAGTCATTACCTGACTTTGCTAAACATTTCCCCCCAAGATTCATTAAATGTAGTTAATCTGAACGATAATCTTATATGTGTCAGATACCCAACAAACAAACTCAATACTTTAGATCATTTACAACCTTGCTATTACTCACCAGTCTTAATCTACTCAGGTCAGAGGAAAAGTTGAATAATTTGTCATAACAATAATAACATTTTAGAAGAAAAATTGGAAGTTGCAACTCAGAATTATTACCTGCAATCACAAATTATGGTCTTGGCTCATATATCATTGAGAATTATGCTCAGAACAAACTTCTTCCAGAGATTATAATTCATGGCTGCCTAAATGAATCAAAGAAGAATTGCATTTTTGTGAGGACCTTGAAACTTATTTATCACCATGACTTTCATTTACCAGATGAGTTTTAAATGATATAGTTAATTTGTCATTTATTTGTTTTACTCTTATTGCTATACTGGTTTATCTAATTATTGTTATAACAGTATTGCTTTCAAATTGCTTTAGAGTTACTGAGATATAATCTTTTGTATTTATTTAATAAAATAAACAAACAATGAAAAGGTATAGGGATACTAATAAATACAAAGTAATGTGATAGGTATAACATGAGATCCAAGAATAAATAAGAAATATTTATTACCCTTGGGACCTTAAAATCTAGTAGGGATTTCTGTTGGATTCAAAACTTCAACAAATGAATTCAATGAGTCCATTAAGAAATATAAACAATTCTTTGACAGTTTGAAGAGTAAAAGATCATTGGTAACTTTGGGTTTTAGTGAAGTTTAATTGGAAATAACAGCATTTGAGGAGAACTTTATGTGAAATGCAGGATTTTTCAATAAACTTTGGGATAGGTAAAAGGGAATATCAAGATATTAAAGTGTAATGAAACAAGAGTACCTGAAGAGAAATCATCTGAGTAAAGAAAGGTTGAAGCTAAAGCATTCTCATGTCTGACTAATTAAGGAACCACTTATTGATTTTAATTAAATGGAATGTTTCTACAGTAACATGAAAATATGATACATCTATGATTTTATCAGTGTAGGGAATTCCTACAGCAAAAATTATCTCTCCATAAAATAAGATCATGTAGTAAGAATTTAGAGGCAGATTTTGAACCCAAGTTTTCATGGCTATAAGCCTAAAATATTCACTATAAAATGCTGCCATTTTATGAAGAAAATAAATCTGTTAAACACATAAGAAAACATTGTTGAATCAGGGTGGATTTAAATTTACATAAGCCTAAAAGATATGCTAAGGCTTAATTTTTTTTGTAATTTTTTTCTAATTTTTATTTTTAGGACTTTTTATGTACATATATCTATGAATATACATATAAACATGTAATTTTAAGGAAAGAATTACATGTCCCTCAATCTACATATAGATAGATATGTTGCTTTAGTATTATAACATATATATATATATATACATATATACAAATATATATACATATATATATGCACACATATATACAAATATATATTTGTGCCTATATCGGTTATATATATAGCTCCACTATTCTCCTTATTTTTCCTTTCTTCCCTTCTTTCCTGAATCATGACTGTCTAGAGTCTGAACTTTTAACAGGCAGGCACAATGTCTGACCTAAGCAAGAAACAATTAGATGAGGAAATAGATGAGGAAAAAAGCTTGGGAGAGAAGGTATGAGTTTCTGAGACTAAAGTGTTCTAAATGCCTTTACTGATTTTCATAGTTATATGACAGTGTTTAATGAAAAGATCATAATATTTAAAGGCAGAAACTTGACTTAATATCCCAACTTTGTATCTCTAACTTTTTGACTTTGGACATGCTTTTTAATCTCTCAAAGCCTTTGTTTTGTTCATCTGTTTAAAAAAAAAAGCTTGAGAAATATTGTGGATTTTGTTTTAGACGTAGTCATTACCATGGGTGGCCAAAATTTTGACTAGCAGTGCGAGACCAACCCCTGCCTCACAAGCTGAAAAGATTAGTAGGATTAAGGGGGTTATGGATATTGAGAATATGTGGAAGTGGGTAATTAGGAGAGTTATGAGGATGGCACACATTATTAATTTAGTCTTGACAGAGAAATGGCAGCAGGCATTCAGGAAGCAATATAAAGTTATTGGGTGCCTAGATGACAAAGGAGAAAACTTTTGTGAGAGGTGGAAGGATTATGAAACCAGAAATTTATTCTACCTAATTCACAGTTTTGTCAAGGAGCAAACCCTTGATTGCTGGGTAAACAAAAAGCTTGGTGTTCCTGTAAATATCTCGGGAAACACTGGAAATTTTGACAGGCTTAGGAAGGCATTTAGCTTAATGGAAAAATGTTTAGATTCAATACTGCATGACATTTATGTAAGCAAATAATGTACTATAGCCCCCGTTCTACAAAAGCCTGACCCCCAAATTATAAACTACAAGACATAAATTTGCAAAGATTTCAATAATTATTATCCAGATAGCGTGAAAAATATTTTAATTAGTCAACCACACTTGTTCTTTACTATCAGTAGAAGCATGATTCATATTTTAAGTAAATTTATTTTATTGCTAAATTGCCCGAGAGTTGGCATCTTATTCAATTTCCTACCAAGCTACTTATTAGAATCAGTACCATAACAACAATTATAAATATTATCCTGATTGGTGAGTAGAAGCAAATTTGCCTAACTCACTATAGGTGTCCCCAACCATGCTTGACATTCTATCCATCAACAATCTAAACCTGACAAGGTATTCTGTCTTGCTATCTTCCCCATCACTTTTTGTCCAGATATCTGGTCAGGTAAATGGTACAGTTCCTTCTGAAAAGACTATACTTAATAGCTTTGTATCACTACTCACTACTCTCATGAATCTTTTCCAGAACTTCCTATGTCTCCAGTGTATTTTCTGTTTATAATCTAAGGCCTTTTAAACAGAAATACAACTTTAAGTTATCCATACCAAAGAGATCATACAAAAGGGAAAAGGACCCATTTGTTCAAAGATATTTATAGAAACATTTTGTGCTATGGGAAAGAATTATAAATCAAAGGGGTGTCCATCTGTTGGGGAATATCTAAATAAGTTGTGGTATATGAATAAGAAATGATAAGCAGGAGATTTCCAGAAAAACCTGGACTTATATGAACTAATGCTGAGTAAATTGAGCAAAAGCAAGAAAATATTGTACATAGTAAGAGCAAGATTATGTGATGATCAACTATAATACTTTTAGTTCTTCTCAGCAATTCATTGTTCCAAGACAGTTTAAATTCATGATGAAAAATGCTATCCACATCTAGAGAAAGAAAAATGGAATCTAAATACAGGATACTACTTTTGGTTTTGGTTGTATTTATTTTCTAATTTTTTTCAATTTTATTCTGATTCTTGTTTTACAACAATCACATTGTAAAACACATGCTCTTCAACATGTAGAAATGTGTTTAATATGACTGTAATGTACAAACTAAAAACTAATAAAACATAAGCTCTTTGAAAAATGGAAGTTTTATAAGAGTATTTGTCATCAGAATCTCGTACAATTGTAACCACATTAATTTTTTCATTGATTTATATATTGAGTATCTTCTAAATACTGAATTTTCCAGTTTGTTATATTTTTGGTGAGTGTTGAAAGGAGCTAGAGACCTGATCCATGATGTCACTGATGAAAGGAACTCCTAGTGAAGAAACTTTTTACCAAAGTGTCTTCAACCTAAGTCTTAATGAACCTGGAACACTGAAATGATAAACTGTTATTTATCAGAGTCAAAGAGTCAGTTTGCGTAAAGATGGGCCTTGAACTTAGGTCTTCCCCACTCCACAATGTTTCCTAAATTTAATACATCATAATGTTTTCTTCTATAATTCTTATTTTTAAAGAAAGTGCTAAATATGGCATATTAATTGTTAGAATTCTTACAAGATACTAAGTCAGTGGAATTGATAGAGACAATAATTATCTAATCTATCATGGTTCAGTATGATTGAGCTGATCCTACATGGAGATGTTATGGGCCAGAACTTGAAACAAGGTACTAAGTGGAATTGAGAAGGTAATGGTTAAATCTAGTTTACCATTGATTCAATCCTACAACAAATAATGGTTTCCTAGTGATATAATGGTTGGTGTATTCTCAGTGTACAGCATATAAGCAAGAAGCTTTCAGGGCCATGAGGACAAGCCCACTAAAAGACAAGCCCACTCAAGGATAAGCCCACTAGAACACAAGACCATTAGAAGCTCTTGGAGCCTCATCCAGGATTCAGTCGAGTAGATTCACAAGCCAGAGAAGACAACTTAATCTCTGGGAACCAAGATTATAGAAGACCTCAAAGAAAAACTAGCCAAGCCCCAAGTGAAGGAGATAAGACTTTGAAGGAGACAATAAACAATTTGGACTTTAACTCCTGCTTGCATCTGGGGTGATTACACTGAACTGAAACTAAGGCTTCTCCCAGAAGTCCCCCAGGAAACCTGCTCTCAGAGAACTTTATATTTTAGAGAAGATTATTACAATTAATAGGTAAACTGACATAATTTAGAAAATTGTAGATCTTGAAGCAATACATGTCAGGAAGTCATTTAAGTTCAATATTTATTCTTCAGGTAAGCAGAGAGCAACCAAAATATATTTTGGTAAAACAAACAAACAAACATATGTAAATGGATTTGTAGACCTTAAGATATTATAATGTGTAGAGGGCTGAAATTCTGAAAAGGTGTATTTGGATTTCTTATAATTTCTTAGATTTTTAAATCAAATTATTTTATTTGTCAATGGGAAGAGATAATAGGTAATGGTTTCAGTACTCTATCTCAAAGACAATATGAGTCATATTGAAAATTAAATGACATCAAAGATAAATCTTTTATCTATTATGTTTTAATAGGCAGGATATATTTGATCAAATATAAAACTAACTTTTAGAATCCAATTAATTGAAATATTCCTATATATGCCATGTAATACAAGAGAAAGACATCTCTTAAGAAAAACATCTGCTGATTGTTGGAGGGGATGCGGGAAAACTGGGACATTGATGCATTGTTGGTGGAGTTGTGAACGAATCCAACCATTTTGGAGAGTAGTTTGGAACTATGCTCAAAAAGTTATCAAACTGTGCATACCCTTTGATCCAGCAGTGTTACTACTGGGATTATATCCCAAAGAGATTATAAAGAAGGGAAAGGGACCTGTATGTGCACGAATGTTTCTGGCAGCCCTTTTTGTAGTAGCTAGAAACTGGAAACTGAATGGATGTCCATCAGTTGGAGAATGGCTGAATAAATTGTGGTATATGAATATTATGGAATATTACTGTTCTGTAAGAAATGATCAACAGGATGATTTCAGAAAGGCCTGGAGAGGCTTACACGAACTGATGCTGAGTGAAATGAGCAGGACCAGGAGATCATTATATACTTCAAGAACAATACTATATGATGACCAATTCTGATGGACCTGGCCATCCTCAGCAACGAGATCAACCAAATCATTTCCAATGGAGCAGTAATGAACTGAACTAGCTATGCCCAGAAAAAGAACTCTGGGAGATGACTAAAAACCATTACATTGAATTCCCAATCCCTATATTTATGCACACCTGCATTTTTGTTCCTTCACAAGCTAATTGTACAATATTTCAGAGTCTGATTCTTTTTGTACAGCAAAATAACATTTTGGTCATGTATACTTATTGTGTATCTAATTTATATTTTAATGTACTTAACATCTACTGGTCATCCTGCCATCTGGGGGTGGGGGTGGGGGGTAAGAGATGAAAAATTGGAACAAGAGGTTTGGCAATTGTTAATGCTGTAAAGTTACCCATGCATATATCCTGTAAATAAAAGGCTATTAAATTAAAAAAAAAAAGAAAAAAAAAAAAGAAAAACATCTGTTCAAGCATCTATTATCCTTCATCTGAAGTTAAAAAAAAAGAGGGATAGTGATCCTGATCTCAGATCAAACAAAAGCAAAAATGGATCTAATTAAAAGATAGCTACATGTAAATACATGTAGCTGAAGGGTACCATAGATAATAAAGTAACTAAACTATATGCATCAATTGGTATGACATCCAGATTTCTAGAGAGGTTAAGCAAATTGCAAGAAATAGAAAAGTTATACTAGCAGGTAATTCAACCTCATTATGTCAGAATTAGAAAAATTAATTCATAAAATAAATAAGAAGTTAAAGAACTAAATAGAATTTTAGAAAAATTAGATATGATAGACCTTTAGAGAAAATTGAATGGGAACAAAAAGAAATACCATTTTTTTTTCTCTCAGTGATATAAGGAAAATACATTAAAATTGACCATGCAATCAAGCATAAAAATGTCACAATCAAATACAGAAAGATTGAAATAGTAAATACATCTTTTTGAGATCATGATGCAATAAAAATACATGTAATAAAGGGCTGAGGGAAATTAGACTAAGAATTTATTGTAAAGTAATCTAATCCTAAAGAATGGGTGGGACAATGAAGCATAGAAACAATTGATAATTTCATCCAAGAGAATGGCAATACTGAGACAACATATCAAAATTTGTGAGGTGCAGCCAAATCAGTTCTTAGAGGAAATTTTATATCTCTAGATGCTTACTTTAAAAAAGAGAAAGAGAACAATGAATTGTGCATGCAACTAAAAAAGCTAGAAAAAAAAACCAAATTTTAAACCAATTAAACACCAAATTTGAAATTCTGAAAATAAAAGGAGAGAATAATGAAATTGAAAGTAAAAAAAATGAACTAATATACAAAACTGAGTTAGTTTTATGAAAAAATATAATAGATCAATATTTAGTTAATTTTATTAGAAAAATAAAGAAAACATCAATTTGTCAGTGTCAAAAAAGTAAACGGTGAACATGATTTACCACCAATAAAGAGGGAATTAAAGCACTAATTAGGAGCTATTTTTTCTCAGTTATATGCCAATAAATCTGATAGTCTAAGTGAAAGGAACACTTACAAAAACATAGATTGCCCAGATTAGCATAAAAGGAAATAAATTATTTAAATAGTTTCATTTTAGAAAAAGAAATTGAATAAGCTATTTATCAACTACCTAAGAAAAAATCTCCAGGGCCAAATGTATCTACATGTGAATTCTACCAAATATTTAAGGAACAATTAATCCCAATACTGTGCAAACTATTTGGGAAAATAGGCGAAGGAGTCACACAAAATTCCTTTTATGACACAGATGTGGTGCTGATACTTAAAACTGGTAGGATCAAAACAGAGAAAGAAAATAATAGACCAATTTCCATAATGAATATTGATGCAAAAATCTTAAATAAAACATTAGCAAAGAGATTACAGCAAATTATTCCCAGGATAATATACCATGACCAAGTAGGAATACAGGGCTGGTTCAATATTTAATTAACTATAATTAATTTTATAAATACTTATATTAACTATGTCAATAACCAAACTATGATTATCTCAATAGATGCAGAAAGAACATTTGATAAAATCCAACACTCATCCCTACTAAAAACACTAAAGAGTATAGGAATAAATGGAGTTTTACTTGAAATGATCAGTAGCATCTATTTAAAACCATCAGCAAGCATCATATGTAATGGAGATAAACTAGAACCATTCTTATTAAGGCCAGTTGTGAAACATTTTGTTCTTCATTATAACCATTACTATTCTATATAGTATTGGAAACATTAGATTTAGCTTAGAAAACCTCAAATGGGGTAACAGAGAGTTAGAAGAAATGATTTTCAGTTCAATGCTCTTTATAAGCATTTAGGCAATGTGGTGAATAGAATGCTGAATTTGAGTCATCTTCATAAGATTAAATTTGGCCTCAAAAACTTATTTACAAGTTGTCTGAACCTAGATAAGTCACTTAAACCTGTTTATCTCATTTATAAAATGGTCTGGGATAGAAAATGACAGGTCACTCCAGCATTTTTGCTAAGAAAATACTAAATAGAATAATAAAGTCAGACACAGGAAAAAATGACTGAACCAAAACTTACTGCCTATTCTTCGGAACTACCCTTTGTAATCACAGAAGATGGAGTAATTTGGAGATGAGAAGAGGGAATCTAGATAGTTCTAACTAGATAACTGAATGAATTTCTTCTTCTGTGTTGGATATTTAAAAAATTCTTTATGGTTATATTTTGTCTATTATGAAAATGATTTGAAGAAGAAAATAACAAACTATATCAGTATCTTTTCAAAGAAAAACCCAAATGGGATCACAAAGAGCCAGACAGAATTAAAATGATGAAACAACAAAAACAAAAATAAATTTAGCTTCATAATCTCATGTATGGTTTCCTATGAGAATGTCAAAAGTTATTTTTAGCTTTCTATGAATATTTAGAGCATTGTATGTAGCTGACATCTAGTAAAGATAGAAAGTAGGCATATATTTATCTAGATAATGATATTTTTGATCAATATTTTTCATGAAAGAAAGGTCTCTCTCTCTCTCTCTCTCTCTCTCTCTCTCTCTCTCTCTCTCTTTCTGTCTCTTTCTTCCTCTCTTCTCCCCTCTCTCTCCCTTCCCCTTTCTCTTCTCTTCCCTTCTCTTTCATGATTAGAATCAATAACTTTTTTTCCCTTGGTCTTTGTTCCCATTCCCCATTCACTTAAATATATCGAGCAATATTCACAGAAATGCTCAATTTTTGTATGTTTGGTTGAGTTAAGATATTGTTGCCATTTTCCCTCTAATGCCATTGCTAATTTCTTATATGGGATGAGGTGGAAAGAAGGTAAATTGTTTAAATTAGTTGTGGGAGTCAAATATATACCTGAAATAATAGAGTGAATATGAATTCTTAATGTTTTTGATTAATTATCCTTAAAAATCTTATTTGTACAACATAGATATTTTCCCTCAACAACATAGATATTTCTACTTATATGATGTGTTATATTTCATTTGACATGCTGACTTAAAATAACATTGTATTAAATTATTTCCTCAGGAAATAATCGAGGTCTTTGTATACTTAAATATTCTGGAAGAATATTCTTGTACTAATATTGTGCTTTATGAAACAAAGACTGGACTATATTGGTTACAAGTACAACTATATACAACCATGGGTGGTATAAAGATTTTTCAACCAGTTCATTAGCATAAATTTGGAATTTTGTGATTTCCTGATTACTTTAAAGAAGTAGTTCTTTTAAAATAATAAAGGTTTCTTTCAGTTGAAAAATGAAATATTAAAACTGTAATAATTTTATAATCTTATATTTTATATTTTTGGTTAAAGCAATAGCGCCTCATTGCCATCCCTAGTATATTTATCTCTTAATGTTACTGAAATTACAAAGTAATTATTTTATCTTCTGATACATTGTACTTGAGAAGGCCAAAATTATGGTTATTAATATTTCATGAGTCTCATTGAGAAGACATTTTTAGTCAAACATAATTATACAGAATTTTAAAATCTAAAAAGATAATGGGACAATACCCCCCCCCCAACTTCAGGAATCACATTTAGTAATTAGATTTAGTTTTATTTTATTTTATAAAATTAAGAGCCATGAATATATGGAAAAAAATTATTTAGTCAAAACACAAACTATTTGGTCAAGCTTTTTTCAATCAAGTAATTTGATATTATTTTCTCCAGAGTTAATAAAAAAAAAGAATTAATATAAAGGTAACATATCCAAAACACCTTCAAATATTGTCAATCTGATTTTGAAAGAATCTACCAGCATCATAGTCTTTTGCAGATGTGTATAAAAATTATTCTGATTTTATATTTATTCCCATATGAATATTTTATAATGATCTTAGAATCATCAATTAATAAATGAATGAATGAATAAACAAATTTCTAAATGCTTATCATGCCAAGCACTATGCTATACATTAAGAATATAAATATAAAAGTTACACAATTTCTAATGAGGGGAGACTATTTATGTGAATACTAAGTACTAATATGAACAAATTTAAAGTAGTTTAATACAAGGTAATCTAAGAGAAAGGGCATGAGTACATCAGGAAGACCAAGAAAGAAAGGATTCCTGTCAAAGGCGGCACTTGAAGTAACTTTTGAATGAAATGAGGAATATTTGTGAGGGGCAAGTAAGGAAAGATCATATTACAGATGCAGAAAAGCCATAAGTTTTAGAAATTGACTTGGAATTTAATTGAGAGAAAAAGAGAGAAAGCCAATCTGATTGTATCACAGAGAGCAGGAGAAAGTTTAACTTAGCAATGCACAGCACCCAGAACACACATATCCCAGCTGGCCTTGTTTTTTTTTTTTTTGTCTCTGCATTTGTCTCTGATGATGAAGACCATACTCTCATCTTACCCTCTACCCCCTGCCTGAAATAGGTAGGTCAAGAGCCCAGTTGAAATTTTTTCCCCTTATTTTCTTCAAAGAATCTGATAAACTTCTTTCTTTGGGGCTTTTTATTCATGACAAAAATCTCCGTTGTGGATCAGCATCTGTCTATTTGAAATAGGATAGGAAGTTACTTGGCACACTCTCTCAAAGATGGCACATATGCTAATTTGTGGAATCTGCCCAAAGCTCCTACAATGATTTTATTGTAGATGGTCATGGGTGTGCTTCTTGATTCTCATCATTTTGTCTTATGCCACTGATTCTGTCCCAATTAGATCGAAGATAGTTCCCACCTCTGCCATGGAGTATAAACTCGGATTCTATTACAGTTTTAACAACATAAATAGAAGGAACAAATGCAAGCACTCTAGCATTTCCCCAATCTCACTCACTATATTCTAGCTTATTTATTTTCACTTGTCAGATTTTTGCCAATGAAGTCTTGGGCAAGAATTTCCTAACTGTATTCATCCTCATGGTCTGTAAGTGTTAGCCTCCTAAAGTACTTACCCATTTAAGATATTGGCAAGTACTGTAGCTAGAAAGGTAAAATTTGAAAGCTGGAATGGAAATTATGGATAGTAAAATTACTGTTCTCATTTCTTTCTCTGTCTCTCTCTGTCTCTGTCTCTCTCTGTCTTTGTCTCTCTCTCTCTCTCTGTCTCTCTCTCTCTCTCTTTCTCTCTCTCTCTCTGTCTCTCTTCTCCCCTCTCTCCCTCCCTTCCCCTTTCTCTTTCTCTCCCTTTTCTTTCATGATTAGAATCAACAATTCACTTGTTACACAACATACATTTTAAAGATGGGTGCCAATAAATCGAAGTACTTTTGGTAGCTATGAAAAGGAACAAAATTTCCCTGATGATCAGAATATCCATGTTCTTTCATGGAAAGAGAAGCAACTTTGAAGTAGTAAGACTGCTAATACACACTAGCCATGCAATATATGTAGTCATTAACTTCTTTAAATCCTAAGTAACTCTCAAAGACAATAAATTATGAATAAGTTAAAGTTCTGCACTGATGATTCATATTCTAACATCAGTAGATTCCTACAACAATTAAATTACAGGTTTGGACAAAAAATATTAAATTCAGTGACCAACTCATTGACACCACTCAAAACTACTTGTAATCAAAGAGAGAGAGAAAACTAGTAATCACCCAAAGTGCAAAAGTAGGAATGCTTGTTTGATATATTATAAATATATAATGCTACAAGAATAACTATCTTGTTACATGAACAAGATAGAAGATATCTTCTCTTGTACTCAATAGTTCCTAACCTGGGGTCCATTATGTCAACAAAATGTGTTATTTTCCCCCTTTAAAATCCTATATATTGTATATTATATGTTTTAAAATTATTTTGAGAAGAGATCCACATGTGTTTTACTAGATTGTCAGAGGATTTTAACACAAAAAAGGGTTGAAAACCACTTTCAATATTTCAAATCTAATCTTTCTGAGGAGACAGTAGATCATTAGAGCATTAGATCTAGCATCAGGAAGACCTGAGTTCAAATGTAGCTTCAGACATTCACTAACTGTGTGACACTTATTAGCCACTTAAGTCGCTTAACTTCTATTTGCTTTAATCCCCTGGAGAAAGAAATGGAACATTATTCCTTTATCTTTGGCAAGAAAACACCATGAAAATTATGGTCTGCTGAGTTGCAAACAGTTGGATAGGATTTGACAACCACAGCTTCAACTAATCCTATTTGAATCTTTATCATTCACTCAACAAAAGACCCTTAGAACAGAAGAGTTTTTTGCTTATTATAATGTGTAGGGTTCTGAATGAAAGGAGGTATTTCAGCCACCAGTGAGCTGAGCAAGTCTCTACAGCCCAGAAAAGGATCAACATTTCATATCAGGATTTCAAAAGTACCTGCTTTCTTCATCTGGGGAGATAAAAAAGAGAAATCTTTCTATCTCATTGATCCCTAAGTATCTCTTACAGAGGCTCAGGGTTCATTGATCATGAACATCTCAGGCGAAGAGCTTTGCTTTTTAAAAATTTGGCCTCATGCACTGCCTCCAGAGGTGCATCAAAAAGCAGGATTGCAAGAAGCATACCAACAAAACCAAACAGATCTTAAAAGTCTACTCCTACCTGCATAAATTTATTAGTTTTAATAAGACTAAAATAAATGTGATTGCTAAATACCTATAATCACAAGCATGCCATAATCTATCAGAAGATTTGATTTTATTTTTTCTATATCATCTGGCTTATGGTGATTTCTATTTAATGTTACCATTGTACTAAGTCCTTTACATGAATATTATTTCTCTTATATAGTTATAATATTCAATATCAAGAGGCCAGATCATTATCCAATTACCCAAGTTTTGTTGTTTTGTTTCTGTTTTGAATTTTGTTTTCAAATACTTAGACTTCACTACAATATTTCACGTCCTTAAATGTATCAAACAATATGCCACTATGGACTTAGATTCTTGCTCATTAATCAATTTTCTATATTATGATGAGCATCAAATAACTGATGATAAATGCTTTGTAAAATATGTTGATATATATCAATGCAAGAGCTTTACCTTCCCCAAATTTTTTTTATGATTTCCCTAGAGATTATGGATTTTTTAGTGTTTCTACATGAATTATATTTTAAATTTGCCTAAATCTATGAAAAGCCTCTAGTAATAGAGTTGACATAGAACTAAATGTGAAATGTAGTGATATAGTTATAGCATATTATTTAACATTTATTATTATTGGTATTTATTATGCTATCCTGAGATAGGTATTAATAATATTTCTCTAGTTAAGTCCTTTTTTTTTTCTAAAAAAATACCTAGTTATATTAATATATTTTGCATGGCTTTCTTGATAATTTGATTTTCTGGGATTTTTATACATTTGCATAGGTACTTTGAATGGACATTCTTTTTCTATCTCAAATTTTTATGATACATAGAAGCATTTGCCAGCTAGGTGAGCAGAAGGCTGGGCCTAGAGTCAAGAAGATGAGAGTTTAACATCTGTCCATAGGCACTCAATAGTTTTGTGACCCTGCACAAGTCATTTAACTTTTGATTACATGACAATATGTAGGGGGCCTAGCTTTCCATCAAAGTCAGCAACCAGTTGTTTCCAGATCTATTCTATTCCATTTGCATTAAGTTTTTTTGGTAATTATCTTTGCCTTGGGCTTATATTTTTTAATTGGCAGTGAATATTTAGTTTAGAGAAGCAATGTGTATGATCAGCTTAGCATTGTGCAGCACACATTTGGTGCTCAGAGACTTGTGCTATTTCTGTATGAAATAGTCCTTCAAATGATGGAGGAAATCTTTTATGTTCTCCAAAGTATTCACGTGTCCAGCCTACCCATGTTTTTTCAAATGATTTTTGGATGATTTTAATTTGAGGTTTTTAATTATACTGGTTATTCTACTCTGGATGATCTCTAATTGATTAATGTCCTTCCTAAATCATAGCTCTCAGAATGAAACCAAATTTTTCAAACATGATACATTTATGGTAGTAAACAATGGACTATCTCCTCCTTATTCCTTGACATCTCACCGAAAAAAAAAATGAAGCCTGAGAAATCACATTTTCTTATTCAGTATTTGATCTGCCTAGAGAAAGAAAAGTTTCACAAGAGATGGGGGTTTTGGGAGGGGGTGGTCCAGAAACAAATTACCTAGTTCCTTAAAGTATTTTATAACTCAAAATATATTGCCATTCTGATTCAGGTGTTGAAGTAAAACAAAACAGGATCCTAGTAAAATCCAGTAAAATAAATACTTCTCAAATCCCATTTATCTCAATGAAACATGGAGATATCTTGCATTTTTCTAAGGAGTAAAACTTCTTAGAAGTAAATCTCTTTTTCACTACATTTTTTTTATTTTATAAACAACTACTTTGGACCAATGCAGTTCTTTAAGAGAGATGGCAGTAACCATAAGTCATAGGCACCTGTTTGTTAAAACTTGTTGCTGGCATTATCTAATATCAGTGGGGGAAAGAATCAAATGGAGCCTACAAAATTCCAAATAATGTGAAAAGAAGAAGAATACTATAACATTTTAATGGGAAAAAAAACAAGAAAAATTATTAGAGTAGTAGTTAGGAAATCTAAATGGCTCATGTATAGAATGCAGGGCTTAAAATCAGAAAGACTCATCTCTCTTAATTCAAATCCAGTCTCAGACACTTACAAGTTATGTGAAAGTAAGCAAAGTACTTAATTTTGTTTGCTTCAATTCTTTATCTGTAAAATGAGTTGGAGAAAGAAATAGCAAACTATCTTAATATTTCTGCCAAGAAAACTCCAAATGGGGCCATGACTGAAATAATTGAACAAGAAGAAGCAATTTGGTGTAGAGTGCATAACTTGGTGTCAGGTAGACCTGGATCCAAATTCTGCCTAGATCTTTATTATTTTGGGAATACTGAACAAATCCCCAGTTTTTGGTAAGTTTCAGTTTCTTTATGTGTTAATTATGTTTAATCTTAGCATGTCCTCTATAAGGTCATCAAATGATATATGTAAAGCACTTTATGAAGGTAAACAATAATTTAAACCTCTTCTAGTATTATTATGTTCTAAAATATTACAGGATGCTTAAGAGATGTTTCTAAAATAGAGTGAATAAAAGCATTACTTGTGTGTTTCATAGCATTGGGGTAAAAATAGTAATTTGGCAATTAGTTTGAGAAGGCATTTTCAGATGGTGGTTTTCTGTTTGTTTTTTAACCTTTAACCTCCAGGTATTATGAAATTAGGTATTCATTTCAGAATATTTGTGTGTAAATTAGTATTTCTTGAACTTTAATTTTTTAATTGATTTTACAATTGATTATAGCAAAATGTGCTACAGGGATTTTTGTTTATGAGACTAAACCATATAATTATTGAAAATGTTGCAATTCCTATACTGTCTTCTTCACTGAATCTTCTTTTGAATTTAGACGTGTACATTGACTGGTTTTGCAATAAAGAATCAATAGTTTCCAAAAGAATAATTAATGGTTGTTGGGGAATGAGATTAGGAATCTAAAATTAGGATAATATGATACATCAGAATGGCATTTTCATATTTTCTTTAAATGGTACTGGAAATTGGGGAACTAAATTCTGCAAAAGCAGCACTAGTAAATAAATAAGGAAAATATTTTTAAAAGCATCTGAATCCAGATAGACCTTTCTGAATCACCATCTTCAAACCTGACACTATAATGTGTAAGATTTTAAAGTAGAAAGAACTCATCAATTTTGGGAAGCAAGGGAACAAGTCAAAAACCTTTTTATTATACTACAAGCATTGGTATAAGGTCTTGAAGTAAAAAAAGAAGTGGTAGGAATGAAAGGAAAAAGCAGATTGGAGAATGACTAAAGAAAATATACACAATAGCCCTTGGTGACTAATTGGTCATGGAAAGTAAGGGAGAGGAAGAAAGAAAGAAAAAGAACCTGACATTTTAAGGATAACATTAACAAAACTGTGAAAGGAAAAAAGAAGAAATAAAAAAAGCAAGGTACTTAAAACTATCAACACTGATATGTGTAAAATCATATGTTTCCCCAAGATATACATAAAGATATTTTCTTGAAAAATGTTGATTATTAATAAGAGATAAATCATTTAAAAGAGTTTGGCTGGAAGCAGTCCTTCAAAAAACAGTACAAGGAATAGTTAAGATAATAAATTGAAGACAAGTACTCACCTGAATTTTCCAAATACTTTCCTCCTAATAGGTTTAAAATAATCTTTCAAATCAGACTCTTGAGCAGCAGAGACAACAAATGATTGAGATAAAACAATTTTCTAGCCCAAGATAACTTGGGAAGTCAAAAAGAACTGTTTTTCACACTAAAGTGATGGTGGGCCCATAGCATGGCAGTGCCAGAAATGGGTTTTGGGGAAATCTGTAATAGTAGCAATAGCTATTTCAAGATCTCTCAATCCATAGATGATAAGGGTTATAGATACCCGGGTAGCCAGAGATTATAGAGGATCCTTACTAGAGCTGGTTCAATACCTTATTGCATTACATATAATTTCTGGGTCATACTTTTTGGGTAAAAAGAAGCAACAAAATTTTGGATTATAGGAGGACAGAGGCCTTGATCCCAGCTCCAAGATTGAGAAGAGCTGCTGAAGTCCCTTACAAGGGAGTAAGGGCTTGACCTCAATTTCAAGGAAGGCAGAAATACTAGTCTTATGGCTGTAGGACAGTAGGGCACTTGATTACAGTTGCAAGAAGAGTAGCAGAACTTATAGCTACAGTAGAACTAAGTTCTACTGCTTAAAGAACAGAAACCAAAGAAGAAAAGTATTGACCACACTATTATTTATGTAATGCCACCTTGATATCAATGAAAACATACAGAATTTCAGAACAAGATTCAAAAAACAGCAGCATGATAAATCATTCTCTTGGACAGTGTCTCCTCCCAGAAGTAAAGCCCAACTTTAACAAAAAGTTAAAAAGTCAAGAAATAGACTGGGAAAATGAGCTAATAGAGAGAATAGAACCAGATCATAAAAAGTGTCTATGTTAACAAGAAAGATCAAGACACAAGCTCAGAAGACAAGTGTCAAAACAGCTACAAGCAAAATCTGAATAAAAAAATTAAATTGGATAAAAGAGCACTACAAATTCTTGGAATAGCTCAAGAAAAACCATCTAAGGGAGTTAGAGGCAAAATTAAAAAAAAATGAGTGATGTAAAAATTATAAAAAGAGAGTCCACAGTTTTGTAAAAGAGGCAGAAAAGCATATGTAAAAAATATTAAAAAAAAAAAAAACAGAATTGTACTATGTTAAAAGAAGCACATAAATTGACAGAAAAGAAGCTCTCCTTAAAAAGCATTATTCACTGAAGATAAAATTTCTTGAAAAAATATAATTGGGATGGCAGAGTCAAGATGGCAGAGTAAATGTAGGGATTCACCTAAGTTTTTTCCCAACACTTCCCCAAATACCTTTAAATAATGACTCTAACCCAATTTTAGAGTGGAAGAACCAACAAAAAAGATTAATTGAAACATTTTTTCTAGCCCTAGGTAATTTAATAGATCTTCAGGAGAAGTCAATTGCAATAGGGTGAGAGTATAACACAGCACAGTGCAGGATTGATCAGCACAGAACAAGTACCAGCAATCCAGGATCAAGCTTTTGGACAACTGAATCAGTGGCAGCAGTGGTGACTTGCAGATCCCTCTGAATACACATGGTAGGGGGATGAAACCATAGTTCAAAAAGAGATTTACAGGAATCCCTTCCCTAGCACAGAAGCAGGACTTCAGTCCATTATTTATATTTGGATCTGTGTCTCAATGTGGGGCTTAATCCCACTGAGAAGAGTAACATTAGAATAACAGAGTTTGTGGCCACAGTGAAGGAGTGTTTAAAAATCACACAGTTCCAGGGTTTAAAAAAGAGTGCTTATGGTTACTCACAAATTGAATAAGAATACATTCACATTTCCCTAGATCATACCACCTTGAAAGAACTAAAAACTTTCAAGTCCTAAGAATTACCTTTGAAAAAAGCTACCAAAAAACCCATCCTGAATTTAAGAAAGAACCTCCTCTACTGGAGAAGCAGAGTCCCACTTTAGCAATGTTCTGCCTCCTTATTTCCTTTTGCTAACTTCCCTGGCTTTCTTTAAATCCCTGCTAAAATCTCATCTTCTACAAGAAACCTTTCCCAACTCATCTTATTTTTTTTTATATCATCTCTCTTTTGATTATTTTCTATTTATCTTGTTAATTGCTTGTTTATAAATACTTGTTTGTTTCTTACCTCCTTTCCCTCCATTGTTTGCCATTAGATTGAGAATACATAGAGGGAAGGACCATTTTTTTGCCTTTTTTATTAAATAAAGGAAAGATACAAAATTACTAGTATAAAAATGGGAAAAAAGATGATATTAAATTAATTATTAAAAGTTATTTTGCCCAATTGTATGTCAGCAACAATGATCTAATGGAAATAAATGAATATTTTAAAAAGAAAATTTTCCCTGATGAAAAGAAAAGGAACTTAAATCATTCTATTTAAAACAAATAAACAACCCATAAATGAACTACTTCTGAGGGAAAAAACAAACAAACAAACAAAAAACTCCAGGATTAGTTGGATACAGAAATGACTACTATTAACATTTTGTTGTTTTCATAATTTTTTCTCTTCATTTTTTTTCCTTTGTGATTTTATTTTTCTTGTGCAACTTGATAAATATGGAAACATGTGCAAAATAATTCTACATGTTAACCTGTATTATACTGTTTTCTGTATAGGGGAGGGGTGAAAAGATGGAGAAAAATTTGGATCACAATGTTTTGCAAGGATGAATGTTGAAAACTATTTTTTTGCAAATATTTTGAAAATAAAAGACTATTATTTAAAAAAATACTAGCTTTGGTATCAAAAGAAGAAAAAAGCAAATAAAGAATTAGAATAAGCACTGAGGAAATAATACTCTCATTCTTTTGCAGATAGTAAGATGGTATACTCAAGGAACCTTAGAATATCAAATAAATAATTTTAAAATTACTAATTTTAACAAAGTTAATATAAAATAAATTCAGATAAATCATAAAGATTTTTATATTAACAAAAAAAAATCCCACAGGAAAAAATTGGAAGGACTAATTCTATTCAGAATAAAACAAATACTATCCAATATTTGGGAGTCCATGTGCCAGAAATGAATGTTTTTCCAAAGCACTTTTCATACAAATATAGTCAGATCTGAACTGTTAAAAAAATGGTTATTTCTCTGGGGCAGACCAAGCCTATAAAATTAAATATTAATTTTACATAATTTAATTTACTGATTAAATGTCATTAAAATTATTTTTAAAAAGAATTTTATAGAGCTAGATAAGCCAATAACAAAATTCATCTGGAATAAGTCAAGATCAAGAATATCCACCAAATTACTGTGAAAATGTGAATTAAAGTAGGCTAGCAATATAAGATCTCAAACTATATTGAAAAATGATAATCATCAAAACAACATGATACTTGCCAAGAAATAAGAATTTTGGATCAGTAGAATGGACGGTGTATGTAACACATAGTAATAAATAATCATAGTAAGCCAAAGTTTGATTTAAAAATATAACTCACTATTTTACTAAAATATATTGAAAAAAATTACAAAGAAATTTGGCAGAAATTAGGCAAAGACCAATATTTCACCTATAGCAAAATAGGGTCAAAATGGAAACATGATTTAGATATAAAAAGTAAACTCAAACAAATTAGGGCAGCATAGAGAATTTTACAAGTTAGATTTATGGATAATTGAAGAATGTATAACCAAATAAAAGATAGAAAGCATAGAGTATATTCAATGAATAATTTGAATTATACTTATGTATCTGCACAAACAAAATCAATTCAGCCAAAAATAGAAAAAAATCAAGAAATTTAGAATAAAATATAGCAAGTTTCATTTATACAGTCTTTATTTTTCAAATATATGGAAAACTGAATCAAATTTATGACAAAACAATCCCCTATTGATAAAGGATAAGAACAATTAATGTTCAGAAGAAAAAAATGAATATTGTCTATAGACATGTGGAAAAATTATCAATCACTATTGATTAGAAAACTGAAAATGCTATTCACCTTCAGAGAAATAACTGATGATTATTTAATTCAGATTGCTTTTTAAACTATTTCTTTCTTTTTTTTTTTTTTGGACTGTTTTCTTTTGTAACATGACCAATGTGAAAATGTGTTTTGCCTGACTTCATATGTAGAATCTATAACAAGTTCACTAGAGTAAGAGAGGAAGAGAACTTAGAATACAAAGTTTTAAAAGGAATGTTTAAAATTTTTATATGATATTGACAATTATTTAATGATATAACATGTATTAGGAAATTAAGTTTTAAATGTATTTGACCTAACTATCCACAGAGGAAAATGTGAGGACAAAAGAGAACAGCAAAAGGAAGATTATTATGTATTTCCAAATAGACTATACTATGTAGTTATAAGGATCTATATGGTTATATATAGGCTTAATCCCTTAGTACATTCATATATTGGGAAAGATGAAGACAAAAGGTGAAAAAGGCAATTGAGGATTAAATGGATATATAGGTCATAGAAACAATCAATATGAGTTTGGACAGTCTTCAGAAGAAAGTGGGTTCAGGGGATTACAAAGTGCTGAACATGATTGACTGAACCAAAGCAAAATTTACATAATGGAAACTGGGTATCCAAACTTTAGGTTTCAAATAATAGAATTCCATTTCTTCAAAGTTTCCAAGTTTTCACATTAGCTGGGAAAAAAAGTGAATGCTACAAGATAGATACCCAATATATTATATGTAATAAATTATGAACAAAATTTGGTAGAAAGAATAATATTCCAGATAAGGAGGAGAGAGAGGGCAAGAAATGAGAATGAGGAGGATGATGGGGAGTTTGCATTTCTTAAAGACATCTATATCATTTTAAAAGACATAAACCCCATAAAATTTTATGTAATTGCTCTTTGAAGAATTTATAGAGAATATAAATGAAAGGCACATAAGATAAGAAGACATGATAGAAGTGTTAATTGCATCATAAGAAAGAATACTTCATGTAGATAACATTGCTCATCCATTAAAAGAACACTCAGAGTATTTGCCAAGTATAGTTGGATTATTTTAATGCCACCTTCTATAATTTTTCCCATTATATGACTTTGGAAGGTTTACATTCATTTTCCATTAATAGAAATAATGTTTGTAGAAAAGCTTCTGTAATATGAGAAGCTTGGATAGTGACAGGTTGATTTATTCCAAAGTAATTGCCAATCAAAATTTTTGAACTGTGCCAATATTTTCAGCAAGGGATATGACATTATTGGACATCTTGGTCTGATTTGTTCTAATAAATAGTTCCCCTTCTGATAAAATATGAGAAGATAATAGTTTCATCACTAAGCCTAAAATTTAATATAATATTAATGTTTAGAAAACAAAAATGAAAATCAAAAGAAATCATTTTTGAGTGGCACATTTTATTTTCCTGACATGGTGTTTTTATATATATATATATATATATATATATATATATATATATACACACACATAGACATGCCTGCATACATATATTTACATATGCATGAATGTCTGTGCATGAATGTGTGCACTTGTTTGTGTTTGTGCACATATATTTTTAAGTCATTGGCTGTACAAGAAAAAAAATAAAACTAGTTAAGCTGAGACAGGTTCATGAATAAGTCCATTGTCAAATAATTATTTAATCCTTCTGTGAATATATTAAATACTTTTCCTTGACAATATAGCACCATTAATGAGATAATGTGGAAGTTTACTTCGTTGTGATTTAATGTCCAGAAATAATTAATGTAGTTATTTAGGACTCTAAATTATATCTACAAACTGTTCAACATTCATGACAGCACCAAACTTAATGAAAGTGAATATAATCTATTGTAAATGAGGTAGTAAAACTTATTTATTTGTTGATTCTCTTTGTAATTTCATGCTTTTAAATACAAATAGCTTGGGATTGCAATAACCATTGCATGATTAGTATAAAACTTTATACTTATATGTCATAGAACCATGGGAATTGATGAAGGGAAACTATTTGTAGGAAATGATTCTCCTTTCTCTTTCTGAGAGAGGGTGTGCAGTATTAATATTCCCCAAGAAATAACTTTTTTACTATGGTTTTCTTGAAATGGAACCGTACATTTTGGTTGGGAACTCTCAACAAATTTCTGAGGATAAAGTTTCACAGATTATTATTCCTTCATCATGGAACCAAACATCTAAGCAATACTTTGGGCCTTAGTTCTTTCCCTTGAAAGATTCAATAGGAAAGTTTGCTCAACTAGAATCACCATGTTTAACACCAGGGTATGGCTAGGCAGAAGTACCAGGCCTTGTGAGAATTTTGATTTGTCCCTCTGTAGAAATCAGCTTCTCACTTGTTCATCTATTTCACTTCTCTGGCTAACAAGGAAGGAAAATGAAAGGGGATGAATAATAGAAGAGAAATGCTATATAATCTTCCCCCTCAAGTCAGTCATCTGACCAATAATGCCTTCCCTCTGAAATTATTTTCAATTTAAACTGTATATATCTCATTTACATATAGTATTTTCATGTTGTATTTCTCATTGAATAGCTGAGACCATTGTTCTTTGAGAGCAGAGATCTTGTTTTTGACTTTCTTTTTATCCTGTTTTATTCTTTTTATCCTTTTTGACTATCTTTATATAACCTTATTATGACCATTTTATCACAGTTACCAAAATATCTTAAGCTTTTAGCTTATTGACTGTATTTGCCAACAAATTTAAAATTACATTAGCATATAATCATACATTATATATCATGCATATATACAATGAATTAGTATATACACATGAATGCATTTGTATAGATATAATATAGATATGAATATAATTGTTTTAGTTATATTTCACTGCTTTAGAGGAACTGTCATTTTTCTATTCCCTATATCAATGCATATAAGCAATCATCTATAATTTAAACTTGTTTGAAAATTACCCAGATCACTGAGAGTTTAGCACCTATTAGAGAACAGACTTAAACCCAAATCGTCCTGACTCCACTCCACTATACAATACAACTTCCCTATATTTCATAAAATATTATAAAATTGGTAATAACATGTACTATTCAATATGTAATCCTTGATGAGTTGTCACACAGAATAGTGTGCTATTACCTAATTCAAATAATTTTGTTCAATTCTAGACACTTGAGCTACATAGAGTTTTTTCCCCCCTATTTGTCACTCAATGTCTCTTTTTTTGACTATCAAATACATTATTGACTATATCAAAAATAAGGCTAAATCTGCTCCTCTACTCTCCTCCTATTCCACTGTAATGAAAGAGTCTAAAGAATATTCCTCTTTTTTTTCCCATATTTGTATCATGTTCTGTTCTTCAGAACAATTGCAATTGTGCGATGCGCTAGCTGTTCTAAGTAGCATTTCCTAATCTAGATCATTAAAATTCTCAAAATATTTTACTGCAACCATGACTTCCAGGCTGAGATGATGTGAAAAAAGTTGTTGGAATACTGGATTTAAAGAGTCAGGAATAACTAAAACCTAATCCATTTTCTAGAGAGGTAGATGACAAACCACTCCAATATATTAGCCAAGAAAACCCCTAAAAGGGCCATTAAAAAGTGGGCACAATAGAAATAACTGAACAACAATTATCTTTCAGATGGTTGCTATGTGAAAATGGGCAAGTAAACTCTATTTTCCTCAGCTTTTCATTTGGAAAATGGGAGAAAATATAGTACCTACCATATAAGATTATAATAAAAATCAAATGAAATAATACAAATATAGTCTGCTGGAATTTGTCAATTTTCCTAAAAGTTAGCATTTCTAATACTCTATATTGGTATCATTCTCAAAATACTTTTCTTTGGAATTATTAAGATTCTAAAACTATGTTAGCCTGATTCTCATCATCTCCTTTTGTATTCTCCAAAGTTCAAAAAGATATCTCAGTACTGCTGTCATCCCCAAAATTTGCTAATCACCTCCTGATAGAGAAATGATGAATTCATGTTGTAGACTGAAATTTTTTTCTCATAGTCAATGAGGATGCCTTTCCCTTGACAATATATATATTTGTAATTGGGTTTTGTTTTTGTTGCTTTCCACATTGGTCACAGGCTGAAGTCAGGGAAAGGGAATAAGGAGGGCAGAAATAATGGATCTGAAGATTTTAAAAATATTTTTAAAAGAGACAAAATGAATGTTCCTTTAAAATATGTGTGATGAAGAAAAACCATCTATTATCTCCCTGCTATAGACTCTTCTTTGCCATGAAGGGCCCACATATTCACTATGGGCTTTCAGACAAAAGCAACCAAAGACAACTTATTTATAATGTTTGTTTATGTATTTGTTTGCTAGAGTCTCAGTTTTCCTTCAATGTTATTTTTTTTTTTACATTTTGCAGTTTCCATATAAATGAGTTTAAAATATGAGATGATGTTGATATCTGAATAAAATTGACATTTCATTTATATTTAATTCCTCAATTTTTTTTCAATTCCTCTTTCAATTAATTTTAACAATGGCTTTAACTTTCTAAAAGAGTATGGTTCCTAAATCTCTGAAACACTCAGATAAGTTAGGATACTATGTATATTTCTGTCAATTACAGAAGAGTCTAAAATTTTTGCTTTCTTTTCCCTAAACATCAATATTCTAAAACATCTTCAGATGGCCTAATATCTTTTTGGGTTTTTTTTTTTTTTGGGTGTGTGTGTGTGTGTGTGTGTGTGTGTGCATTTTTTTTTGTTTGTTTTTTTTGGTAGAGGGAGGGGAAAGTATAAAAAGCATTCCTATCACAGAAGAAATAAAAAAAAAATTCTATTATTATCTCCTGATCAGGTTTGTGAAATAACCTAAAAAGTATTGCTCTTAACTATATTGGTAAAAATGTTACTATTTTTTAATGACATTGATATCGTAACTCAAAGTCACTATCTCATAGAAATACTCTTCTAACAATGATGGGTTTTTTTTTCTAATGTATTTATTTTTAATATACTTTGCCGTATTAATCAGGTTGGGAGAGAAAAATCAGCACAAAGGGGAAAAATCAAGGGAAAGAAAAAATATAGAAAAAAGAAGTGAACATAGCATGTGTTGATTTATATTCAATATCCATTGTTCTTTTTCTGGTTGCAGATGACATTTTCTTTCTAAAGTCTATTGGGATTGCTTTTTATTACTGAACCACTGAGAAGAACCAAGACTTTCATAATTGATCATAGATGACATTCTTTTTTTAAAGCTTTTCATTTTCAAAACGTGCATACTTTCAACATTCACCCTTGAAAAACCTTGTGTTCCAAATTGTTTCCTCCCTCCCTTTCCTGCACCCCCTCCTGTAGACAGCAAGGAATCCAATATAGGTTAAATATGTATAATTCTTCTATATGTACTTCCACAATTAATATGCTACACAAAAAAAATCAGATCAAAAAGGGAAAAATGAGAGAAAATGCAAGCAAACGATAACAAAAAGGTGAAAATATCATATTGAAATCCACACTCAGCCTCCACAGTCCTCTCTTGGGGTGCAAATGCCTCTCTGGATCATAAGACCATTGGATCTGTTCTGAATCATTTCATTGTTGAAAAGAACCATGTCTATCAGAATTGATTGTCATATAATCTTGTCATTGCCATGTACGATGATCTCCTGGTTCTGCTCATTTCACTTATCATCAATTCATATAAGTCTCTCCAGGCCTCTCTGAAATCATTCTGCTGATCATTTCTTATGGAAATTCCATCACATTCATAGACCATAATTTATTCAGAAAATCTCCAACTGAGCCATTCTCAGTTTCAAGTTCCTTGCCACAACAAAAAGGGCTACAAACATTTTTTTTCACAAGTGAGTCTTTGCTCCTTTTTAAGATCATTGCACATTCTTGCTGTTATTGTATGCAATGCATTCCTGTTTCTTTCTGTCAGATTCTTCCAATCTGCCTTGGTAAAAGAAATAACCTTTATCTAGAAATTTCATACAGCATATACATACACACACACACACACACACACACACATATACACCCATATAAATACACACAGTATACATACAGCCAACCAATATATATGCACACACATGGAAGATATGTACGTTGCTCATTTACATAATGATGTCTATTTATGTGATGTCTACTATATGCCAAACATTATGCTAAGCACTTAAAATATATCTAATTTGATACTCACAGCAATTATGGGAGATGTTGTTATTATCATCATTTTTTCATATAAGGAAACTGAGGTAAACGGTTGTGCAGAGTCACATAACTAATAACTATCTGGTCTTGAATTTGAATAAAGGTTTATGCAAATCTAGGCCTGTTGCTTCATTATAATTAAATGTCTTTTATGAATTTGGAAACTTTATTCTGAGAAGGGATCTACAGACATTAGATGAGTGCAAAAAGGGATCAGAGCACCCTCACTAGCAGGGTCAAGAAGTCTCATCTCAGAAGGTTGTCCAGGATGAAAGAGTAATTTGCTGAGGAGAAAACAGCCTGAAAAGTAGTACTTGAGCCCAGCAGGGACAATTTTGAATCCATACTATAATATTATGTTGCATGATGCAGTCAAATATCCCAGTGGAGGGAAAAAGAGAAATCCTTTTGTTCATAATGATGTGTTAGCAAGGGCAGAATTTTGTCAACAGTCAAGGGTTTTTTGATTTTGAGCATACTGTAGACTACTAAGCCCACCACTAGACCTGCTGATATTTCAGCTTATCTTGCTAGACCTCTATAGAACTTCATTCATTACATTTCTAAGATATTTTTTTTTCCTTTAAAGATGATTCAGACTAAATTATTTTAGGTTTCTTTGGAAAAGAATTGCAACTCATCAACAAACATTTCTATGTGTTCAATAGAGTTCTGATTATGAAAATCCCTGCAGACTTAGTCAATTCTCCAAAGAGGAGCAAAAAAGTTAAAATTGGAACTTTACTTTTACAGGACACAGAATTTTAAAGTGTTTTATTGAACTGATTACTTTACTAGATCCTTGTTTAAACACAGTACCTTGCAAACAGCATTCTTAATTATTTAAGTTTAAATAAGGTAATTCCTTGGGTCATTGGCTATTCTAACTATATCATTTATTCCATAAATTTCTCTGGCTTCAGTGAAGTGGAGCAAAATATTATTAAAAACTACTACTATGAAAGCAATTCATTATATGCATTATATCTCTTAAAATATTTATAATGTAATTAATGATTTTTTTTCAGAATATCTCATTAACAGACTAGATGATGCTTCGATATTTTCATTCAGCATTTCAAGAGCTCAAATAGAGCAAATCAGAACTTTCTTGCATTAATAGTCCTTTAAAAAGGATAAAAACAGATGGACTCCTCTTTCTTAGCAAACATTTGAGCAAAAACAATATTCTGTTTCAATTAAGAAACATGATTAAATACAAGTCAATTCACAATTGATAAATGGATAAATGATATGAAGAAACAATTTTCAAATGAAGAAATTAATGTCATTTCTAGTTATATAAAATGTTCTAAATCATAATTCATTAGAAAAATGCATATTAAGGCCACACACCTTTCAGATTAGCTACAATGACAAAAAAAGATAATGATAAATGTTGGTGGGTATGTGGAAAAACTGGGACACTAATACATTGTTGGTGGAGTTGTGAAATGATCCAATCATTATGGAGAGTAATTTGGAACTACACACACAAAAAACCTATAAAACTGTGCATACATTGTGATCCAGCAGTAACATTTTGAGTCTGTATCACAAATAGATCATAAAAGAGTAAAAGGGACCCACATGTGCAAAAAATGTTTTAGCAGTTCTTTATGTAGTGGCAAGAAAGTAGAAATTGAGTGGATGCCCATCAATTGGGAAATGATTGAATAAGTTATGGTATGTGAATGTAATGGAATATTATTGTTCCATAAGAAATGATGAGCAATCGGATTTCAGAAAAATACCTGGAAAGACTTAACTGATCCTGAATGAAGTCAGCAAAATCAAGACAGCATTGCACAGCACACAGTAATGAGGTGATGTTATCCATATATGGGATTATTTGCTGTTTAAGGGAAGAGGAAGGAGGTATAGAATGGGGGGAAATGGGAACACAATGTTAAAAACTATCTTTGCATGTATTTAGAAAATAAAAAGCTATTTTAAAAAACTTTATATTATTATCAGCTGTGATGGACATGGCTTTTCCCAACAAGTGATTCAAGATAGATTTGGGATGAAAAATGTCATTGGGATCAAAGCATATTATTTTTGCTTTTTTGTTTGTTTTTTTCTCATTTTTTCAATTTTTGGTCGGATTTTTCTTATGTAACATGACAAATATGGAAATATTTTTAAAAGAATTGCACATACTTATATCAGACCATTTGTTTTCTAGGGGTGGGGATTATAAGGGAGGAAAGAAAAAATTTGGAACACAAAGTCTTGCAAAAATTAATGTGAAAAACTATCTTTACATGTATCTAGGAAAATAAAATACTATTGAAAATTTAAAAATAAAATCTTTTTTTTTTAAATATGACTAATTTTAAAATAATATTGCCCTGGAAAAAGAGAGAGATTTTTATTTTTATTTTTACCCATTTTTTTAACTATCTCACAGTAATTCTATCTAAATGCCACTTTTTTTCCTGCTGAAATTCTAGAATTCCACAGGTTATAGTCTCAAAACTAAAATAGAAGGAAGCAGTAGGTGGCATTCTATTTTGGGGAGATGTTTTTGTTTATTTGTTTTGTTTTGTTTTTCACATGTATGTGGTTTTTTTGTTTGCTTATTTGAAGAGTTGTGTTGGTTTTGGAATTTCAAATGCTGACTTTGTTCTTTATTGCCTGTGTGATTACTCTTGCCTCTGGAGCTTCCCCAAATAGAAGTAGTTTCATTAGATGATCTCTCAAGGTAATTCCAATTCTAATTCAATAATATGATTGTATATTTCAGTTTTTCCTTCATCATTTGATAATAATATTCACAGGACTGTCAAGTAAATTGTTTCTGTTTAGGAAATTAGATAACACTATAGATAGAAAGTTGTATTTGGACTTGGGAAAATGAGTTCAAATCCTGACAGAGACATTCAAAAACTGTATGATCTCTATAAAATTCAGTTTGCTTATCTTCAAAACTGCTATAATAATATCAGCTATGTTAGAGTGGTTATGAGGACTAAATGAAATAAAGTCTATAAAATACTTTATAAGCTCTAGGTGCAAAATAAAATCCAAGATTTTTGTTGTTGTTGTTGTTGTTGTTAATTTAGCTTCTTTTTCTTTTCACCCATCCTTGTCTTGTATAAAAGAATCAGGTTGAAGTTTCTCATGCTGTAAAGGGATCTGTTTAAAATGTTGATTATCTCCATCCACTCTAATAGATTTACTGGAATGCATAGTAATGTTTCATTTTAGGCATGTTAGGCAAAAATGAAATCAAAACTTTCTTCTAGGTTTCTCATGTTATGCTATATCTGGAGTAAGGAAACCCTGAAATCAAATCTGCTCTCAGATATTTATGAGTTAGTAGATCCCGGATAAGTCAGTAAAATTATTTGCCAAAGTTTCCCAATCTGTAATATGGAGATAATAATAGAACTTACCATGCAGGGATGCTATGAAAATAAACTAAAATATTTAAAAAGCAATTTGCTAAACTTAAAGATCTATGTAATTGATAGTTATTATTACTCTTGTCATTTCTGGGGTTTTAATTGTTTAGCAGATTTTGATACTATAGTTGGAATCTGTGGATTATTTTTTGTCCAAAAGTAGTACATGTGATGTATACTTATTTAGTATTCAATTAATACACTAATATATTTAACATGTATTGGTCATCCTGTCATCTAGGGGAGGGGGTGGGGAGAAGGAGGGGAAAAATTGGAACAAAAGGTTTGACAATTGTCAATGCTGTAAAATTACCTATGCATATAACTTGTAAATAAAAAGCTATTAAAATTTTTAAAAAGTACTACATGCTATAGAAAGTTCACTACATGTAACTACACCAGATAGTGGCAACAGCATTGCATATGTCCATCAGAAGACCTGAGTTCATTTCAAGGCTGTTCCATTTACTGTCTATGTGACTTTGGGCAAGTTCTTGGGCAAGGAGAATTTAATATCATTTTCCTTATCTATAAAATGAGAAGATTATATCAAATGATTCCCCAACTTTCTCTCTCTGAATCTATGATCTGAAGACAAATCCATAGTTTGAAACATATTATGGTCAATTGGTGTTTAAAGAGGAAACTGTATTCACACTCATTTTGAATTGAAAAGTATTTTGAAATCATACACATAACTCAAGAAATTAGAGAATGAATAAGAGTATGGGAAAGTCAAAATGAAAATTCACTTACATAACTCAATTCAATTTTTTAAATTGACCATATTTGAGAGGGTGAAGTATAAACAAATCCAGAAAGCAGAGATTTCAAGCAGGACTTAATATAATAATGTAATGACAATCACCAAAAAAAAATATTAAATTATTAAAATCTGTAGGTCTACACAAAGACTAAAAATGACTTGTTAAATACTCTGAGTTAAAGAAAAAATACAGAAGATAGAAGATAACATCAGCATAAATAAAATATACTCAATTTATGATATACCCAAGAAAACATTCAGGGAATATTACCACAATAGGAAAAAAATAAAGTATTAATGATTTGAGTTTTCTTTTACCAAAATAACTGAAAAATGCACAAATTTAAAAAGCAACAAGAAAAGCAAACAAAAAAGCCCAGAATGTTTCTTAATTGCAGTGAAAATTAAATTAGAAATTTAACAAATAAATAAACCAGTATTTTCAGAGAAATGCTATGTCTCAAATCAATTTCAAATTATTCAGAATAAGAAAAAAATTAATTTTCAAAGTTATCACTGAGAAAGAATAGTTCAAAACCAAAAAGTCTGAGAATCTAGGCCTTGAAAAGGACTAAGAACTTAACCTGAGGTCTGTAATATTGTAAAATGTATTTTATAAATATACTTTAATATGATTGATGCCCTCCCTAATATTCTACCACCAACATGACTGTGAGCTACTGTTCTCTTTCCTCTAACTTAGACCTGCACAGGAACTGTTCCTATATTGAAGTGTCAACCATACTGCACTGCATTCCTCATATAACTCACAACTATCTTAAATATGGACAGATCAATTAAAATATAGTTTGAAAATATTTAACAAAATAAAAAAATAAAATGTAACAAGGATAATGTTACAAAGTATAATGATACATTGTGTAAGTGGTTCCTGTAATGGGCTGAGATTTGAGTTGATGCACTGAGGTCCCAATAGTGAGGCTAAATAGTAATTGGGCTATACTCTATTAATATACATGATTGGATAAAGAATGGTCCCTGCCCACTCTCTGTGCAAGTCCTGATGTGTTGTATAGGAAATGATGATTTTGGTGGGTGGAGGCAGAGAGAAACAGGAAGAGAAGCTGGGAGAGATTGGGCCTGGGTTCCATGCTCCTAGCTGCTGATCCTGTGGCTGCTGGTCTAGCTAGCTTCTTGACTCAGCTGCACACATTGCTATCGCCGATTCTCTTCCACCTTCGATCCTTCTTTACTGAGAATAAAGACTGACGATTTTCCCCTAACCTGAATTCCTGACTCCTGCTGATTTAAAAATATGCGGTCTTCACAGTTCCTGTTTCTTTGTGTTTGACTTCATTTATATACAGTATTTAAAGGTTATTTAGGATGAATCTAAAGGATGGAACATGAAAACCAACCAAAATATTGAAAAAAGTTAATATTTTTATTATATAATTTTATATCAATTATAATGGAACTCTTAAATTGCATTATACACATCTATGATGAAATAAAATCAGCATTAAAAAAAAAAAACTAATGAAGAAAAGGGACCCTTAACTAGAGAAAGCTAATCAAAATAGATTCATGCTATAGGCAAAATAAATTTAATATTTGTAATTGGAAGTCTAGTACAATGGAAAGTCTCTTGAGTGTGATATCAAAGAATTTGTCAGGCAATAAATATTTAAATGCCTACTATGTGTCAACTACTGTGCTAAATACTGGAGATATAAAAACAGATACAAGATAGTTCGTGCCTTCAAGGAACTTGAAAGTTACAGGTGAAGACAACAAGCTACATACAGTAACAATAGTAAACAATTTGAAGAGTCAAAGCACTAAGAATTATGAAAAGTTGAGAAATTCTTTCTATAGAAAATATTTTAGTTGTGAATTGAAAAAAGCCAGCCAAGACAATAGTTAAAGTGGAGGAAGAAGAATACTCAGGCATGGAGGACAGTTACAGAAAGTGTCGCAAGCTGGGAGAGGGAGGCTATTTTGATTTGACAGAACAGTATGACACAGGCAGTAAGAAGTTTGGATTTGAGCTCAATAACCACTTCTGATGCCTACTATCAATGTGACCTGGTACAAGTAACTTAATTTCCTATGTCTTTATTTGTTTGGTTTTTTGTTTGTTTGTTTGTTTTCTGAATTTCAACTTAAAGGAATTGAGTTAGTCTGTCCCCTAGGTCTCTTCTTCCTCTAATTCTATATTTTATAGTTTATAAATGCCATCAATATTCTCTATAGTCTACAAATATCAGTTTTAATCATTTCTTTCCATTTGGTTTTTAAAGTACATTTTCTCCTCTATCTCCTTTTTTTTGCCTTGATTTCACAAAGTATATGTTGATTTAATTTGGAAGTGTATTTCCAGTTATTTTGGGAATTTATCTCCTCATCCTGTTGAGCAGAAACTGACACAGAAGCACAAATACTTCCTTGGTGTTCATTTAAAAAAAAAAAATTTTCTGAATACTATACCAGAAAATAGCCAAATTATTAATATTCTATGATATTCTTAAAAGTTAACTAAAATTAATTCCATTAGCTTTGATATTTGCCTCTCATGTAGAACTTGTGAGCCATTCTTCTATTTAGGTGCAACTTCCATTTATATTTTTATAAGAATATCATAACTGACATGATTCACTTCCTCTAATAATAGATTGGATAATTATCACTGGAAAAAGGTATCATATATGGACTTTATCAGCTAACTTAATATTTACAAAAAAGTCTAAAAATTATTTTGCTCTTTCAGAAAAGAAAGAAGGGAACACAGAACACAGGCCCTTTTTTTCATTTTATTTTATCAAATTTATGATCTTATAATTAATCATCATATCACTATCCTTCTAGCATTGAAACTCTACATACTTATCTCAGTTAGGTTTAGGAAATAGGTATAATATCCTTTTATAAATATAGTGGGAGACTTTCTAGTATATTAGAGTTTTCTAAAATTTCATTCTCTGCTTCCATAGCCTTCAATAACTTGGGGCCATCTCCATTTCATTTTATGGCAAAACAATAGGCCTATTTGGATATCAGATTGCATAAAATTGAAATGAATCTAATTGTAATATTCCCAGCCTAAGATGAGAAAACAGAGAAACCAGGGGATAGAGTTTATTTATGGATAAAGATCGATCTAGTGGGAACATCCTGAGGTCAAGTCCATAAGACATATTAGGATACTAGTAAATGCATCATTGAAATGTCTGATCCAGTTGCCTACATCATGGAGGGGAATTGGATGAATATGTAAAGCAGACGACTTTGAGACTAGAGAAAAATTGAATGAAAATCAGCATAAGGGAGAAGTGAAGTCTTAGGAACAGCAAAGAGAAGATTATGGTGAATGTGAAGAAGCTGTAATGCCTAATGAATAAATAAGTTAAGGAGGGAAAAGGAATATCGTTATGACAGTCAAACAAAATTGAAGAATAGAAGCTCTGAAAAATAATTGGTGGATAGCTCTTGGCAAATTTGGCATTTGAAATAAAAAAGACATTTTTTGTCAAATTTTGGGGAAGATAAGAATGGACAATGTAGTAAAGGAAGAAGACTCTGTACAGCCCAACTCTCTCCTGATAACTCCAATAAAGATATAGTAAAAATACCAAACTGAAGAAGATCTACAACCATAATTTAAAAGTACAGATGGTAATGTTTTCTAACAAAAATCAGCATTAGGAGACAGGCTGAAGCCTCTTGGCATTATGAAGGATATCTGGTTTATACAGCTAGATTGGTTTAGTTTTGGGGTTGTCTCCAGGTCAAGAATAAAGGTCATGAATTCACTATGGAGCAGTCTGAATCTATGTACTGGGCAAACAGCTAGCATATGATCCAACTTGATGTACTGAAGAGGGGACCCCAAAACTCTGAAAATCCTTGAAGGAGAAAATCTCCTTCAACTTTGCCTCAGTGAGGGACTCTGCCCCGATGGTCAAACAGTTTCATCCTTGTTATCTGGGTGGGGTTGGCTCAGTCCTGAACTCATTGAATTCAATTCAAACTCTAGCTCAAGCTGAAACCTAGCAAGGAGCCAACTTGGGACTCCACCCACAGGTCCCCTTCAGCTAAATCTCTCATTATAAAAAGAGCCAAACTAAAACTCTCTCTTTGCAGAGGTTCCAAACATGCCAGCTCTATGCTTGGCATGCTAAGGGCCTCTGTCCACTGGAATACTCTTTCCAGTGCTCTCCTGTCTTTACCCTCATCTATTTCCCTAACCAGACTTTATGCCCCTCTGTCAGGATTTCTAACCTTACTTCTAATCCCCATAATAAACCCTTTTATCAATCTAGATTTTAGGATCTGTAAATTCTTTTACTGAGAACCTCTGAGCCACCTGAAGGGAGTCCCCAAAACTTCCTACCCTTGCTCACAATCCCAAGGGGTTGCAGGGGAGCCAAACCTCTCCATTTGGTTCCCTGAACCCCAACCTTGCCACTAGACCTTATCATTTAACTCCTTGACCACCAGAAACCTTAATTTCATTTTGGTTCCCTAAATCTAAACCTGATCAGTACAATCTTCTGATCCTGGAACTGAGAAAGCAATCATAGAACCATCATGGGTAGAGCTTGAAGCTGTGTTGTGGACAAGGATGAGGAAGAGAAGTGATACATAGCTGGATGAGTTTGAGGCTTGATCAGGTTTGTGGGTTTAGCCATGGGGCTAGTAGCTGAATAACAATGGCAAGAAACTCAGAATGATGGTAAGTCTAGAGTTCTGTTGCTCTGAACTTACAGAATCTGCCTAATAGTTGACATCTAACCAGTGTCACATCTGCAATTGTGTCACTTCCTCATAAAAGTATGTTTTCAAACTTCAGTCTAATAATAGGAGAAAGAACAAATTCTAGATCAGACCATTTAGGGCTCTGACCTGAACTACCCTTAAGAACTTAGGAAAATATACCAAACAATACTAGATGAAAGAAGAAATAAGGCCACAGGGAATACAGCTTAAATCCAATAAAAGTCCCAACCATCACTCCACTGGGGGACAGAGCCAGAGCCTAGCATTGTGAAGTCCATATTAGATCCCTGGAGGCCTCAGAATCAGCTGGAATCGGGATAAAGAAAAGTCCTTTGGTCTATAGGGGGAGAAGTGAAAGGGATTGACAAAACTGCCACATGCTCTCCACTCACCGACTTCCCTTCTCCTCATTCTTCTCCAAAGTTACTCTGGATTGTTTTACTCCACCCCCTAATCCCTCCTATGATTATCTGTATACACCAAAAGATCAATCCAGCCCAGAATAGTGAGAAGGGCCATTTTTCCAAGCATATGCTAATAGAGTGTTGTCCAATAGGTAATTAGCCTTAAGTGGTCTGTTGTCTGATTCTAATGCACTTATTCAGAGTTTCAGCCCTTTATATAGCATGAAATTCCAATGTGGAAAGTAAGACTGGAAAATCAGAAACCAGAAAAAGACATGCATAACAATGAGGTTTTGTAAAGTCAAGAGGCCCCAGGACAAAAAAACCAACCAAAAAAAAAAAAAAAAAAAAAAAACCCCGAAGAGAATAACTCTACAATATCGATAAACTAACCTTGATAGCTTGACCACAAGAACAATTGTAATTTTTTGGGGGGGAAATGAGGTAATTTAAAAAACCCCATCAAATCATAAATGAAATGTAATTTCTTGAATTGGGAAAGAAATGTGAGTGCTAAAGAAAAGACTTGGAACTAGAATTAGCAGTTTTATATAATAGATATAAATAAAACTTCACCCACTAATAACTTCCTAAAAATTATAATGGACCAAAAAGAAGTCAGTCTTCCTATTACATGACCTAAAAATATTAAAACAAACAAAAAATAAATAGGGAAATGTTATTCTATATAAAAACTCAATTGACTTAAAAATAAAAAAGAAAAAATATCTAATAATCACTGAACCAGAATATCCTGACCAAAACAGTCTGTATAAAATGTTTTAAGAAATGATGCATAGAATCATTTCAATTTTGTTAGTAGCATTATTAAAAAACTGTAGTAAAAAAAAAAATACTGATTACCTCCTAAAAGAAATTCAAAATTGAAAATGGCTAGGGATAACATAGCTAGAATATAAAATTTCTATGTCAAAGAAGAAAAATCCACAAAGAGCTAAAGAATGGGGAAGTCAACGTCAGTATTACACAAGATTTAGCAGCTACCCTTATAAAGGATCTGACAGTCTAGTATTGCAAAGGCAAACTATAAAGGTTTACCAACATGTATATTTATTCAGTAAAATGGAGTATCAATCTATAAATAGTTCAGAGGAAGAATGTTGCTTTAATAAAACATATGACTTCCAAGAATTCCTAATGAAAAGATTGGAGCTGCATAGAAATATTGAAGTGCTAATACAAGAATCAAAGAAACATGAAGTGTTTACTTTCTAACTATGGGACAACTATTGTCCCTCAGAATTTCAATGACACTAGTAGTCATAGAGGAACTAAAATGATATAAAGGGCCTGGGGTGGTTTTGTAATGAATTGAATGTTTTACAAGTAGAAGGAAAAGTGAAGAGGAAAAGAAGATGTGATGATGAGAGACTTCACTTCAATATCACTTTCATTTGAATTAGACTGGAAAATAGAATAAGTACATATGCACTTACATACATAGATATGCAAAAATTCCTGTACAAATACATTCAGTTCAAAAGATTTAGATTTAGAAAGTATCTTAAAGATCATTTAGTTCATCCTCTTTATTTTACAAAGGAGAGAACTGTAACAGAGAGAAAAAAATGAATAATAAAGAATACATTTCAGGACATTAGCTTATGAGTAATCATATAGCAAAATAATCATTAAAAGGTAACCAGAATATAATTATCTGTGTCAGAAAACATCAACTATTCATTTGTCTGGAAATTTGCACAGAAAGGTGAACTTGGAGTTAAATTTACTGAAGTAAGGTAACATGCACTCAACCAGAGGAGGAAAATGAAGAAAATTTTGAATTGTATGGTCTTTTGAGGACTTGTAGTAGAACAATGCAAAGCAGGAAAAGTTAATACAAATTCTTGGATTCCTAAAACAAACTCTAGGATTAAGCCCCCAGAGTAAGATCAAATATTTGAATAATTACTATGTTCAAGCTTCATCTTCTTCAGGTAGAATTAGGACACCTAAGATCTGGTTGCAGGAGGTAGAATTGTCACATAAAACCTCATCTATTCTGATTTCTCAGTCAAGGAAAAAAAAAATCTTTGTACTAGACAAGTTAGAACAAAATTAGTTTATTAGCAATTAATTCTCCAAAGCAAGTAGGGGAACATGTAATCACCTTTGATGAGTTCAAAAACCCAAGCTTAGATGAATTAAGTCTTCAGTTCTCTTAATCCAAAAGAGTAGCATAAATCAGAGATCTTTAAGATATTGTGCAATATAGATGAGATTGGGATGAGGAAAATAATTTAAAATGAGAAAAAGGAAGAGGGAAGATAAAAGAGAAAAGGCAATAAAAGGTGAAAGGAATCTGCATTGTATAGCCCAGTAAGTTTGATTTAATCCTGTCAAAATTCTAGAAATAAGAAAGAAATGATTAGATGACATTCCCCCAGAAAAAGGTGGTATTCACAAAAAGCCAGCTGAAAAGGCTTTATAAACATTAGGTTATGGCTTAAGAACTTTAGTTTTTATAAGATAGGTTAGACAAGGTGGAAAATATAGATATAAAAGTTTAAGCAAAAACATTTTTAAAAAATCTTTCTTTTGTATCTGTCACATAAATGGGATAGAACTAGTATAATGGATAATAGGATACACCAGTATTTTGAAAGGTTAGAAATCAAAATCATTTGGTACTGGCTAAGAAATAGATTTGTCAATCACTGGAATAGGTTAGGTTCACAGTACAAAATAATCAATGAATACAGTAACCTAGAGTTTGACCAACCCAAAGAGCCCAACTTTTGGGATAAGAACTCACTATTTGACAAAACCTGTTAGGAAAATTGGAAATTAATATGGCATAAACTATGCTAGCTCCACACTTAATACCATGTACCAAAATAATGTCAAAATGGGTTCATGAATTAGACATTGAGAGTGATGTTATAAGCAAATTAGAAGAACATAAGATAGTTTACTTCTCAAATCTGTGGAGAAGGAAGGGATATGTGGCCAAAGAAGACCTAGAATATCCTATGTAATTCAAAGTTGATAATTTTTTATTATATTAAGTTAAAAAGTTTTTGTACAAACAAAAGCAATGTAGACAAAATTAGAAAGGAAGAAGAAAATGAAAATAAAATTACATCCAAATGTTCTGATAAAGACCTAATTTCTAAAATACATAGAGAATTGCCTCAAATTTGTAAGAATTCAAGCCATCATCCAATTGATAAATGGTTAAAGGATATGAACAGACAGGTTTCAAATGAAGAAAATAAAATCATTTCTAGTCATATGAAAAGGTGATCTAAATCACTTTTGATGAGAGAAATGCAAATTAAGACAACTCTGAGATATCACTATATACCTCTCAGATTGGCTCAGATGACAGGAAAATATAATGATGAATGTTGGAGGGGATGTGGGAAAACTGGGATAATAACACATTGTTGGTGGAATTGTGAGCAGATCCAGACATTCTGGAGATCAATTTGGAACTATATTAAAAAAAAAAGTTATCAAACTGTGCATACTCTGTGATCCAGCACTATTTCAACTGGGCTTTTCCCCAAAGAGATCTTAAAGGAGGGAAAGGGACCTACATGTGCATAAAATGTTTGTGGCAGCCATTTTTATAATGGCAAGAAACCAGAAACTGAGTGAATGTCCATCAGTTAGAAAATGAGTAAGTTATTTCATATGAATCTCATAGATGATTGTAATATAAGCAAAGATTAGCTGGATGGTTTCATGGTTCATGGTTTACATGAACTCATGCTAAGTGAAATGAGAAGAACCAGGAGATCATTATATATGGCAACTAGAAGATTATTCAATGACCAATTCCTATTAATGCGGTTCTTTTCAACAATGAGGTGATTCAAGCCAATCCCTATGATGGAAAGATCCATCTGCATCCAGAGAGAGAACTAGGCAGACTGAATGTGGACTACAACATAGTATTTTCATCTTTTGTGTTGTTGCTCACTTGCATTTTGTTTTCTTTCTCATTTTTCCCTTTCATTATGATTTTTTTCTTGTGCTGCATGATAATTATGGAAATATGTATAGAAAAATTTCACATGATTAACATATTTCGGGAAAACTTGGTATCTAGGGGAGGAATGGGTGGGGGGAGAAGGAAGAAAAAAATGTAACAAAAGGTTTGCAAAGGTGAATGCTGAAAATTATGTATATGTTTTGAAAATAAATAGCTTTATAAAAATAAATTAAAAATATACATATATAAAAATAAAAGTTCTGGCAAGGTTAGTTAATGTAATATCTTATATTAAAATTCAATACTTGAAATAAAATGAAACCTAGGGCCCATAGCTTTTATTTTGAAAAGTGAGACGTCAAAGCATAGAGAAGATATAGACTATTATTTTCTGATTTAGTTGAATTACATTTGGAAGATTTTGATTATTGGAGGAACTGTGATTTAGAAAATACATTAATAAACTAGAGAACATCCAGAATAAAACAACCAGAATAATGAAGGACCTAAAGTTAAAATCATTCAAAAATCATTTGAGGAAATTGGTGTAACCTAAAGAAGAAAACATGGGGAGAACATGACACCTGCTCTTTGATCAGATCTTTGATCATTTGAAGTGCTTCTCCATATAAAGATAAAATAAGACTTATTTTCTTGTTCTATTGAGTCCCATAAGGGATTTAGGAGTAAGTGGTAAAACTTAAATACAAGCAAGATTATGTTTGAAAGGGAAAAATCAATTAGAGCTATACATATTAGAATAAAGTATCGGTGAACTTAGTAAGATCTCCTTATTCAAATATTCAATAAAATAGGTAACTCCTCATTGGGTATATTGTGGAGAAGCTTTTTTGAAATATGTGGGATTAAATGGTTTCGGAGATTCCTTGCATCACCCAGATTCTGGTTTTCTATGCCCAACTGACACATTTTGTCCTATTTTGAATCAGAGACTTGTAAATAAAACTAAATAAGTGGTGCTCAGAACAGAACTCTTGGCACAAAATGAATATTCCGTATACATTTGTTGAATGAAGAAAAGAAGGATAGAAATATGTCAGAGATCTTAATGTTCCCAGCTATTTTCTCCATTTTTCTTCTCCCAACAATTCTTTCCAACCTCTTAGTGATGCATGAAATTCCTTCAACATATTAAACAGCCCTCTATACCTCAATTAGCTATTAAACACTTAAATGCAAATTTCCTTTGCACAATTTAATGTGGATTAATTTTATTTAAGATGTCAATCAACCAACAAAGGCAAATAAATAATATTCTATGCTTCTCCTATTTTTATCTAGGAGCATGAGGCAAGAGCATCTGTGTTCTGATTAATTTAATCTTGCTTTATCTTGCGATTTTAGATGAATAAAGAACTCTTCAAAACTTAGTTTGCTTATATGCACAATAAAGAGAATGTCTCAAATGTGCTTTCAAATTCTAATAGCTTGGGTACATTTATTTATGAAGGCTTAATTTGTCTATTTGTTTTAAAATGGTCAATTTTATTCAAAAAAGGATTCATTATTTTAGGCATCTCAGGACATATTCTCCTGCCTTAAAGCAGAATCTATTTGGGTTTATCAAAAGACTCATGACTTCATAATTCAGACGGGTCAATCTTTCTGTGATTCAGCTTTCAGGTCTTCATTAGCTACAATGTTCAAAGTTATTCATTTCATGGTCAAACTTTTACTAATTTAGAGAAACTGATCCTTAGAGAGCCTCATGAGCTTTATTCAAGTATACATTCTGTCAGCTGGGTAGCATTGATCAAAGTTTGTACTTTGCTGGTAGAACCACCAGGAACATAAATGACCCCTCTATCAAAATGAACATAAAAATTTGATTTAGTGGAATTATCTTGATCTGAAAATTTTCAGCATTGCTGATGACTAAAGAAAATTTTCATCAACATGAAATTGTAGATGTAAATTCGCAATGAATTTGGAAATCATCTAGACGAAACAATTTGATTGACATGTGGGGATTCAGGCATAAGCCTGACTTACCTAAATAATTCTTCCATATAGGTAATATATAACAGAGCCTTTTTGACTTTGAATCCAGTCAACTCTTTCCACTACACTATACTTTCTAATTCACTGTGTTACCTGCAAAAAATGATAACTTCATACACTATTTAAGTATGAAAATTTACTTACATCCACATTGAATTTCTGATTTTCATCCTTCAATCCATTCTCAATCTATTTGTAAATCCCTGATATCATTATGGTTGCCCCAATCTTGTTTATTCACCATTCTTGTGCTACTTCTGTTTAATTTTTTTTCTTTCTTGAATTTTCTTGACTTTTATATCATGACAGTTTAAAGCTTCTACATTTTTCAAAACAGTTTCTACACAATAATCTTGAGATAAAGGGAATATATATATATATATATATATATATATATATATATATTCTTTTCCCATCTTATAAGGAAAGAGAAATTTGGCTCAGAAAGGTGAGTTTCATTCATTTAACATCTCTCAGTCTCAGTTTCCATTTATAAAATTAAGATAATAAAAGCATTTCCCAAGAGGATCAACATAAATATCAAATAAAGTAATATGTGTGAATTACTTTGCAAAACTTAAAGGACTATTGAAATGTTGGATTTTATTATAAAATGTGTGATTATAAACAGTAAAAACAACAATAACAGTAATAGATTTAAACCTTCATTTTATTCTTTGCCAAATTCTTTTTAACCTAAAGTGTGATCTCTATCTTACTTGCCACTTTATTCCTTATATCTTGGTTTCTGAATGAAAAATTGTATTGAGTAATTTCTATGAGCTGGGCATTGGCAATGTTTGTCTTTAAAAATTATCATTAGATTTTTGTACACATTTTGGTCATTTAATAAAATCTTTTGGTCATTTTATTTCTCATTTGAACCATTTTCTACTAAATTTACATATTCAGCTTTTAGTAAAAATTTGGAAAATGTCAGTCTTTCAAACAGCAAGTAATTGGGATATTGCCTTATTTTGCATTACATCCAACTACTTTTGTATTTCAAGAAGAAGTATCAAAATAATGTATTTATTCTGTGAAGTCTGGGCTAGTTCCCTGGAAGACTCAGAATCAGCCAGAGTCAGGATAAGCAAAAGTCCTTGATCTTTAGGGGGAGAAGTGAAGGAGATGGACAAAAGTGCCAGGAGTTTTGCCAAGGATCCTTCCCTGATTCTAGAGTTCAGAACCTCCATGAATCTCCATACTTTTCTCCTCCTCCTGAGGCCAAGTGAAGTTTTCTCCCTCTCTCACTCCACCCCTTAATCCTTCCCTACAATTCTATTAAGCTAGCATTAACTGTGAGAAGAGAAATTCCAAACATGCTAATAGAGTTATTGTCTAATAGGTAATTATCCTTAAATGGTGGGTTGTCTGATTCAAGTGTACCTATTCAGAAATTCAGCCCTTTACAATATTCCTCATGGAAAAACAAACAAACAAACAAACCAAAAAAAAAAAAAAAAAAAAAAAAAAACCTTCCTATAGGTGTTGACTGAGACATTGGTTTTATGAAATTTTTATCATAATCAAATCAGATAAGCCCCATTTTTGTTGCCCTCTGTCAAATCATGGAAACTAAATAGACTAAAGAATTATTGTTTTATCTTGAAAAAAGAGTTTAGTATGGCAATTATTTTTCTTCCTTGGAAACACACACACAGATCTACACATGTATACACACACACACATATATGCACATATATAAATATGCATGCATACACAGCCATGTGCATATTTGTGTACATATATATGTGTATATATATACATATATAATTTCTTATGTTAATTACATGGTTTGTCCATATGCCTACTTAATACCAATTCTCAAATAGTATGAAGTTATTTAAAAGATTGTCCTTGAAGAATGAAAAATAAATTGAAATAAAACATACATTCAAATTTTAGCTATTATCTTTAAATTTGGGTTATAAATAAATATCTATATAGCTGCATAAAGTATTGCAGAAAATAAATTCCCCCTTTCTTATATCTTCTTATATTTCACCTGGTATAATTAGGACAGCACTGCAATGCACAACCAGGGTTTACTGTCAAATAAAGAACATGAGAAACCTCTAATGGAACAACACAGGTGAAAATAAAAAGTAAATATATCAGTTTCCTTACTTTGTGCTATTTGTTAACCTTATTTAAAGAAAAATGATATGGGAAAGATTCCAATCTTTGATTCCCAACCCCCCTAGCTAATGTAAATTACCCTTTGACTCAAAAATCCTGGTCCCTTTGAATTCCAATAGAAGGTCCGGACCTGTCCCAGCCCCACCCAGATCTGAGCCAACTTTGGGGCTACACCCCAAAGCCCCTCGAGCTAAGTCTCCTACTTAAAAGGACCACACTGGGAACCCCTCTTTGCAGAGATTCCAAACATGGTCGCCATGTGAGGACCCTCTGTCCACTGGACCCTCTGTCCAGTGCCCTCCTTATCTCTACCTTCACCTATCTCCTACTTCTAAACTCAGTAATAAATCTCTTTTATTAATCTAGCTCTCTGGGCCAATAAATGCTTTTATTGGGAATGCCGCGCCACTACTACCGCCACATCCTTGCGCCGAATCTAAGGGGGTTGCAGGGGAGCTCTGTTTGATTCCCTGTACCCCAAACCTGCCACTAGACCTTAACTAAACCCTAATTTCATTTAGGTACCCCAAATGTAGACCTCAACATGTGGTCTACACCTCAACAAAATGAGCAAAAATACTAATTTTTATCATTATTTTTAGTAGGCCATCTTTTGATTTATTATAGAGCCACACTAATACATTATCTCAGATTCATCTGTAGGTTTAGGTCAACCTCCCCAAAAAAGGAACTTATTTTTAAGAAGAAGAAATTATGTAAAAAATGTAGAAATATAGATATCATAATTATTAAGCAAGACTAGTCCTCAGCAAATTAATCATTGGGGACTGGATTTTCACTCTTGATATAAACTCACATCTACTCAAGTTCTGTGTCAATTCCATGGTGCAGTACAAGTTCTGAAAGTTCTAGCTAAGGTGGAAAGACTTTGAATGAGCCCTTAGTAATGACCTTTGCAGCTATCTTCTAAATGTCTATCCTGCTAAATTTAAAAAAGACATAGTACCATGGCTTCAGCATGCTCAATTCACCAGATGCAGTACTTTCTAGAGAGTATATACTAAGAGAAATATGTTATTGTGACATTAGACAGTACAAGAAATAGCTATATTTATGAAATATATTTGAAAAGTATTGGAAATGCCAAATATAATACTGATTAGCAATACTTCGAAAAAATCAGAAATTATTTTATACTAAAATGCTTGCTTATTAAAATTCTTGTTCTTCCTATGTAATAAAAATAAACAAAATTAAATAGAAAAAAAAAAAAAAAAGAAACCTGTAGACAACCAGGTGAGTGAATAGAGTGCTGGAGCTGGCCTCAAATCCAGTTTCACATTCTAGATATGTGAGTCTAGGAAAGTTATTTAATATCTACCTGCCCATTCCCTCATTTTTTAAAAGAAGGATAATACTACCTACTATCCAGTGTTGTTGTGAGAATACCATTGTATAATATTATAAAGATTTTTGCAAAACTTAAAGAATGTCACAAATGCTAGCTATTAAATAGGGGAATGTTGCAATAGTCTACGAATGAATGAATTTTGACTCTAGAAGAAAGTATAACTAATCTCAATTCTGACCAAGCTGGAAATTTGAAAAGGCAATCAAGAAGTAAAATCATGAGGATGATTGAACGAACATATCCTTGAACAGAAAAGATGATAAATTACTCTGAAGTTCTACTGAATCAATCATGACTGAATGATTCCTAGAAATGCTTGCTGACCAATCATGACATTTTTTATCTCCAGCTGCTCAGACGAATTCATGGTGATTCCCTATGATGAAAACATCGCCACCTGATCATTCAATATATCACATCAAAATTAAATTTATATTTCAATTTCTAAGAATCTTGTACATATGGTGTGACTAACTTACTCAGTATGTTTCATCATTAATTTTATTTCAGCTCAATCTACCTTTCTGTTAAATTATATTGATGACTCTAGTCCTTATTGAACATATCCTTAAAGCTATAGGTCCTAGATAACTAGCAAAATTCCAGAAGACATGTCTTTTCTTCTTTATAAACGTACATCTCAAGCAGAAGCTGAATAAAATGATTTCAAATCGATAACTAAATTATTACTAATATTCTCAAATTCATCTTAAGAACATATCTCTATGGTCTGGGAGAAAAAGTACAAATTTACCATATTTAGAAATAACCATCAACTCTACTTCCTACTCCAATTATTCAGTGGCCAAAAGCACGTCGTTCAATAGGCCAAGTGATATTCTCCTCTTCCCCATCTTTGAAAAAGAAAAGACATTTTCCCAGATCAATATAAAAGCATAGAGAGGTTGCTTTAGGCAAATTTACATAATCTCAATTTCTGATGGATGATTCAGAAAGCTGAATAAGATCAGTTTTCATAATTCATTCATTTTCATTCATTTTTAAGTACAAGTTTTATAGAATGTACTAAACATGCAGAATTGCAGACTAACTCTATGAGACATAACTACTAGTAAAAAGCTACAATCATCATTATATTTTCTTTCAGAAATACATGATTGTAAAGAACTTAATTTGGTTCTCTTTCTGGATAAAAGTTCATTTCCCTAGTGCTCTCTACAATCTACTACTTCCCAAGTAATAAATTAGATATGGCTATTCAGCTTCTGCAGGAGGTAGCTTTCACACTCTGCCAAGCCAGCCCCCTATATGCTCATATTCTCTTGTGAAATGTAGATATAGGAGGAAAAATGATTTTTCATTTCTAGTCTGTCTCCTGAGTTTAAAATTGAATACACTGCCCTCCGTAACAGAGGACTTAGTTCCTAGATGCCTTTCTAACAATAGTCAAGTTTCCCATTCCAACTATAACAAGTCTGACAAATATTAACACAACTTATGAGAGAGAGAGAGAGAAAGAGAGAGACAGAGAGAGAGAAGAGAAGACAAGAGAAGACAAGAGAAGAGAAAAGGAAAAGAGAGAGAGAGAGAGAGAGAGAGAGAGAGAGAGAGAGAGAGAGAGAGAGAATGGGGAAATGAAAATGACCAAAAAAAGAAAGAGAAAATAAAACCTTCATTTTTCATCCTGTCAATTTCCACAAGCCAGCTGCTCAAGCAACACTGAGAGAAATACACAGCAGATGTTGCTACAAATCTTGTTACAGATGTAAGTTACAAACAACTTCTTTAAAAAAGATTTCTTGTCATTAGTTTTTAAATCCCTCTGGCATAAGCAACGAGTGTAATTATGGCATGATATAACACATATCATCCTTAATGCTAAATAAACATGATGACTTCTTAACCCATTTCCTGACTGACCCCCTAGTGAAATATCATCTTTCTGGTTTTAGTGGTGGTTTGTAGAGATTTGTCATTCACAACTAGTCTGCCAATTTTTAGTGCTAATGAGCCTCAAATAACACTTTTTGGTACCATGAAGATTCTTTATAGTGATGAATATCCAAGAAGTTTATAGAATGTGATTATAGAAAATCACTCTTGCAGGTAGATTTACCTAATTTCTGATACTGAAAAATCTAAATAGCTGGTCATTCAATTTCATATAAACTACATTCAGTATCTTTATATTTGAAATAAAGAGACATTAGCATATAGGAGAAAACATTTGTAGTTACGATTCTGAGTTACAAAAGCAAAATTTACTAATTGCTAACATTTTCCCTGTCCCATTTTTTGATCCCCCCCCCCCCAGCCTTAGAATAATGCTTGACAAAGGTTGAGTACTTAATATTTGCTAACTGTCTGGTTTAACACCATAAAGGTTAAAAAATACCTAGTCTAATCCCCTGTTTTAGAATATGAAACTAGCCAGAATAAGTGACTTGCTGAAAAACTGAAGAAGCACATACTGCAAACCTGTTAAATGAATATTCCTTATACTTACTTAATTTAATAAAAACTTGGTTCTCTCCTGAGAACAACATACCATATCTGTTGCAACCTTCTCTACTGATGAACACTTCTTTCTCCCATTCCATTTGATTCATTAAGCCAGGAGTCAGAGTAAACAAATTATTTTATTTCATAGTTTTATTTTTTAGATCATCTCCTTCAGTCATCCCCAAAGATTCCAATATTCTTACTAATGATCACTTACAACATGACTTTAGAAAATTTTGAATTCCTTCTTGACAATGCCCATTGCCAATTTATATCACATCATCCTTTAGCATTGTATAATTTCTAGCATCTCTAACATGAACATTTCATTTCCATTTTATATCTTTTCTTTACTTTATAATAATGGACAACTCTTTACTTTGTCTTAATCTTCAATCTCATGACCAATCCCTATTTTCTCAGTCCATTATTTTCACTCTAGATCACTTGCCTCCTACCTTGAGTCTCTGTTTTGCTACTTTAATGCTTCATTAGCTACTACCCAAAAATTCCCTACCCCCACTATTTTCCCAGTGTGTAAGTAACCATTTCTGAATGTGATCAGTGATGTTTCCTGTTCTCTAGTTCCAGGGCTGCTAAGACTCAAGCTAAAAATTCATGAAATTAAGTGGATTTTTTTCATTACAAATTTATCAGACATATTTTCTGCCAGGCTTTTGCTGGTACTTGATAATTCTACTCTTACCTTATTGTCTGTTTCATTCTTTCAATTATTTACAATTACAAAGTCAAGCAGATGACCTTGCCCAGCCTTTCCTCACTCAAATCCAATTCACTTATATGTCATGGCATCACCTTCCTGATGTCATGATCCTTTTTGAGAATGAAAGATAAAGAACAACAATGACAAAGGAAGAAACCTTCCTTCTAAGGCAAAGAGATAACTAAGAGCAAAACCTGTGAATTATTCTTCTACTTAAGTTTTGAATCCAATTCTCCTTCTAACTCCTCCAGCAGTCACTGCCCTACCCCTTACCCAATACTCACTCATATTTTCACTCATTTCCTTATTCTTGGACTCCTCATCATCCTGCTAATAGATTTATTCCTTGCTAATATTTTTTAAACTATTTGTATTCTTCTTCTAACCAACTCTTCTTAAACCTCATTCTTAAAATGTTGATTAGGTTGCCTATTTTTTATACCCTGAATTTTTGCAAATGACACTCATCTCAATTTAGTGAGAGTTATATCTTTGTTCCTGCAATTATCTTGGATCTTTTTATCAGTGGTCACCAGTGATTACAAATGGCAGGGTAAAGGCAGGGACTTAAATAAGCTTCCCTAGTTCCTCTTTAAACTGCCCTAAAAGTGATTACAAATGACAGCATAAAGACAGGGGCTTACATAAGCTGTTTAAGTCATCTTTAAACTGTTCTAAAATAATCTCTCAAAATTAATTATGGAGTAGCAGGACTAACAAAAAGAAGGGTTAAAGAATTTTCTAGCCCAAAATACCTTAGAAGGTCAGCTGAAAAGATCTATTTTACTCCGATGAGAGTGAAGCACAGTTTAATGCAGACTATGCCAGGTTCAGACATCAACAAATCACCAGCAAGAATTTGGGGCAACTGAATTAGTAATTGTTACTTCCAGAGCTTTTATTCTCCTGGTTACAAGAGAGTCAGACAACTGACTTTGCTGACACTGGGTGCAGCACTCGATTGCAGCATCCATATGTTGTTCTGAGTCCATGTCTTGAGGTGAGGGGAAGAAGCACTAGCACACTAGAGTGTAAAACCTTAGGGACCCAGAGGCTTATGTCATCATATCAAGGTGGAAAAAATATTCTTGTCATTTGCATTTTCCCAAATGCACAAGGAAGGAGAGCAGTGACCGCACCTCTCTTTAGATCATACCACTCTGGAAGAATCTAAAACTTATAGGCCACCAAAACTAGATCTGAAAACAGTAGCAGGGAAGCCATAATGTTGAAGACAGTGTTCCCTTCCACTTCAATAGCAAAACAAAACTTGAATATTAGAAGTTAAAGAAAAAAAGCTGGAAAGATCATGAATTTAGAAAGTTAATATGGTGATAGGGAAATTCAAAAGAAGGTAAGAGTCAAAGCTGTTACATCCAAAGTCTCAATGTAAAATGTGAATTGGTTTCAAACCCAAAAATTCTTGGAATAGCTCAAAAATATATCGAAAATCAAATATGGAAAAAGAAAAGAGAGTGATATAAGAAAATCATGAAAAAATGAGTCAAAAGCCTGGTAAAGAAAGCACAACAAATACTGAAAGTTTTAATACGTTAAAAACAAAAACAAAAACCAACAAAATCAGAATTGGCTAAATGGTAAAAGAAGTAACAATCTAAAATTTACAAAATAAAAAAAGAATTACAAAAACTTACTGAAAACCAACATTTTTTGAAAATTAGACTTGAACAAGTAGAAGCTAATGATTTCACAAGCTATCAGCAGTACCACTATTAGTTCCTTTTTCTAAAGAGATTTTGAAAAAAGAAAAATTACCTAGACATCTAAAATATATTTATAATATCTTTTGGTGGTAGTTTAAAAATAAAGAGAAATTAAAGGGGTATCCATCAATTAGGGAATGGCTGAAAATTTTGTGGTAATATGATTGTAATGTTCTACAAAAAAATGATAAGCAGTATACTTTTAGACAAACCTGGAAAGAGTTATATGAACTCATGCAAAGTAAAGTGATCAATGCCAGGAGAAGTACAAATCACAGCAATATATTGGGATCAGCTGTGGATAACAGCTATTCTGTTAAAAACAAAACTCCAAGACAATTCTGATGGATTTAGAATGAAAAAAAAAATTTTACCCAATTCCAGAGAAGAAACTATCTGATAAAGTCTGAATGCAGATAGAAGCAAACTTTTTTAAACTTTCTTTTCCTTGTTCTTTTTTTCAATGTTTTTTTTTTTTCACAACATGACTAATATAACATTTGTTTTGCATGATTCCATATGTGTAACCTAAATCAAATTGCTTACCTTCTCAAGAGGAGGGGAGAGGAGGGAAGGATAGAAAGATTTCAGAAGTTATTTTTTTTTAATAATAAGGTTGTTTTTACTTTTAATTCGAAAATAAACTACTTTTAAAAAAGATCATCAGTGAAATTTTTGTCAATCCAGTTCTTTTTCAGTTTTTGTTCTTAATTTTTCTTCAACTAAGGCAATTAGCTCTTAATGATTTTCTCATTCTCACAACTTCAGAAATTCCACATTCTTCTTGTTCTCTTTCTTCTTTAAGGATTTCTTTTCTAATCCCTTATCCTTTACTCATATTCTTTAATATATTGACTGTAGATATATTTTGCTTAATATATCATATCTTTTTTATGCTTTGCTATTCTTTCCTACACTATCTTCTTCAGAAATTGTATTCACTCTACTGGCTTTGGTCAACTCAATATATTTAATTTCTAATTTAATTTCTCCTTTAACTTGAGATTCACAAATTACATTCAGGATATTTTCAAGGTAGTATCTTTCTAGAACCTCAAATTCAACATGTCCAAAACTAACATCTAAAACTCCTCATTTCACCATTACTATTTGCAGGACTATATTTACATAGACCTGTCATATTCATAAACTTGTAGTAAAATGTTCTCTAGTCTTCCTGCTTCTATTCTTCCTTTTCTTCATTTAATTCTTTATAGACATTACAGAAAAATGTTTTTTTTAAAAGACTGTTTAAATCACTCCTACTAAATAATCAAAAGCACTGCTTCTCAAGTAAAATACAAAATTCTCTGTGTGGTTTTTGTGGTTCTCATGCCATACCATCTGTCTATTTTTTTTTTTTTTTTTTGCTGCTCTCTTCCATGCTCCAATTAAATAGTTCAACTTTCTGCCAATCAACACACATTTTAAATTCTTATATTTCATTGTTTTTATTTATTTTCCATAATACTTAAAATGTTTACAACTCATTTTTTGCACTTAACAAATGATTTTACATATTTTAGACCTCAACTTAAATTCTACTTATTCTACTGTCTTTCTTGATACTTTTGGATGGTAAAAACAAACAAACAAACCCAAAAAAACTCTGATTTAGCCCACACACTGCATTTATTTTCATAATCATCCCATGCACTTATATTATTTCTTTTCAGTTTTATCTTTATTTGCATTTTTGAACTTGATATTTGCTAAAACTCTTTGCAATTCAAAATCTAATGACCCTTTGGTGTGATATGTTTTACAACCAAAACACTAGATGAGAAAAATCTAATTCACTGACTTAACATTTCTTAGGTCTTTCAAAGACAAGATTTTAGCAATTTTAAGATATATTTTAGTATGCAATTAATCACTGAAAATAGGTTTTTATGTGGTTTGCTAGTTGAATAAATTAACTGATTAATCATAAAATGGTACTATAAATACAGGTTCTTGTGTCTACCACATATTTACTACTTTCTATGTGTTTATTGAATTTCATTAATGGTAATGACAACTGCTAAAATAATCTATTACTCTGCATATATGGATTGCAAAACAGGATATATATATATATATATATATATATATATATATAATTTCTCTGAGCATAATTGTTAATACAGAATCATGTGAGAAAGATTACTGTTCATATGAGTTTTTCCCCCCAGTAAGCATGGGAGGGGGTCAAAGAAAGATAAGCCTCATATCTAGTACAATATTCTTATTAGCATTCTTTGGTTTTGGCAGGAAAATGGAAAGGAAGTTGTGTTGATATCAGTTGTTGAACCACTGAACAAACTGGTGAATAAAACATTGTCTCATAATAAATGATAAACCTGAGGAATTCATAAAAGTACAAGACAAACTCTAAGAATGGATGTAAATTAAAGTAAGCAAAATTAATGGAACAATAACTAAAATATCAAAAATTAGGAAAATTTACTATGATCAAAGTACTGAAATAGTATCTAAGAAACAATACTAAAAAAGTACCCAAGACATGATTAATTGTAATAACCGGTCTTGATCCTGGAGAACACATGATAAAGTATATGCATCTACTCAGCTGCATATTTTGCTAAAGTAGCTTTTATTAGTTGATTTTATTTAATTATTATTTAGAAGAAGCTTCAATAGGTTCCTATTGTAGAAGTAGGTTCCTAAAATTTATTGAAACATAAATAATGAATAAGAATATGTTTAATTTATTGTGCTTTTAATGTGTTAATACCTAGGATCACAAGCAAGAGAAGTGTATTTGTTTAGTTGTTTTAACTTTTTAAATAATTTTCAAGTAAAATATAAGTAATTCTAGAAAAATAACATTAAGTCAATTTCATCCATTAGCCAATTAAAAATGAAATTTTGGTGATACAGCAGATAGAGAGCTGGGACCTCATTAATGAAGCATGAATTCAAGTCCTACTTCAGACACTTACTATTTAGTTGATACTAGTCAAGTCACTTAATCTCTCTGCTAGAGTTTTCTCATTAGTAAAATGATCTGAAGAAGGAAATGGGAAACTTGGAAAGAATTATATGAAATTGATGCAAAGTGAAATAGGCAAAACTTGGAAAACTTTGTGCAGAATAATTGAAACATTATAAAGATGATCAACTGTGAAAGACTTAGCTACTCTGATAAAGACAAGGATCCAAAAATAATTCCAAAGGACCCATAATGAAAAAAAAAAAGTTTTACCTTTGCAAAGAGAATATTAATCGACACTGGTTGAAATTTGAAGTATAATTTTTCACTTAATTTTTTTTTCTTGTATTTTTCTATTTTTTTCTTCTGCAACATGGTTATTATTGAAATATATTTTGCATGATTTCACACATATAATAAACATTGTATTGCTTGCTTTCTCAACAGGTGGTGGAGGAGTGGGAATGAGGGAAAAAATTAAAAATCAAATAACATATATATATATATGTGTGTGTGTGTGTGTGTGTGTATGTGTGTGATGTTAAAAAGTAATAATAAAATATTTCCTGAAATAAAATATATTTAGAAATATAATCATTAGACATTTTTTTTCAAACAAAGTCAAAACAAGTTGTCAGAGAAATATCAATGTCTTGCTTTGCTAGAAATCCCTCATATGAGTAGTCGTGGGTTTTTTGTTTGTTATTTTTTTTTTTTTTTTTGCTTGCTTGTTTTGTTTTGTTTTATCCCCACTCAAATATCTGTTGGGGTTAAAATAGCTGCTTAAGTCTGAAGAGTTAAAGTGGAGAGTTAAATATATATAAATATATGTGTGTGTGTATACACATAATTATATATGTGATATAATTATTTTTTTTGTAAATTTTTCTACATTAATAAAAGGAACATTACAAGTGGATTCATCATGCACAAAAATCCATTAGCAATATCTCACTTTTCCTGTTGCTATTCCTTACCTATCCACTTAATTCTCATCCACAAATTTAGAATATAAAAAGTCATCCATTATGAAAGCAGTAGACAAAATTTTCTTCTTTTATGTACTGTTAGATATAGCTAATATTATATATTTTGTTATTAAAATATTTCTTTTTTATTTCAAAAATTTCAGATTACTGAAAATATATGCTATGAAAATAGCACATGTAATTAATTTATATATATATGAAAATCATTTTAATAATGTAATTAATTTATATATATATGAAAATCATTTTAATAAAGCAAAAATTAGGCCAATGATAGACCTATTAATTATCCAGTATTATAAAATATGTTATACATTCATGACTTGATAATTCTATAAATAATTAAATTTGAACTTATTTTATATTCTGTGACCAAATCTGTGGAACCAAAAGCAAGTAAAGAGCTTAGTAAAGATGGAGCAGAGCAAAAAGAAGCAATTTTTATTGATATTTAAAAAATGACATCCTAATTTCTCCTCAATGATCTCAACAAAAATGATGAAATTGAGGACCAAGGAATTTAACTGGATATATGAATGTGCCTAGATCATTAGTTTCCACTAGTCCTATTGGTCCAGCTTGTCTGCAAGTCATAGTTGCAAATTTGGTACAAAATCTTACTTGGAGCAAAAGAGTTCAAACAAATAATCCATTTAATTAAAATGCATTTAAAAACAATCTTCGGGAAAATCGATTTCCAAGGTAATTTAAGAGAAGTCTGGGAAAATAAACCTGGTAATGAGGAAGTTAAAAGAGTATTCCCTGAGAAACTGTAGAGTTTCACAAGATCTATACAAGAGTTCTAAAATGTTTTCAAATTCTTCTTCCCCAAAGGAATCACAGTTATATTCCAGTCAATAACATAGGGACAACTCAATAAGAACTGCCAAACGTCTATATAATTGATTCCTTTCTCATATAGATCATTTAGGAATATGACAGTGATATCTCCTCTGTTTCTACTCTGTTTCTCTGTATCCTGTCTCACAATTCCTTACTTCTAAATTAATCTTTTCTCCAAAACACATAGATGCCACCTCCACTGAATTGGCACATAATGAATTATTGTTTGTTAATATAGCTTATAATTATCATTAATTTGGTGGTCTAAGTGTATCAAGGAACTGATAGCAAAAATGACAAAGAACATTCTTGAAGACTATATATTCTGAATAAGGTATACCTGTTAAACAATTAACTGTTAAAAATAAATAGGTAGGAAAAAAAGACATGAAAATAATCTAAATTTAATGTTTATTTGAAATCCATTTTAGAATACATTCTATTCAAAGTCCCTATTTTAATCACTTTAATTAATTAATGCTACAGTTAGAGAATTTTACTGTAATAACTGCTGCTGAGAATGCTGAATAAACCCCAATCACAATAGAAAGTTTATGTTGCATTCATCATTTCATCTTTGGTAAGGCAAGAGTATGGACTAATGGAAAAGTTATAAAATATTTTTTTAAAGATGCACTGAGATATCAGAAAGATGGAACTTTGAAAGGACCACTGATTATAGTAGATGGGATGATGATAACAGACAATTCCAAAAAAGAAGAACAACACTAGTTTTATTTCATTTTTTTCTTTAACTAAGACATTTATCTTTGGAAAAGGAAAAATAATGCTCAAATTTTAGCTCTTCTCCTTAGTATTATACTATTGCCTTTCTGATAGCAATATTTTGCATATTAAGTTCCTCAATAAAAAAATGAAAGATTGGGTGTTCTGAATGAAATCATTTGATGATATGAATGAGGATTTATGGAGAATATATTAAATTGACACCAACTACATTGAATCATGACACACAGGAAAATTACATGAAAGTGAGTATAGTGCTAAAAAAAAAAAAAGCAGATGTGATTTCTGGGTAGAAATGTCAATGACTTTTTTTTCAAAAGTATTAGAACAGATATGAGTTAAGACCCAGTGAAGTTCAAAATTTTTTCACATGCTCAAATCAGGAAAGATGTTGGATTCTTCAAGCACTAGGGTAGAGAGCTGGAACCAAAGTTCCTACAAAATTCTCAAACACATTTATTTGTTATATTAATTTCAACTATCATTCATCAAGGCTAAGAACTGAGTCAAGTTTCAAGAATACTAAAAACACAAACAAATAAAAAGCAAACTAATTAGTTCTAGCATGAATTAAACTACCTCTACCCTTTAAGATGAAGGTAATAAGGCTACCTAGATAATAAATGCAGAACTTATGCAAATTAAATTCAAAGTGACATCAGAGAAAATGCTATCTGCTTAAATACTACACCTTACTCACACTGACCCATGGCTTTCTCTTCATCTTTGGATCACCTTTCATTTATAGATGTATATAAATGTGTATGTACATATACATGCATATACCTATGCAAATATGCAGATATATATGTGTGTGTGTGTGTGTGTGTGTGTGTGTATGTGTGTGTGTATGTGTTTTAGAATTCCATATGATTTGCTACCATGAAAACTTAATAAAACATTTCCCTTTAGGGCTTTAGGAATATGACTTGACTCTTCAAAAGGCTTTATCACTTCATTCCCCTTTCCATTTTAAATTTAATTTTTACTTATAACAGAAAAAATAAAGCAAAATCATCTGATTTAGTATCTTTACATCACAAGCTATATAATTTTCTATTCCTACCACCATGAAGAAATACTGTACTATAAAGAACAGAAAGCCACCTTCAGAGTTAGGGAGATTTCCTGCTTCCAAGACATATTGATCATGTGACACTGGGCAGGTAATATAATTTCTCCATATCCCGACTAATGCTATCATACTTTATTTTGTAAGGAACATGATTCTCTGTATTAGTAAAGTCTTTCACTGTGGTTTTCATACAATGATGAAATCATAGGTCCAACTGAAAGGTATAATGACATCTGCAAATTCTCTGCTTTGAAGGAAAAGCTGTGTTTCATTATCTATTTTTTAAGATCTCCACTGAATTTTTATTCAATTATTTTTTATTTCCTTTTAATTAGTTTATTATTTACATGCATATAATCATTGTTTATATTGTTAACTTCATTCTGCTTATTTTATCTGTATCAGTTAATGCAAATCTCACCATAATTTTTGAAATTCATAAATTATTATAATAGCATGATATTACATTACATTAATATTATCTCTATGAAAATTTAGGGTCACCTACTAAGTATCTTCAATAATAGTGATGATATTCTAATTCATATTTATATATTACTTTAATTTTTACAAAACATTTTTACAATGATCCTATATTAATGGTAGTGAAATTCTATTATCTATACTGTACAAACAGAGGCATTGCTGTTTTAAAGAGATTGAGCTATTTTCCCAAGGTCATATGCTAGTAAGAATCAGAAACAGGATAAAACCAAATGTACTGATTTCAAGTTCAGTTCTATTTTGCTGAAAAACATACTCATCCTGAAAACCTGAATGGATAGTTGACACCTTCAAATTAATATGCAAATTTTTTTTACTTTTCACTCTCAGTTATATTTGCCTTTTTTTTTTTTTGCTTTCCATTTATGTCCTTTTATATGCCTTTGGCTATTTGATTGGGCCAACATAAATGGACTCAGGGATGTTTGGAATAATTATTTTTATATTGAAGAAAGATAGTCTTAAACATTATCTATCTCTTCCACTATTTGTTTTCTTTTTTTCTGTCAAAACAAAATGATTTATACTTTCTTTAGCATAAATCTTATATTTATTTCAATATAACTATGGTCAGGGTTTGTTAAGACAATTGATCATAAGTCTCATCTGATATGTTCCTCAATATCAATTGGAATTGGCGGAGCCAAGATGGCGGAGAAGACACACGCGACTTTCTAAGCTCTTCTCTTACCCTCTTTATCAATATTATATCGAGCCTCAAAAATAGTCTTGACTTCTACAATTCGTAAAGATAAGAAGTAGAACAACTCACCGGCCGAAGAAAATCTGCAGTCTTGCCAAAAAAGGTTGGTTCCGGGGCCAGGGGGGACATCGGCGCAGACAGGGAGAGAAATTAGGTTCCGAGGAGAGTCTCAAACCGAGGGTGAAGGCACAGATCTCAGCACAAGCGCGCAGCCCCAACCCGCAGTACAGGGCTTTTCCTTGGGGCAGTTGTGATCCTGCACCGCAGGAGGACTCAGCCCGGGTTAGCCTCCAATCTGCGCAGTGGGGAGCTCGGCTTGGGGCCATAGAGCTTTTCCAGGGCCAATTTGCATCAGGCAGAGACACTGGGCAGAGTTTGTGGTGGTCTGCAGTCAGCTGCTAATACTCACAGTACCTCAAGAGGCTCCGGCCTGGGGCGGTGACACTTTCACCACTTAGTCTCTAGCCCAGTGCAATCGCTAACCCACTCAGCCCTACTAAGCAGTTTGATAGCTCGGCCAGTGCTGAATCCACCTCCTGTTGGGGGAAGGGAAAACTCTCACACAGAGCACTCCATACCTCAGAGGCGGAAATCGGTTTACATCTCTCCCTATTCTGCAGAGGAAGCTGGTAACCCCCTTGCCTAGGAGACCTACCCTAAAGGATTTAAAACATGAATAAAAAGATGAAAAGAACAATCGACAGCTTCTATGCAGAAAAAGAGCAGGTCAGCAAACCTGAAGAGACCTCAAACAGCAAAATGCATCAGACTGTCCTCCTTACATAATGCTTCATAGAAGAGACCATTAAAAGTCTCAAAAGAGAGTTAGAAGATAAATGGGGAAAGGAAAGAGAAGCCTTACAAGAGAGCAACAACTTCCTGAAATACGAATTGGAAAAGTTAAAAAATTTTCAGGAAGTGCAGGGAAACAAAATTGGTGAATTGGAAAAAATAAAGAACTCGCAAGAAAGTAGGATCTGTGAATTGGAAAAGAAAATAATTCACTAAAAAAATTATTGAAATGGAAAAAATTCACAGACCAAAACAATACATTCAAAACTCAATTGGACATATACAGAAAGAAGTAAAAAGCTATTGAAGAAAATAATTCTTTAAAATTAGAACTGAACAAATTGAAACTAATGATTCATTGAGACAGCAAGAATCAGTCAAGCAAAAACAAAAAAAATGACAAACTGGAAAAAACCACGAATTGTCTACTTGCAAAAACGACAGACTTGGAAAATAGATCTAGGAGAGATAATCTGAGGATTATTGAACTTTCTGAAAACTATGATGAAAAAAAGAGCCTAGATACTATTTTACAAGAAATCATCAAAGAGAACTGCCCAGATGTAATAGAATCAGAAGGTAAAATAGGCATTGAAAGAATTCATCGAACACCTTCTGAAAGAAACCCTAAAATAAAACCCCAAGGAATATTGTGGCAAAATTTCAGAACTATCAGATTAAGGAAAAAATTTTACAAGCAGCCAAAAAAAAAACCATTTAAATACCGAGGTGCCACAATAAGGATCACCCAAGATCTGGCTGCCTCTACATTAAAGGAAAGAAGGGCCTGGAATATGATATTCCGAAAGGCACAAGAACTTGAGATGCAGCCAAGAATAAACTACCCAGCTAAGCTGAGCATTTTCTTCCAGGGAAGAAGATGGACATTTAATGAAACAAATGAATTCCATTTGTTTCTGAAGAAAAACCAGAACTAAACAAAAAATTTGATCTCCAAGAATAGAACTCAAGAGATGCAGAAAAGGTAAAAATAACTCTTGAGAATTGTATTTCTGTTGTGGATATACAAAAAGAATACATGTATAATCTGATTGTACTGATATAACATAAAAAAGGGAAGTAGATATGGAAAAGGGATGATGGCAGAATAAGGTGGGAAGGAGGGATAAAAGGAGGGAAACCACATCCCACAAAGAGGCTAAGGAAACTTATCATATCTGAGGGAATTTAGAGAGGGGGGGAACATTGTGAATCTTACTCTCATCAGAGTTGGCTCAAAGAAAAATAATTGACATTTGTTTTAGAGAAAATTCTCTCGCCTCATTAAAACGGGGAGAGGAAAAGGGAAAAGAAAAAGAGTAATAAGGGAAGGAAGGGGAAAGACTCAAAGGGGGAGGCAGGGATTATAAAGAGGATAAGTATCGTGATACAAGAGGGGTACATAAGTTTAAAAGGGGAAAGAGGGTTGGGGAGGCAAGAATAAGTAAAGCACAATCTGGGGTTATTAGGATGGCAGGAAATACAGATTTAGTAATTCTAACCGTAAATGTAAATGGGATGAACTCCCCCATAAAGAGGAGGCAGATAGCAGACTGGATCAAAAGTCAGAACCCTACAATATGTTGTTCACAAGAAACACATTTAAAGCAGGGGGATGCATATAGAGTAAAAGTAAAAGGCTGGAGCAAAATCTATTATGCTTCAGGTGAAGTCAAAAAAGCAGGGGTAGCCATCCTTATCTCAGATCAAGCAAAAGTAAAAATTGATCTAATTAAAAGAGATAAGGAAGGTAACTACATCCTGCTAAAGGGTAGCATAAACAACGAAGCAATATCAATATTAAACATATATGCACCAAGTGGTATGGCACTCAACTTCCTAAAGGAGAAGTTAAGAGAGTTGCAAGAAGAAATAGACAACAAAACTGTAATAGTAGGAGATCTCAACCTTGCACACTCAGAATTAGACAAATCAAACCACAAAACAAATAAGAAAGAAATTAAAGAAGTAAATAGAATATTAGAAAAATTAGGTATGTTGGATCTTTGGAGAAAATTGAATGGAGATAGAAGGGAATATACTTTCTTCTCAGCAGTTCATGGAACCTATTCAAAAATTGACCATATATTAGGACATAAAGACCTCAAAATTAAATGCAAGAAAGCAGAAATAGTAAATGCTTTCTTTTCAGATCATGATGCAATAAAAACTACATTCAACCAAAAGTTAGGGGGAAATAGACCAAAAACTAATTGGAAACTAAACAATCTCATCCGAAAAAATGATTGGGTGAAGCAGCAAATTATAGATACAATTAATAATTTCACTCAAGATAATGACAATGATGAGACATCATACCAAAATTTGTGGGATGCAGCCAAAGCGGTAATAAGAGGGAATTTTATATCCTTAGAGGCTTACTTGAATAAAACAGAGAAAGAAAAGATTAATGAATTGGGCTTGCAACTAAAAAAACTAAAATAAGACCAAATTAAAAAACCCCAATCAAATACTAAATTGGAAATTTAAAATTAAAAGGAGAAATTAAAATATTGAAAGTAAAAAACTATTGAACTAATTAATAAAACTAAGAGTTGGTTCTATGAAAAGCCAATAAAATAGATAAGCCTTTGGTAAATCTGATTAGAAAAAGGAGGGAGGAAAATGAAATTAGTAGTCTTAAAATGAAAAGGAGAACTTTCCACCAATGAAGAGGAAATTAGAGAAATAATAAGGAGTTATTTTGCTCAACTTTATGCCAATAAATTTGATAACCTAAGTGAAATGGATGACTACCTCCAAAAATACAGACTTCCAGACTAACAGAGGAAGAAGTAAATTGTTGAATAGTCCCATTTCAGAAAAAGAAATAGAACAGGCAATTAAACAACTCCCTAAGAAAAAATCCCCAGGACCAGATGGATTTACATGTGAATTTTACCAAACATTTAAAGAACAATTGGCCCCAATGCTATATAAATTATTTGATAAAATAGGGAATGAAGGAGTCCTACCAAATTCCTTCTATGACACAGACATGGTACTGATACCTAAACCAGGTAGGCTGAAAACAGAGAAAGAAAATTATAGACCTATCTCCCTAATGAATATTGATGCTAAAATCTTAAATAAGATATTAGCAAAAGACTACAGAAAAATCATCTCCAAGATAATACACTATGATCAAGTAGGATTTATACCAGGAATGCAGGGCTGGTTCAATATTAGGAAAACTATCAATATAATTGGCCATGTTAATAACCAAATTAACAAAAACCATATGATCATCTCAATAGATGCAGAAAAGCATTTGATAAAATCCAACATCCATTCCTATTAAAAACACTTGAGAGTATAGGAATAAATGGACTTTTCCTTAAAATAATCAGCAGCATCTATTTAAAACCATCAGTAAGCATCATATGTAATGGAGACAAACTGCAACCATTCCAATAAGATCTGAGGAAACAAGGTTGCCCACTATCACCGTTACTATTTAATATTGTGTTAGAAACGCTAGCTATAGCAATAAGAGCTGAGAAAGAGATTAAAGGAATAAGAATAGGCAATGAGGAAGCCAAATTATCACTCTTTGCCGATGACATGATGGTATACTTAGAGAACCCCAGAGATTCTGCTAAAAAGTTATTAGAAATAATCCACAACTTTAGCAAAGCTGCTGGTTTTAAAATAAACCCACATAAGTCATCAGCATTCTTATATATCACTAACAAATCCAACAGTCAGAGTTATAAAGAGAAATTCCATTTAAAGTAACTACTGATAATATAAAATATTTAGGAATCTATCTGCCAAGGGAAAATCAGAAACTTTATGAGCAAAATTACAGACCACTTTTCACACAAATTAAGTCTGATCTAACCAATTGAAAAATATTAAATGCTCTTGGATAGGGCGAGCAAATATAATAAAGATGACAATATTACCTAAACTAATCTATTTATTTAGCGCTATACCAATCAGACTCCCAAAAACTATTTTAATGACCTAGAAAAATAACAACAAAGTTCATATGGAAAAGAAAAGGTCAAGAATTTCAAGGAATTAATGAAAAAGAATCAAATGAAGGTGGCTTAGCTGTACCAGATCTAAAACTATATTATGAGCAGCAGTTACCAAAACTATTTGGTATTGGCTAAGGAATAGATTAGTTGATCAGTGGAATAGATTAGGTTCAAGGGATAAAACAGTCAACAAATATAGCAACCTAGTCTTTGACAAACCCAAAGATCCCAGTTTTGGGATAAGAACTTACTGTTTGAGAAAATTGCTGGGAAAATTGGAAACTAATATGGCAGAAACTAGGCATTGATCCATACTTAACGCCGTACACCAAGATAAGGTCAAAATGGGTTCATGACCTAAGCATAAAGAATGAAATTATTAATAAATTAGAGGAACATAGGATAGTTTACCTCTCAGACCTGTGGAAGGGAAGGTTTTATGACCAAAGCAGAACTAGAGATCATTACTGATCACAAAATAGAAAATTTCGATTATACCAAACTGAAAAGTTTTTGTACAAACAAAACTAATGCAGACAAGATTAGAAGGGAAGCAATAAACTGGGAAAATATTTTTACAGTCAAAGGTTCTGATAAAGGCCTCATTTCCAAAATATATAGAGAATTAACTCTAATTTATAAAAATCAAGCCATTCTCCAGTTGAAAATGGTCAAAGGATATGAACAGACAATTTCAGATGAAGAAATTGAAACAATTTCTAGTCATATGAAAAGATGCTCCAAGTCATTATTAATCAGAGAAATGCAAATTAAGACAACTCTAAGATACCACTACACACCTGTCAGATTGGCTAAGATGAGAGGAAAAAATAATGATGATTGTTGGAGGGGATGTGGGAAAACTGGGACATTGATTCATTGTTGGTGGAGTTGTGAACGAATCCAACCATTTTGGAGAGTAGTTTGGAACTATGCTCATAAAGTTATCAAACTGTGCATACCCTTTGATCCAGCAGTGTTACTACTGGGCTTATATCCCAAAGAGATTATAAAGAAGGGAAAGGGACCTGTATGTGCACGAATGTTTGTGGCAGCCCTTTTTGTAGTGGCTAGAAACTGGAAACTGAATGGATGTCCATCAGTTGGAGAATGGCTGAATAAATTGTGGTATATGAAAATTATGGAATATTACTGTTCTGTAAGAAATGACCAACAGGATGATTTCAGAAAGGCCTGGAGAGACTTACACGAACTGATGCTGAGTGAAATGAGCAGGACCAGGAGATCATTATATACTTCAACAACAATACTATATGATGACCAGTTCTGATGGACCAGGCCATCCTCAGCAACGAGATCAACCAAATCATTTCCAATGGAGCAGTAATGAACTGAACCAGCTATGCCCAGAAAAAGAACTCTGGGAGATGACTAAAAACCATTACATTGAATTCCCAATCCCTATATTTATGCACACCTGCATTTTTGATTTCCTTCACAAGCTAATTGTACAATATTTCAGAGTCTGATTCTTTTTGTACAGCAATAATGTTTTGGTCATGTATACTTATTGTGTATCTAAGTTATATTTTAATATATTTAACATCTACTGGTCATCCTGCCATTTAGGGGAGGGGGTGGGGGGGTAAGAGGTGAAAAATTGGAACAAGAGGTTTGGCAATTGTTAATGCTGTAAAGTTACCCATGCATATATCCTGTAAATAAAAGGCTATTAAATAAAAAAAAATATCAATTGGAATTAATTAGGTTTTAGAAAAACCTATATTTACCAGGGTGGTACAAAAAATAATTTCACAAATGTTAGGGATAATCTCTGTCACAGGTACACGTATGATCCATAAGATTATGAGGTCAATTTAGCACTTATATAACCCAAGACAACAGATTGAATGAAAGTTTTTTTTTTTTTCTTCTGCCTTTCTGGAGTCTCCATGATATTTTCTGATGTATATGGACATTTCTATTAGGTCCGTTCAAATGGCTAAAACTGTACCTGTTTCTTAAATAGAGACATCCTTCTTATACTGAAATAACAGAATCATACTATATGTATATTCTAATTATTTGAAGATTTGATTGAGTTTAATGAGTCATGGTAGCTAGAACTAGAAAGCAGGACTTTAAGACACAAGATATACTATATCATAATTGTAAAATTCTATACTTATATATCATAATATTATTTTGGATAATGTATCCCTATAGATAAACTCTTTACTTTGCATCCACTACCCTGCCTGATTGCAACACCACAGAACAAGAAGCTAATCACTCAATAAGATCATCATTTTTAAGCTCATCACCATGGTATTAATTTGAATATTGATTAACTCCACCTTTCTATATCTCTTCTTCCTGTATCTTTTGTGCATTACAAAATAGAATATCAAACTCATCCCAGTTCTTCAAAGAAATAGCACTCCTAAATTAGTGCACTCTGAATTTGCTGCCTTACCTGACTTCAATTCCATTGAAGAAGATGCCATCATTCTGGGTATTCCCTGGTGTCCTATTCTTGCCTCCTTCTGGTGTTGTCTACCCTTTTATATCATAAACTGAAAACAGTTTGTCTTTCTTTATCACTTGTATTCTTAGCACTTAGCATAATTCTGGCTACATAACAGTCACCTAGAGAATGTGTATTGGATCAGATTAAATTATTTGATATAGATGTGCACAATATAATGTATTGCTGCCAAAAAGATTCATTGAATGACACTTGAAATATGGCCATTTAAGATATTCTTTAAATTCTCTCAAGCCTGTGTCAATATCACACCACATTATAAATACTGTTTTTCCTTTTTCATCCAGATATGTATCATTATAAACATGGCTTGAACTCTAAATTGAACTTAGACAGTAAGAGTGAAAGTGATCAGAGGGGCTTTTCAAAATTATTTTCTCTGTGAGGTCAGCATAAATAGGAGATAATCCAAACGCTTCCTCTTTTTCAGGCCTTTATCATTTTACAAGGGATTCTAAGAATTGGAATCCATATGATTTTCTCAAAGTATATACATAACCTTTTTAAAGGTGTAATTCATACTAGAGCTAAAAAAGGTACTTAGAAAAGGAAATAAGAATATTTTCTAGGATTTGTAACTCCAACATAATATCTAGATCATACTTAATAAGAGATACTTGATTTCTTATGTCAAAAATCCTATAAAGCTATGAAAGTTTTGACAGTTTGAAGACTTAAATACTGAGCTGCGGTACATGGGTAGAGGATAATCTACCTAATGTACTTTTCAAGTAGTGTAAAAATTGGTCCTTAAATGCATTAGACTATATTCATAAATTAAGTATTTATATTAGAGTTGGAATCTACTATATAAGTTACCTAATCCAGTTTGCTGGTGAGTTTCAGTAATCTCTTTTATGTTATCTTTTACAATTAATATTAACCAATGTACTTGAAAAATGCCATTGGTTTTCATGAGAAAAATATTAGACTACTTTGTCTATGATCCAAACTTTGATTTTCATGGTCATATGATAATAGTCATTTAATTATGTTACCATCTATAAAATAGAGACTATGATGTCTCTTGTATTTACTCACAGGCTACTATGAAGATCAAATGAGGTATGTGCATATGGACTAAATACTTTGAAGTGCTAAAGCAACATATGGTGGTATTCTTACTGTTTTGGGAGATAAACTCCTCTGATAGTGAATAATTCCCATAAAAGTGTGCAATAATAGATAGTACTGTTTTTGGAAGCAAGCAAATATGAATTGAAATTCAACCTTTGGCATTTATTGGCATTGTAACTACAGCCATGTCACCTAAGTTCAGAGTCTCACTTTTTTCATTTGTAAATTTATTGAGTAGAATCAGCAGTACTGGCCAAATATGAATGTGGAAAAGTTCCAATTTTTTAAAAATAGTTTTAAGAACTAACACTTGGATTTTATGTTTCTTAAAGAGACATCCTTCTTATACTGAAATAAAAGAATGACACAATTTGCATATTCTAATTATTTAAAGATTTGACTGAATCTCATGAGTCAGGGAAAAGTCCTAAGTGAGGAAACTTTCTATATGGAAATTAGCATCACCAAAAATATGTTTTTAAAGGACTTTCTAGATTTTTAAGTTCTAAATAAATGTGATGGACTTTTTAATCAATATGTTCTTCATAGTAAATCAAAATTGTTATTCCTCTTAATTCTATCAACTGGTCTTAATTTGACCATCTACAATATAGAAAATGTTTCTTTTTTTCCACTGTTTTCTAAAATAGTTCTCTTAACATTTGATGACTATTACATGGTTCCTAAAACCTTGTATTCTCTAGGCTAAAAATCACTATTTCTCTAAATCATTGCTAGGCTTTCTATTTTCAAAGCATTTTTCTCATAACAATGCTATGAATAGGTAATGCTAGTAGTCTTATCACCATGTAATGGATGATAAAATTGAAACTATAAGAGTTAAAGTGCTTTTCTCATGGCCATACTGATAGTAAAACCCTGAAATATGGTGAAACCACAGCTGTTATGGGTCAAATTCCAATAATTCTTGTTATCAAATAATATGATGCTTCTCATAGGCTATGTTTTTTTTTTTTTTTTTATAATAGTTTCTTTGCTGGCCTCGTTTGGACCCTTCCCAGTTTTGGATACAAAAACTTAGAATATAGATTCTTAATCTGTGGCTCAATTTTTTAAAAAAAGAAATTTAAAAAGTTAAGAATTCCTACCCCAGAGTCATACAATGTCCTATATGCTTCATTTGATTTTACTAACAATTTTTTCCACTTAGACATTATCTCTCCCTTGGATTTTCCAGACACTGATATTACTGTTTATAGCTGCTCCCTCTTAGGATCTTTGACAAGATCATTATCTTTGTTCTATCCCTTATGTCTAGGTGTACTCCAGGGTCCCTTTTTTGGTAGGTCCACACTTTCAATCCATTTTCTCTTGATTGTCTCATCATCTCCAATAAGTTCAACCTTTATGAAATATCTCACAGACTTTTTTTCATTCAGAACATTTCATTCCTGAATTGCAAATCTTCATTATGGAATATATATTGGATATTTTAATTATATGTTTCATACAGATTTTAAGCTCAATATGTCCAAACTCAGTACTTTAGTTGTTTTATTATTCTAGATACATTAAAGCTTCTCAAGGAAATAATGAATTAACTACTAATTGATGTTATCAGATTATAAGTGTGCCTACCTTTATAAGACAATCTTCCCACACCTTTCTTTTATTTAATCTAATCATATTCTATGGCAGTTATAAAAATTCTTGCTCCTTAAAAATCTCAACTCAGTATATACTCTTTCAAGGAATTGATGACCTTACTTTTTATATATTATTGATAAATTGAAACCATCCAGTTGGGGAATCACTGAACAAGTTGTCATATACGATTGTGATGGAACATAATTATTCTATAATAGATAATTAGCAAGCTAGAGTCAGGGTAGAAAAAACCTGGGAAAGGTCATATGAACTAATGCAAAAACTGATGAAATAAGCAGTGAACAGAACTAGGATAACATTGTAGAGATTAACACCAGTATGGTATGGATGATCAAAGTTGAAAAACTTAGCTACTCTGATAAAGACAAAGAACCAAAATAAGACAGAACAGAGCTTATGGAGTTCATATCTAGCATCAAACAAATATATTAGCTGTTTGGTCTTTGATAAGTTACTTAACATGTGTCTGTCACAGTTTCCTGAAGTTTAATATGAAAATTCTAAATTAACCTACCTCCTCATAAGAGACCAAAGAATATGAAGATAAAATGAAAATACTTGTAAAGTATTTCCCATAGTACTGAAAACATAGTACATATTTAACAAAAACTTTTGTGGGTCATACTAGTGGTTATGTAACATCAGGCAAATGCTACCAAAAACATCATTCCTATTCCACTGATCAAGTACTCTCTTAGCCAGTATCAAATGGTTTTGATGCCTTCTGCTTTAAATATAGTTTCAGGTCTGGTATAGCTAGGCCACCTTCATTTCCATTTTTTCATTAATTCCCTTAAAATTCTTGACCTTTTGTTCTTCAAGATGAATTTTATAAATATTTTTTCTAGCTCTCTAAAGTAATTTCTTCACATTTTGATTGGTATGGCATTGGATAAGTAGATTCATTTAGGTAATACTAGCTAAGAGAGCACCTGATCAGTGGAATAGGTTAGACTAACAAAACACAATAGAAAATGACTGTAGTAATCTGGTATTCACTATTAATCACTGTTTGACTAACATTCTTGGAAAACTGGAAAATTGTATGGTGGAAAGTAAGCAGTGACCAATACCTAACACACTATACCAAAATAAAGTTGATGATTTAGATGTCAAGGGTCATACTACAAGCAAATTAGGAGAACAGGGGAAAGTCTGCCTCTCAGAACTATGGGGAAGGAAGAATTTATCACCAAAGAAGAATTAGAGAACATTATGAAAAGCAAAATGGATAGTTTTTATTATATTAAATTAAAAAGGTTTTATACCAACAAAAAAATGCTGCAAAGATTAGAAGGGAAGCAGAAAATGAAAAAAAAAAAACTTTACATCCAAAGGTTCTGATAAAGACCTCATTTTTTAAAAATATAGATAATTGACTCAAATTTATAAGAATACATGCCATTCTCTAATTGATAAATGATTAAAGGTTATGAACAGACAATTTTCAAATTTAAGAAGAAATTAAAACCATTTTTATCATATGAAAAGGTGCTCTAAATTACTATTGATCAGAAAAATTCAAATTAAGGCAACTCTGAGATACTACTATACACTTCTCAGATTACTTAAGATGAAAGGAAAATGTAGTGATAAATGTTGGAGAGCAAGTGGGAAAGCTGGGACATTAATATATTGTTAGTGGAGTTGTAAACTGATCCAAATATTCTGGAGAGCAATTTGGAACTGTGCCTAAAAGGTTATCAAAATGTGCATACCCTTTGACCCAGAAGTAAATCTATTAGGTGTGTATCCCAATGAGATCATCAAAAAGGGGACCCATGTGTACAAAAATGATTGTAGTAGCCTTTTCTGATGGAATGGAAGTAGTATCTGAGTGGATGCCCAGCAGTTGGGGAATGGCTGACTAAGTTATGGAATCTAAATCTAATGGAATATTATTTTTCTATAATAAAAGATGGGCAGAATTATTTCAGAAAGGCCTGGAAAGATTCATATGAACTGATGCTAAGTAAAGTGAGTAGAATCAAGTGAACGTTTCACACAGCAATATTGATCAACTCTGATGGATGTAGCTCTTTTTAACAAGCTGATTCCAACAGAATTGTGAGGGATGGAACTATATGTATCCAAAAAGAATACAGTAGGGATTAAGTGTGCAACACAACATAAAATTTTCACCTCTTTATTGTTGTTTGCTTATTTTTTTTTCTTTATTTCTCCTTTTTTTTCTTTTTTGATCCTATTTTTCTTATGCAACATGATAAATTTGAGAATATGTATAGAAGAATGGTACATGTTTAACATATAATGGATTACTTGCTATCTAGGGGAGGGGGAAGGGAAAGGGAGGGAGAAAATTGGAACACATGGTTTTGAAAGGGTAAATGTTGAAAACTATTTTTGTATATATTTTTAAAATAAAAGCTTTTATTTTAAAAATGAACTTTGACTGCCACCTAGCTTTAAATACACATGGAATTCAGTTATCTATGATATGGTTTTTTCACAATAGTCAATACATTTTACCACAAAGTGGCAGCTTGATTAACAATTGGAATAAAGTTGGTTTCTGACATAATCAGGTCATTCAACTGAAAACAAGATATGTATCAATATATTTATAAGGGTATCATAAATATGTCTGTGTTTCAATTAACTAAATGTTGGTAGCTAGATATTATTTATAAAAAAAACACACATTCCTAGGCTGAAAAAAGTGACTTTCTTTCCCAAACAATGAAGAAAATGGGAAGAAAGCAACTTAGTCCAATCACTAGTTGAGTTTAAATTTGTTCATGTATGATGTCACAGAATTATTAGCTTCCAAAGCTAAGTGGATTGATAGAAAATATCTAGGCCAATGTGTTTATTTGAAAGATGAGTCCAGAGAAGAGGAACTAAGTTTTTGAATCCATCAGATCCTTATTCAGTGGGTATGAGGTCTATTCTAACTATGCTTCTTTTGCCCTTACTTTACTAAGTAAGCTGGGGTTATCTTTGTATCTTTGTCTTTGCTTTGTAGGGTTCATAATACACACTTGCACAGTAAAATACAATTACCACCATTCTTGAATTTTCCTATTGCTTTTCTTTCATCAAATACATCTGTTAGCCAGCCACATTTAAATTTTAACATTAATACCTTGTCCTTAGTCTAAGGTCAAGCCCCAGTTTGAGATCATTTATTATGGAGGAGACATTTTAACACATACCTAATAATTTATTGATTGAACAAATAAGCATTAGGTGCTTCCAGTCCTTGTTAAGTATTATTTACCTCAGAAAAAGGGTATCTTTAAAAATTTACCATCTTGAATAAACATAAGTATAATTTATGACCTCTTTGATATGCTACAAGTTCCTACTGAGAAGCAACCCCTTAAGGCCTACAAGCTAAAACAAAAAAGTCTGGCCATAAAAGAGCAACACACTCAGAATCTCCAAACATGCTTGCACATTTTCAGATCTTAAATAATTTCCAAAGTTAGTCTTTGTGGACCATTTCCTACATACACAGCTAGTATAAGAAGAATCAGAATCTCAGAGTAGAAATTGGAAAAATATCTTCTATATTACAGCTATCAAATTGTTATTCAAAATAAGATGTTGTTACTGAGAACTCTACAAATAGTAAAAATCATGTACCATTATAGTAATTATAAAACAATTGTTTGTAGAAATAAATTTATATTTTAACATTTATTAAATTGTGAGTTCTAAATTCTCTCCCTCTCTTTCCACCTTCCCTGATCCACTAAAAGAGCAAGCATAATGATATCAAGTATGCATGTGAAATCACTTGTGCATATTTGTATTAGCTATAATAAAAAAGAAAGAAAAATAGATCAAAAATATACTTTGATTTGTACTATGTTGACTGAGTCGATCAGTTCCTATTCTAGTTATACATGTAGAAAACATGTTTTCATCATGAGTACTTCATAATTATCTGGAATAATTGTGTTGATTAGAGAAACTTAGTGTTTATAATTTATCATCATTGCAATATTGCTGTTCCTGTGAACATTGTTCAGTTGACTCTACTCATTTTGCATCAGTTCATTTAGGTCTTCCTATGTGTTATTGTGCTTTTGTTGTTCTTCTTCTTGTTGTTGTTGTTTTGCAACTATTCTTGACATCATTTTTTATACTATAATAGTAGTCTATCACAATCACATGCCACAACTTGTTCAGTCATTCCCCAATTGATTAACATCCTCTCACTTTCCAATTTGTTCACATTAGAAATATTTTTTATACATATAGGTCTTCCATTCCTGCTTTTTCCAATTTCTTTGGGATAGACACCTAGTAAAGGTGTTGCCATGTCCAAAATTATGCACAATTTTATAGCCCTTTGAATATACCTACTTCTAAATTATTCTTTAAAATGGTTAGACTAATTTATAACTCCACCAACAATTTATTAATATCTTCCTTCAATCACTATCATTTATCATTTCTGATAAGTATGAGACAATGCCTCAGACTTATTTTAATTCTCCTTTCTCTAATCATCAGTGATTTGGGAGATTTTATTTTCATATATCTATTGATAGATTTTATTTCTTCTGAAAATTGCCTATTCACATTCTTTGACCCTCTATCCCTAGGGAAATGGCTCTTATTCTTACACATTTGACTCAATTCTATTGAAAAATTTGAACGATGATGACTTTTGCAGAGGATTGTATCTAATTTTTAAAACATTATTTTCTATGAAGCCATTTAATAAAAGACAATTTATCTGTTAGGCTATTTTTACTTTTACTTTATTAAAGGTCAGGATTGCTACCCCTGCTCCAACGCCTTATTTAACTTTATGTGTGGGTCTTTCTGTTTCAGATATATTTCTTTTAAATAACATATTGTTAGATTAGATTCTAATTTCTATTCCATTCTTCTATCAGATTTGTTTTTATGAATACAAATTCCATTCCCATTCATAATTATAACCACCACATGTATAATTCACTCCATCACTTTTTCTTCTATGCCATGGAACAATTTAATTGAATCAAATTTGCTTTCCCAGCCTTCTTTCATATTGCTTCCCTTCACGTATTCCAAGTTCTAATAAAACTGTAACTGTTTCTTCTATAAGACACCATCTATATGCTTGAAGATACCCAGTCTTGGTCACAAACTCTCCCTAACATATATCTCTAGTTTGTTAAATATTACTTCATTTCATGCACACTGAAAAATAGCTAAACTAGGTTTCCTGCATTATTTATTGCTGTTGTTCCATCTCTTGCCCTTGTTCCTTTGCAGAAGTTGTACACCATACCTAGGAGGTGACCACTTCTTACTGTAATTTTTCAGAATCCTGTTTCCTTCCTCTCATTCCTAATACCAAGTTCTACATAATACCTCTCTTGAATTGCCCAAGAGCAATGTAATTGCTTGACAAGGTTTGGGAAAGCAAACATGAGGCCCCAAAATAGGGTAAAATCACAATGAGGCATTTTCCCTGCCAAAATTTACCTTTATCAATGTGAAAAGGCCACAGACAGAAAACTAAGCATGATTTTTTTGCAACATGCATTTGGGAAGGGGAGATAATTATATATTATTATATAGGCCCAGTGAAAAGAAGTAATAGCACTAAAGAGTTAGGATGGAAGAGAAAGGGATATTGTTTTTAAAAGTACTCAATTGCTTGAAGATGCTAAATAATCAATGTTCAAAGAGGACTAGGACAAAGGAAGTAGATAAGAATTTTACTTATAGTATTAAACTCATATAGGTTGACTAAGTTGGAACAAGGGTTGTTTAGAGAAGCAATGTCAGAGAGGTAGGTTTGGAGATGTTAAATAGTCTTCCAAGTGAACTGGGACAAAAGAAATAGATAAAAAAATTTACCTATACAAGGGTTATTGAAGATCCCAAATAGTCTCCAGACAATACTCATTTCTTTGGGGGCAAAAGAAGCCCAGTAGAGAAATTTTGGTCTCTATCATGCTAAACAAACAGGATAGTCTGAGAAAATTAGCTTCTTTATAGCATTTAACAATAAATCTGGTTTACAAAGTCCCATAAATAGTACAACTGCTCATTTTCTTTAAATCTATTTTGTGTATATGTATATTAATTTTTTTCTTATACACTATAAGCTTCTTGAGGACAGGAACTCTTTTTCCACTACTTTTGTATGTCCAAGCTCCTAGTGCCAAGTCTGACATAAAGTAGGCAATGAATAAATGTTTGATTGGTAATTGAGTTCCATCTCTCAGAATGCATATATTAAAAAGAAATGTTCACTTACTGTGCTATCCTATCCAAGGAGCCTTTCTTTCTCAAGTTTTCTCCCTTTTCTCTTATTCCTAGTTTACTTCATTTGCAATCTTTTTTTTTCTTCTTACTATTTCCAAAATCACTGTATACTCACTTTTTTTTTTCTTTATTGTAGCACCCTTTACAAGTCAAAAGAAATCTTTTGACAGTATCATTTGTTCTTATCCCCCTTCTCACCTTCCTTGGAGTCTTCATTCTGGATACATAATAAATGTTCATTTAAATTGAATGTGTAATCTATAGATCTCTTTGTTCTTTGTCAGATGTTAGCCATTTGAAAAAGTTTACTCTTAATAGATAATGGAAAAGTACACATAATCATAGACTCCCTGCACTGACATTTACAACAGATCTTTGAAGTCTCTATCCTAAAGGTCAGCTAAAGCATCATCCACCATTATTCTGTCCTCTATATATGGTCATTTGGATTCTGCTTTTATAACCCTTACTCACCTCCATAGTATAGCGTACCATTTGTAGAGTATACAAATGTACCCATACACTTCTCCTTTCTCAAAAAAGAAGTCTTTCCTCTAATGCAGGAAGAATCCATTTATAGTTTGTTACAGGGAATTCAGGGCCTATCTCCAAAGGTTGAAATTCTTGGAAGCTTAATTGCCACTAATGCAGTGTTACTCATTTCAAGCATTGATACTGATTTTTAAACTAGTTTTTCTCCCTGAAGTCATTGCCAAATAAGTTCTGCTTTGAGTAACCAAACCTCATAAGCAGCTGAATTTGAATAAAAGTGGCCTTAATAAGTTGTAAAGTGAGAAAGCAAAGCAACTGAATAGTCCAAATAGATGCATACAGAATGTGGCAGAAAATCAAATAGTATCTTCTTCCTTTGGCTTCCTATTGATCTTAAGGAAAAGCAGCAGTCTAGTTGTTGGAATTTTTTTTTAATTCTTCTATCAAAAATTCTCCATTCTCTTTACAACTAAAAACACAATCATTCTCATTCTCCCAAATGTAATTTTCTATAGTGAATTTTGAATGCCACAGATATAACCCCACCTCATTCCCATAATCCCACTCCAATCTTACATACAAATAGACTTTTCCCAAGCAACCATTGATAAAACTTTTTTCTTTAAAAAAAAAGCTTCTTCTTTTTTAAAAAAATAAAACCACACAGCATCATCTGAATTGACTCTGTCATGAAAGTATCAGAATATGTCACCTGGATTGATGAGTGCTCTTCCATTGCCTATAGCAGCTTAAGTTAAAGGAAATATTTAGAATGCATTTCATAAAATTTTAAGTCATAAAATGACTTACCAGTGATCTTCCCTTTCATGGTGTGTCCATCTGAAGAGAGCTCACCAGTCAGTGATTAATTGATCAAAAAATGTGAGAGAATAGTATATTATTCATGTCACCTCCCAAGAGAGACAGCATATGTGTGATTCCCTAAAGGAAAAGGAAGTGGATGTTGAATATTTCCCTCCCTTCTTTTACTTTTCTCTTTTCTTTTTGTCTTATTTTTCCTTTTTCTTTCCTTTCTTCTCTCCTCCCTCTTCTCCAAACTTATCTGATTCATAACTATATTAAAAAATATCAGTATGGCTTCTTGAAATCTCATAGAATTCCATTCTCTTAAGCTAAATAGTTTAGAATAATTGGATTTTTTCCCCATTCATTATGGAGAAAGAACTAGTTCAGTACAATTTAGACAATGTCCATTAGTATTGATTATGAACTTACATTATATGGGTCGCTAGGTGGCGCAGTAGGTAGAACACCAGCCCTGAAGTCAGGAGAAACTGAGTTCAAATCTGACCTCAGACACTTAACACTTCTTAGCTGTGTGACCCTGTGCAAGTCACTTAACCCCAATTACCTCTTTAAAAAAAGAAGAAAAAGAAAAAGAAGAACTTACACTATGCACAAAAGTGGTTCTATGGAGTTCGGAAGAACATTCTTAGGGAAATAAGATTTATATATACATATATATGCATGCATACATACAGTATATTATATGTGATATGATATGTAAGATAGTATATACCTATCTATATTGTATATATGTTAATATAGATAAATTATGTGGTATGGGTACTTCATATTGCATTTATATTGCAACCAATGTTTGTTGAAATATTCTTTTGGCAAATGAAAAATTGCAATTGAGAAAGTTCAACTGTGCGTACCAACATAAGTGATATGATAACCAAATGTGGCAACATGGTTGAAATCAATATCACACTTAAGACCAAATGAAACTTTTAAGATTAATAAAAAAATATTGTGGCAGATAAGATTATAGGACTATGAATTTACCTGACTCCATGGATTCTAACTTTATGATTACATTGGGCTATGTGGTAGAATTCTACAAAATCATTCCTTTTTCAATGCTGGGAATTCTGAGGAATAGATCAAAGCTCATTGAAGTTTCTGATTCTGAATAAATATATGGATCCAAGACAAGAAGAAGCTCTGGGATAAGACTTATTTCCTGTAATAATTAAAGTCATGATTAAACATACTAGTTTTCTATCTGGTCTTCATTTAAATGATATGCCATTGAATATATCACCCTAAAAAGCTATTACCAATATTTAACAATGACTTTCAAAATAAAGCAAAACACTATGACAAAAATAGAACTTTGTATTGTAAAATATTCTCCTATGATCAAATGTATTCTGTATTTTATTAGGCTATGGTTAAACTTGATACATACCAAAAAAAGAACAAGAAAATCCTTCTACACAATAAGTAGCAGTGTAACTGTTCATAGAGAAAGTTGCTCACTGGGAGCTCCCAACATTGATTATACCACAGGCTAGTCTACAACAATAACAATTATCTTAAATCCCAAGGAATTACCCATCTTATAAAAAGTAGAGAGAATGGTAAAATAAAGAATACCAGACAAGGACTTTAGTTGGCCAAAGTTAGTTTTGAAGGCTTAAAAGAAACATTGAAAATCTGAGCAAGCAGGTTGTGATTATTCTACTTAATGGTTTATACTATAACATGATAAAGTCAGTATGATAGAATTACTTCTATGAATCTAAGAAAAAAAAATGTTTGGTTTTATAAGAATACTAGCTGTTCCCACTGAAAACTATCATAATGAACTGCTTGACATAAAGTATAAAGTATAAAGTGAAGGACTGAAATTCTTTTGTGATTCTAATAGGAATCAATAGTCAAAAATAACAGAAAATATTCCATATTCCACTGCTCAAAATATTTTATAGATAACATTGACAACAAAAACAAGCAAATCATGAATACTCATTGAATTTATGGATAATTTCACCATGCACCTCCACAATATCATATCAGAACTAGAGGTAAAACTTGGCAGTTTTACACAATGGCTTCATATTTCTTTTTATCAATAGCACCTCTTTTACAAGTCACATGAACATATTGTTAGATATTATGGAACTATCATAAAACAAACTACCCCAAAGACTAAAGTAGTTGAACAAAAGAATAAAACTTGAAAAGCTGCAAAAATAGAAGGAAAAATTGAAGAATCTAATCTTATCAAAAGTAATCCCAGATTAGAAATTTTAAAAGACCTGTTTGAGTTTGACAACATGAATTCAACAGTCAGAACAATTACACCTTCCCCCAAAAAGGAGTATCCATCACAATCATAATCAATAAATTGATTCTTCCATAATTTTAACAAAAAGTAAAAAAAATCTATAAATCATACACAGTAATATATGCAGCCTCATAAGATCCATCTAAAGAAAGTACCACAGGATAGCTACTGAGAAGTACTCCCTGGGGATTTTTATCAAACACCAGCACAAGAGAATTGACTTGAGAGATCTAAGAGATCTACTGAAGGGAGGAAAAGCAGTGGAAGGTTATGTATATGTGTGAGAGAAAGTATGTGTGTGTGTGTGTGTGTGTATTTTTATGTGACATAAATGAGATGAAGTTTTTCCTGCTTCCACACTGTCCTTCACTCATCTAAAGATATTTTTTCTAAAGCATACATAGAAACATTTCAACTCACCCATCCATCAAATTTTAGTAGCTCTCTTTTGCCTTCAAAAACAAATTTAAAATATTTTGTTTCACATTTAAAATTCTTTACAACTTTGCCTCTTTCTCTTTTCAGTTCATTCATGTTTTACTATAATCTCTGAACTCTACACTATATAGTGTATTCAGCTACACTAATCTACTTTCTGTTCCTTATATATGATTCTAAATTTCTTGTCTCTCTGAATTTGCACTTGCTTTTCCTATTGCTCAGATGCCTGAAATGTTGACTTTCTCACTTTCACCTCTTAATGTCTCAAAATTCTTTCAAGATTTACCTCAAATATACATTTCTTCAGGAGACTTTTTCATGTTTTATTATCCTTATCTTCCTCTCTCAGGTTACTCTATTTTCTCTGCTTCCCTCTGTCTTTGTCTCTCTTTTCATCTCCCTCTGCTTCTGTCTCTCTTTTTCCCTTTCCATCCCACTCTTCCTCTCCTTTTCCCTCTCTCAGTCTCTTGGTCTCTTTATCTCTGTCTCTCTTTTTCTGTCTCTGTCTTTATCTCTATATCTCTCTCTCTTTTCACACACAGATACATATACACAAACATATGTGCACACATTTAATATGTGCATATATGTATATATGTGTGTGTTGTAAGAGTACACATATATATATATGCATATATACACACATTATCACCCTAATTAAATTATAAATCTCCTGAAAAAAGATAATATGTTTGTCTTTCTTTATATCCACAACATTTAGCACAATGCACCTCACACAGGAAATGCTCTTTGAATACTGATCTGGATTACCCCATCACAACTATCAGATTGGCTAAGATATCAGGAAAATATAATGGTAAAGATTGAAGGGCATGTGGCAAAATTTGTTCACTAAAAATGCCTTATTAATGGAGTTATGAACTGATTCACCCTTTCTGAAGAGAAATTTGGAATTATATCCCAAAGGCTATAAAACTGTACATGCTCTTTGATCTAGTAGTTCCAGTACTGGGTCTGTACCCAAATAAATTATAAAAGAGGGAATAGGTCCCCTATGTGCAAAAATGCTTGCAAGCAGCTCTTTTGGAATTGTAAGTAATTAGAAATTAAGTGGATGTCCATCAGTTTGGGAATGATTGAATAAGCTGTAGTTTATGAAAGTAATAGATACTATTGTTCTACAAGAAATGATGAGCAGGCTGATTTTAGAAAAGTCTGAAAAGACTTATATGACCTGATGCTTAGTGAAGTGAGAAGAACAAAAGGAACATTGTATACCGTAAAAGCAAGATTATGGGATGAAAAACTTTGATAGACTGAGCTCTATTCAGCAACACAGTGATCCAAGACAATTCCAATACTTTAGTGATAGAAAGTGTTATCTGTATCCAGAGAAAGAACTATGGAGACTGAATGTGGATCAAAGCATACTAATTTCACTCCTCCCCCCCCCCATGCTTTTTTTTCCCCTTTTACTTTGATTTTTCTTTTACAATGTGACTAAGATAGAAATTTGTTTAAAATGATTGTACATGTATAATCTATATCAGATTGCTTGCTGTGTTGGGGAGTGAGGAGGAAAGGGAGAGAAGAAGAAAAAGCCTGGAACTGCAAATCTTACAAAAATAATTTTGAAAACTATCTTTACATGTAATTGAAAAAAAAAATACTGTGATGTGAAAAAAATAAAATGTTTGCTGACTTGCCTTGTCTTGCAAGTGAAAGCAAATTTCAAGCATTTAAAGCAATTACAAGAATCAAAGTAATAGAATATATCTCTATTCAGGATTATATAGGGATGTAATAGTAATTGAAATATAAATTTCTTATTTAAAAAATATTAAACTATTCACTACTTTTTCAATAAATTCTAATTTTGAATCTTAATAATGTCCAATTTCAGTGAAGGGTACAAGGAAGATACTTGGCATTATAAAATTCAAATAACTAACTGTATTTTTCACTTTTCATTTTCAACTAGTTCTTTTGATATTTCCTAGTTATAAAAATCAGGAGTGCTTAATTGACCATTGCTGGAAAGTTTTGATTTTATTTCAAATTAATTCAAATCTATTTCAATAAGCCAACAGCAAATTGGACTAAAATCAAAAACCTGGGCCATCATAGTAGGAATTTCAGTACATCAGCCTGGCCTACTCTCATAGATGGAATAAATGGCATCAATTGAACCATATACACACTACTGTCTTTCACCAGTAAACTATACTAAAAAATCCTTAGTTTTATATTTTAATTCCTTCTATTATATATAGTATAGGCCTAAAGGTTTATGATCAAATGAAATATTATTAAAAGGTTTGGTGTGATATTTGGTAGCAATTCAGAACCTTCCTAAAGTGAGAGAATTAACATTTCCAACAAACCAAAAGAACTATTTCTTTATTTCCTTTAGAATTCATGTTCTGAAACAATCCTTATTCTTAAGGAACTCCAATTCTAAAATGAAAATGTACCACACACAGGAACTATGTATAGATATTATATCAAAGCAGATATCTTCCTTCGAGTTGCAACTGTGATTTCCTGTGTGTCAATTTATACTAATAATGTTACACTTTTTTCTGATGATGAATTAATTGACTATGCAAAGAATTATAAAATGGTGGGGGCAATTAAAAAGGGAAAAATGAATAAATAAATTAATTTATGGGTAAATATTTAACAATATGGTAGGTAGGCATGTTGAATATGTACTATTATGATTTTAAAAGCCAAACATAAGAAAAAAAATTTAATAGCCAAATTCCCATATTTTCATTCACATTCTGTACCATTCTCCAAATACATCCATTCAAATGCTTAATGCTTGTTTGTGAGTTAAATGCCTTCCCAATATTCATGAAATGAGCTTTAGCAGCATAAGTAGATATGCATAAATTAGTTTATGATTTATGTAAGTTGCAAAATAGCAAATCCTTCCTAAATTAGGCCACTAGTTCCTAATGTAAATATATTTCTTAAACTACAGAAAACACCCATTTCTTTCAGCATAATGAATATTACATTGTAACTATCTAGTTTGTTTGTTTTTGCCTGCTTGATTATTTTTTTTTTATTTAGGTTTTCCAGTTTCAAAAAAGGAAGGAAATATAGACCAAAGAAAGAGAATATTATTGTTTTGATTGTTACTGTAGCTGTTTCCATTTTCATATGCATCTGTTTGGGATATTCATTTGCTTTAAACTATATGTAAAAAAATGTTTGAAACCACAGAACCTGGAATTTCAGAAAATAACTAGCCCTCACTACTTTTTTGTTGAATAAAACATTAGTTCTGTATAGAATTGGATATATATGTAGACATATATGTACATACATGTTATCTTATATCTCAATTACTGACATTCTGTCATTTAAGCTTAAAGACATATAATCTTCTTCTAAGGGAACTAATCAAATAAATTTTGATCACATCAGCAATGACATTCTCTACCCAAAATTGGAAGGGAATGGGAAATTGACATTTCTACTGTTTGGCTATTTGTCTTAGTAAAAGAAAAAAAAACAATATTGCTTTAAATGGACTCTTCACATCTTATTCTATTATTGTCAGTGTGCTTTTTAAAAATATCTTTTCTATTAAATTCAAAGGGATGATGAAATATTTCCTTAATTTTTTAAATCTACCTTTTTAAATGAATGGTTTATGATTCAGTAAATATAATGAATAAATAATCAAAATTTTGGAGGTTCTTCCAGATTGCATAACAAATCCTTTATTCCTTTAAATGAAACCTAAATTGCATATGTTTAAGCTATATCATCTTGCATGCTGTCTTGAGGAAATAGGAGTAAAAAGATGAAGAGAGAAAAAAATAGAGCACAAAATCTTACATAAATGAATGTTGAAACCTATCTTTCCTTTGTATTGGAAAAATGTAAAATACTATTTAGAAAAATTAAATAAATAAATGAAATCTAAAATATTCACATGATAATGTTTCAAATTTCCCAGATTATACAAATCAGACTTTGGATTGTTAGGATTACTTAATACTCTTTGAAGTTGTGGAATGAGGAAAACTTCCCCAAAATTACAATTGTTCAAAACTTAAATGTGTTACCTCCAGAGATTTGACAATTGATTGGATATTTAGGAAAGAGGAAAGAGTATAAGTGTGGAAGACACAAAATTTGTGAACTTGGTGTTAGTATGTTATGTGATACAGAGAAAATCAAATGGTAGGAAAAGGAATAATTTAGGGGGGGGACCAATATCAACACAAGCTCTGTGATTCAATTATAACACATCGGGTCTGCTTATTCTTTAAGACCATGTTCCCCAATACACTTCCTAAAAGATGTGAGAAAAGAAACTGTAAGAGATTGTTGTTCAAGGCCTCAGAGTTGGAAAGGGTATGGTTACATTAGGGTGAGGGTGAATTTTCCCAAAAGTGCTTTTGTTGCTGCTAATACTCTCCATTAGGTTAGTTGATAACTGCCTTAAAAAGCCCACATCAGGAGAGAAGGGGCAAAGCTTAGAGTTTACACGTAGCTGGAAGTAATAGAATCAAAGAGTATCTCTGTAGAATCTGTAGAATGATACTCTGTTTGTAACATGAAGAGTACTGTCACTGTGTTGGATACAACTCACAATGATTACTCAGGAAAGGTAAAATTATATTCTTTCCACTTGCTTATGGATTGACCATAATTCGGAGTGATTCCAATTTGACTTGCATGCCAGATGCCTTCTTTTAGTCTCTCCCCAGGGTGCTCTGTTGTTTTAACTAAGCTAGATTGTCTGACTTTGGGATGGAAAATAGTGGAGAATTGGGGAAGATGGATGGTTTCTCTTCTATAGGGATTGCTCTCTGGTAGGATCAGGGATTTCCCAGGCACTGCTATTCATTAACTTTTGATTTATTAACCAAGAAGTGGCAATAAGAAGCATTGCTGAAGATTCACAACCTTACTTGTATCCACGTTTCTGGTTCAAATCTCAAAAAGAAAAGAGTATAACCTCTCAGTCTTCAAGTGACAGAGTAGCTCTGTGGTTCAATGAATGGAGCACTGAGCCTGGAATCAGAAAGACTCCTCTTCCTGAGTTCAAATCTAACCTCAGTCACATACTAGCTATGTGACTCTGGCCAAGTCACTTAATCCTGTTTGCTTAGTTCCTCAAATGTAAAGTGAAACAACAAAATGACAAACTATTCCAATATGCTTGCCAACAACTCACAAATGGGCTTTTTAGACTAGGACATGATTAAAATGACTAAACACCAACAGCAACAACAATTAAGAAGGGGAAATGTTAAAATAATGGGAGTTTCTGGACTCCAGAATCACTCTAGGACAAGAAAGTGAACAGGGGGTTGTTCTGAGCAACACTATTCTCTTGAGGAAGCAAAACAAAATTCGCTAGAACATTAGAAAATTGCCTTTCAAGAAATCCTCTATCTTTTTCCTTTCCTAGAAGCAAACAAATTAAAGGAAGACTCCAGAAATCTTCAGAATTTTATATGTCATGGGGGTAGAAGGGAGTGTGAATATATTATAGAAAGGAAACTGTATTAGCTATTTTAGAATAACTGATTTTTATGTATTATCTACATTTTCTGAGAATAATTAAAAGCTATTCTCTATAAGATAAATATTGATACCTTTAGTGATTACACTGTATCTGGGGAACCATTTAATCCACATCTGTTAGATATAAAGACAATCTATAATTTGAAATTTCCCTGAGGAAAAGCATATCAGTTCAGTTGAATTTATTACCTGTTCACTATGTGTCAGACAGTGCTGGATTCTGAGGATACAAAGAAATGATGAAATGTTGCTTGGTTTTTATTGGTTGACATTCAATTGGATAGGTATGGGAACAATAGATAGGTACATAGATAGTCAGATAGATAATTAAATGCCCAATGTATGCAAAATAAAAATAACAGTTTCAAAAACAGTATCAGTATTGATAGAAAGAATCACAAAAACCTTCTTATAGGAAGATATACCTGGCCTGAATCTTAAAAACCAGAGATAGCAAGAGGTAAATTAGGAACCACAATAATGACAAGAAGAATAGCTATTATTTATATAATGTTTTAAGTTTTATAAAGTGTTTGCAAATATTATCTCATTATCATTATCATTAAGTAATGATAATCAAATTACATGATGTAAGATTCTCTTATAATTCCCATTAGAGAAGACTGGGAGAAAACAGTTAAAATGACTTGTCCATTGTCACAATACTAGTAAATATTTGAGGTGGGATTTGATATAAAGTCTTCTTGACTCCAGGTATACCAGTCTTTTTATGTCCCCTAATTGAAGGAAGGACTAATTGAAAGGACTAAGGAGAGGACACAGCTCAAGAAAAAAGGTATGGAAATGGTAAATGTAAACTCATGTCCAGGTTGAGCAAAAAGAAAGTCAATTTGACTGGAATTTAGAATGGGTAACCTAGAACCTTGGGCAATCATCCTGGAAAGATAATCTGGACACAGATTAAAAAGTTCATTAAATGCCAAGAAGAGGAATTTAACATGCAAAACAACAGATAATAGAAAAGCAATGGAAGTTATCCAATAAGGGGGCAGGATCCAACAAGGGGGCCCCCCAATAAGGGCCCTATATACAAGGCTCTAAGTATATGGAGAACAATTCAGAAGCTGTGTGCTGAATGGGTGATAGAAGATTGAAGGAAGACCACTTAGAAAGCTAAGAGATGACAAGGGCTTACATTAGGTTTTGAGTGTTGTATGTGAATAGAAGTGGGTGGATGCAACAAATGTCAGAAATAGAACCAACAAGACTTGGCAACTATAATACTGATGAGTGAAATTGAGTCTCGCTGACTAGATTAAGGAAATTTAGTTGCATAATTGTAAATAGAAACACTGAGTGATAACAAAATAGGCAAAAGAATTATGACTTTGAGAAGTCCCTAAGGTTGAACCCAGTCCATCTAAATTCAGAATAATTGGCTGAGCCAATTTACACTTAATAATTCAAATCATTCAGGGCACTTCCATCTTGGCATTGTTTCATCCAGAGTGAATCTCTTCAAGAGAATGATTCTGTCTTAAGTTTGCATTTTGGCAGCAACAAAGGTTGTTGAATGTTTGAGACAAAAAATACAAACTCTAGTAAAGCAATTTCTAAGTGAAACAGCACCTTATTTCTCACTACATTACTACATTCCTCAAAGTAATTTATAGTTAGCCATTTTTTAATGTTATATACATATGTGGAAAAGATTACAATATTTTTTTATTAATCTATATATGAGATTCTGACATCTCAAGTCTAACATAGCAGAAAAATCAAGTGATCAATTTTAGCTGTCAGGATAATTCATTTTTATTTACTCTGTACTGGGGATTAAGATTGTTAGGGAAAGCACCAAACATTTTAAGGATAAGAAATCTCTATGCTTTCCATCTTTAAAGAAGAAAAATAGGAAAACAAAAGGTACTCTACCTCACAGAGAAGGAAGGAATCTGTGGCCAAAAAAAGAACTAGGATACATTATGGCATGCAAAATTTGGACCACAAGGTTTTGTAAGGGTGAAATTTCAAAATTATCTTTGCATATATCTTGAAAATAAAAAAAAAAACTGTTGTATAAGTTTAAAGGTTTTTATACAAATAAATCCAATGCAGACAATATTAAAAGGGAATTAGAAAACTGGAGAAAATGTTTACATCCAAGGGTTCTGATAAAGGTCTCATGTCTAAAAGATAAAGAGAATTGACTCAAATTTATAAGAATAAAAGCCATACTCCAACTGATAAATGGTCAAGGAATATGAACAGACAATTTTTAGATGAAGAAATTAAAACCATTTTATGGTCAAATGAAAAAATGCTCTAAATCTCTGTTGATCAGAAGAATGCAAATGAAGACAACTCTGAGGTACCACTACACACTTCTCAGACTGACTAAAATGACAGAAAATGATAATGGTAAATATTAGAGAGGATTGGGGAAAACTGGGACACTAATACATTGTTGGTGAAGTTGTGAAGTGTTACAACCATTTTGGAGAGCAATATGGAATTATGTCCAAAGGGACATTAACACTGTGTTTAGCTTTTGATTCAGCAGTGCCATTACTGGGTCTGCATCCCAAGAAAATGACAAAGGAGGGAAAAGGACCCGCGTGTGCAAAAATATTTGTACCAATCCTTTTTGTAGTGGTAAGGAACTAGAAAATGAATATTCATTGGTTTAAATTATGATATATGAATGTTATGAGATATTATTGTTTTATAAGAAACAATCAGCACAATGATTTCAGAAAGGCCTGGAAAGACTTATTTGAACTGATTCTAAGTGAAGTGAGTAGAACCAAAAGAACATTATACACGGCAACAACAAAATTATGAGATGATCAATCCTGATGGATCCACATCTTCAACAAAGACATGATTCAGGACAATTCCAATAGATTTTTAATGGAGAGAGCATTCTGCATCCAGAAAGAGGACCATAGGGACCGAGTATGGATCACAACATAGTATCTTCACTTTTTGGTTTTAGTTGGCTTGCTTTTGGTTTTCTTGCTCATTTTTTTTCCTTTTTGATTTGATTTTTCTTGTGCACCATGATAATTATGGGGGAAAAAACAGGCAAGTTCATCGTTATGTTTACTGACATTGCCCAACTCTTCATGAGCCTATTTTGGGTTTTTCTTGGGCAAATATATTACAATGGTTTACTATTTTCTTTTCCTGTGGATTAAGGCAAACAAAGTTCAAGTGACTTGTCCAAGATCACACAGTTAGTAACTGTCTAAGACCAAATTTCAACTCAGATTCAGATCTTTCTGAGTTCAGGTATCCATTGAGTCATATAGCTGCCTCAGAGTCCAAGGTAAAATCTTTTGATTTCTCATTTATTTGATAGGAAAGAGGAAGAGGTGTTTTCCATGGGATAATTTAATCTAATGAATTTTATATACTCTCTAATTCTCACAAAATGATAGCATATTAAAAATCAGAAATGGAGATAGAAAATATGTAGCTTGAAGAGTATAAAACCTACCTGGATTTGACAAATATGCATGAAATATGGAATTTATAGATCAACAAAAGAGAATTTTAGAAAACTTAATTTTAATTTTTTTATGGGACAATGAGGGAAATAAGTGATCAGCAAAGCAAAAATAGCCCGCTCAATGAAAATTATAATTTACGAAGGGGTCATTTCTTATTGAGTAAAACTTTCATTGATGTAACCACTGTATCTGGACTTGAACTCAAAGAGTTAAAGTGGATCAAGGTCCTAATTCCAGATAACTGTGAAAGAAACATAAAAAAAACAAAACACTAATGCTAAATTATTTTCTAAATACACTCAGAAACAGAACAGGATACAGATTATTATGACTCATGTGAGTGTATTCTGTGAATACAGAAACCACAGTGTTATTTAGATTTTGAACCCACTGGGCTGGAGTTCAGCCTGTTGAATAGCACCCAACACAGCTGCACAAATAATAATGACCAAACAATAACATGAGCTGTGGTGATGGGAAGGGCAGAGAGAGAGGAGAGAAAAGGAATAATATAGATGACCTGGAAGGCTTTTACTATTTCATAGAGAAAAAAAAAAAAGATCGTGGAAAAGTGTTTAATAAATGTTCTCTTTCTAGCAATATAAAATGAGATCATGCAATGGATAGACCCTTATTGAAATAAATTACCAGAGTATAAAGGAAAGTTACATAGATACCTATTTGCATTGATTTTTATGTGACTTCCATTTACAAAATCAGGAAATAGTGAATAAGAAGCAGATATACAGGGCAGTAAAAAGAAACATCTAACATGCATCAGCCACATACCTGTTATTTCATTGAATACCTATTGCTTTATTGATTTCAATAGAATATCAGTTTGCATCAGCAGTCAACAAGGAGCTGTTTTATATTAGCAAACATGGAATAATACATATCATTATATGGCAAAAGTTCCAATTACAAAAATGATCCAATTGGGCTTAGTTTCAAATAATTAAGTGCTCTATTATAGTCTTTGTCTTGAGTCTTTGGTGATTTGTCTTAGGAAGTTGGAGAAAATATAGGAAATGAGAATATAATGAAATATAACTGATTGGTTGGTGAGTTGGATGATGTCCTTCATTCCTGAAGAGAATTAAAAAATCATATGACTATGTTAGAGTATAGTGGCAGGGTGTCTGACCATATCTTATCAGACTAACATGAGCTCCATGTGGTCTGCCACAGGTCAGGTATAAATAATCCATATGAATATTTGAGTAGCTTCTCTAATTTTGCTTTTCTTTGGGCTAATCCAATTCTGTTTTGCTCATAGAGCACAGTACTTCTCTAATGAAGGCACACCATGCTGGGCAGTCTTTTGCCAGTGTCTTCCATGTCATACAACTGATTCCAAAGTTCTTAAGAGATAACTTAAAAGTGTCCTTATATTATTTTTTCTGATCACATTGTGAGTGCTTGCCCTGTGTGAGTTCTCCATTGAACACTTTTTTTTGGAAAGTGTACATTTGGCATTCGAACAATGTGGCCAACCCAACAGAATTGCGCTCTCTGCAGTGCAGTTGGAATGTTTGGCAGTTTAGTTCAAGAAAAAACTTCACTATCTGGTATCTTATCCTGCCAGGTGATGTTCAGAATTTTCCCCAAACCATTCAAATATAATTACATTTTGTATTTCTACTTCACAATGATTATATAAAACTAAAATATAATTTCAATTTCAGCATCTCTTCAATTGTTAAGTTAAAAAATGCACCATTTTGATCCACTTAGGCAATTGTAGACCATGATTTTTTCTCAATTTAAGGAGGAAAAAAAGAAAACACTTTCTAATGCTACTAATTTCCAAGAAACGAATTGGGTTTTCTGCCTCTGAGCATACTTCTAGATTCTCATAGTTCTGGAACCTTTTCTGATGTTTTGTTTAAGCCTTTTCCAGCAAAGAAAGGTGTGAGATTGTTTGCTTGCGTATTATCAGGTAGTAAGATAACACAATTTTATGTTTTTGCATCCTCACTAAAATACAAATCATAGTTTATATTTAATATCAGCTAAAATTTCCTTATTGTAAAGCAAGTATAGACATATTCAGGCAGTTTTTGAGAACCTTAATTGCAGGCTCTTACCCTGAGAAAAAGAACTATAATACTGAGCAATACACCCTAATCATTCCATGTTCTTCTGATATATCAGTATTGCTTTGGCATCATGCCATATATACTTTCAAATATTGATTTCATTGTGAAGAGGTGCTTATAACAGGGTAAAAATATCAATCAATTTCTAGACTTGTGGACATGAAGAAACCTTAGATATCTTTTAGTTGTACAATTCATAATATAGTGGGATGTACTAATATATCATATATCTGTATGCATTGAAAGAGCCATGGACAATTATAAAAGTGGCACTAGTCATTGCAAGAAAATGATAGGAGATAACAGGGGCAATGCTGGGTCAGCCAATAGTTAGTCAATAAAGCATTTATTAAGCACGTATGTGTCAAGCACTGTACCAAATGTTGGAAATACAAATACAAGAAAAAGAAAGGTAGTCTGTGACCTCAAGGAACTTACATTTTAATGGGGAAAGACAGCACACAAAAGGAAGCTGGAAAGAGGATTATTGGTACACTTTCCAAAACTAGATTGTATAAGAAGTACCATCTAATCAAAAAGTGTAGTCCTAAGAATGTGATTATTTCAGAAAGTAAAAATATGATACTGAATAGATTTACAGTATTAAGAATTTCTGAGAGTATGATGGAAAAATCCAGAATGTACTACATGAATTAAATATGTGATAAATAAATAAAATTGTGAAACTTTATGATTTTCTATTAGGGGACAGTTTGATGATGCCCTTATTAGGACAACATTAGGTCCTCAAGAGAATACCTCTCTCCCATTTCTGAGCTATATAAACCCTATATCCCATACTTATTTAGTTCTTTTATCCAATAAAATGACTTCATATAGTTCTGTTCCACATTTACCAGTGGATTATTTTGTTATATATTCTACTTTCCTTAATTGTAGTTCTTCTATGGAAATCCTAGAGTGAATTAATGTTGACTGCAGCAAGTCTGGGGAAATATACCAAGGTTAATCACACTTTAGACAACAAAATTAGGCAGTTTAATGGTCCATCTAGACATAAAGAAACACTATCTGACTTTTTCCCCATGCTTTTTTTTCCCCTTTTTACTTTTTTATTTATTAAAGCTTTTTATTTACAAAACATATCCAGGGGTGATTTTTCAACATAGACCTTTGCAAAGCCTTCTGTTCCAAATTATCCCCTCCTTCTTTTACCCCATCCCCTAGATGGCAGGTAGAACAATACATGTTAAATATGTTAAAATAGATGTTGAATCCAATGTATACACACACACACACACACACACACACACACACACATATTGATACAGTTATCTGCTGCACAAAAAATATCAGATCAAAAAGGGAGAAAAAAAACTGACAAAGAAAACAAAATGTAAGCAAACAATAACAGAAAGAGTGAAAATGCAATGTTCCGGTTCACACTCAGTTCCCAAAGTCCTCTCTCTGAGTGTAGATGGCTCTCTTCATCACTAAACAATTGGAACTGGTTTGAATTATCTCATCATTGAAGAGAGATGCATTACATCCCACATATATTCAAAGTAGCAAAGGATTTAAACTGCTTTTGGAGACAGAGCTTGCTGCTTAATAGAAGGGACCCCAAAAAGATCATTCAGGCTCTACATTTAACTAAAATTGAGTACAGAATTGGGAGAGGAATGGAAAAACAATAACAACAACAATAAGAAATCTAGGAAACAATGTACTGTGAGCTCCTCAAAGATATTATGAAAGCTCTCATGCTTATTTTGGGCTCACATATCATTGAAACTTTTTTCAGAAGATGAACGAGTTATCTGTGCATGTGAACAGGATGTTGGAAAATGCAGCACTTTTTTTTCTTTTTCTTATGGAAGATAAGATTGATTTTTTGGTCTATATGTCTTATCTTTCCATTTTCCTTTTGGAAACCTATACAAGCTCTCTTTTGGTTCTTGTTTTGATTCTTTTAGTATAGAATCCATTTTTGTGGTCAGTTTGTTTGATTCATCTAACAAGTTTCCCCAACCAGAACTAAATACCAAAGTTTTGCATTATTCCTGTGAACATTCACTCTTCTGTTAACAAGAGCTTGATTTAGTGCAAGTGAGAAATTAAAGGTTGTGAACTGATTTTTCTACTGTCTGTCATCTTTGTCCTTCAACATTGTCAATAACAGCTGCTTTCTGTCTTCCCACATATATTAGTCAACCTCAAAAAACAAATCCCTGATTTAGGGATGGAATTCAAGTCCAGAGAATATCACAATTTATAAACTTTAAACTTGGCTTTTCAATAACTTCTCATTTGAAATGTATTTAGCATGAGTAGAATCGTATAAACATACATTTAGACTTGGAGAAGACCTGAGACTATCTGATAATTTTATAGAATTTTTTTTCCCAATGCCGCTTATTTCTAGTGCCTTCTATCTGTTAAGTATTTCCAATTTATTTATTATGTAACTGGTTTGTGCAATCTTGTGTGTGCCCTGCCTTCTTCATTAGATTGTGAGATCCTCAAGGGCAGGGACAATCTATTATCTTTCTTTGTATCTTTAGGGCTTAGCAGTATTGCCTAGCACTTTAGTCAATAAATATTAATAAATGTTTATTAACTTATTTACAAATAAGAAAAGTTATCTTGGAAAAGGTTAAGTGAATTTCTCAGTTACATAGATAACAACTATCTGAGGCAAGATTTTAAATGCAGGCAAGTCCAAGTCCATTGTTGAATTTTTAACCCAAAATTCCATCTGCTACAATCCCTTATCCTCCCTGTCCCTAAGTTATCTGGTGGCATGCAGAATTTTCCTAAGTAATAGAATGAAAAATCTGAAGGAGAGGGATAAATAAAAAGAAGATGGAAGACAGAGAGGTAGGGTGAGTCAGAAAAATTAGAAAGAGAGCCAAAGAAAGAGAAAATCTATTCATTTTCCACATGGAATTGATTCTTTGATACTATGTATCTTTCCAGAATATTTTTTTACATTACATACATATTAGAATAACAAGAAACTGATCATAAAAGCCTCTTGATTATTTACTCTAATTTTCATATTTGACAGACAAAGAATAAATTCCTAGTATCCTATTGCATTAAATATCATTACTATTTGAAATTGTTAAATATTCAACAACCAAAAATACTGAGTATGTCTTATTTTTGACATCTTACATTTCTCCCCTAAAGAAAATGTTTTAAATTTTCTTCCAGCTGATTTAATATTTATGTTGATACTCATCATATTCATAATTAATGAAAAGGAATTAAAATACAAGAAATATTTTCTTGAATAATATGATATAACTGACATCATTCTATGGTGATCAAAGTATTTTGCTTGTATTAGTTCATTAGATATACAAACTGAGAGGCAGATAGTGCAAATGTTACTATCAACCTCATTTAAATTTGAGCAAACTGAAACCTTGAAAGGTTAAATGACTTTCTCTGGTTCATACTACTAGGTAATGGCTTAATTAGAATACAATGATGGGCATTAAGTCTAAATCTAGTGCTCCTTTTAACCTTATTCTTCCTTCAGAAGGTAAGGTTTTCATAATGAAATAGTCATGTTCACATAAAAATAAGGCTGTTCAATGCAGCTTTTTTTTTTATGAAGCTAGTTGTTTGATAATGAGACAAAAATGCATACTTGACCAACTGAATAGTGAAAAACTGAATGAATAATTTCTTTAATTATCTGATCATGTAGGTCAGTCAACAAGTATTTATAATCAATCATATTATTTTATTATTTTCTTCCTTCCTTAGATTTATTAAGTTCATGTATTAATCCATCATTTAAGATTATATGTATTTGCCTTATCAATTAATATAAGGACTTTTAAAATGATGTATATGTCTGAGTGATAAGAGTTTGGAAATATTCAAGCAGCATGAATGCACAGAAGATGGAAGTGTAAACAGTGTAAAAGACTAGTATCTTATTAAGAACTTTGCAGACTCACTGATGAAGCCAGGAAAATATTTTTATTTATGGTCTTCCAGGAGAAGGTGACTGAAAGCAAGATACACTTTAAAATCACCAAAGCATAACATTCTATATACCTTGATCTCCTGATTCCCCACTGGCTGGATATCAAAGTGATTACAGCCTTTCTGGAACACTTAATTCCTCTAAAAAGTTATAAGTCCCCATCTCTGATTACATCCCCAATTTTATACATTTTACTGACTCTAACACTTATTTTCTTTTACCCTTATTTGAGTGTGTATACACCCCTTTTGCATTTAATAGAGTGTTTCTTATTCTTACATATGACGTCCCTATAGAAGTTTAGTTTTTGTTTTTGTTGTTTTTCCTCCACTTTAGGTTTCATTTCTTAGTTTTCAGTTTCATTCCTCTGGTTTGTTTGTTTGTTTGTTTGTTTGTTTTTTTACATAAATCTTTAGAAACTAAACCCTTATCCAATTTTCACAGAGAAGTTCTGGGTGGGAGAATTTGGGGTCCCATTTTTATGTAATCTTGGTAGTGGAGATGAATTAACACTTATCCATGTCACCTTAAAGTTAATTCATTAATGCATTCAAACCATCTTGAAGTTATTAGCAATATCTTAAAATTAATTCCTTAGCATAATATTTTACTAGATTTTTGCTGGTCTTACTGCACATGTATGAAGTTAATCTGAAATCTATACCTTGGTAAAATAAAAATGATAATGCTAATCCTATCTATCTAGGATTCCTCCATCCTTTCCTTTTTAATTAGATTTTTTTTTGTATCCTCTGATTATGTGAGATATGTATCTCATTACTTTATTTTTCTTTCCCAAGGCATTTTTCTCCTTTTCCTTTATTCTTTAAGATGATTAAAGCATAACAAAAGTTACTCCCAAGACCTCCACCATAGTGAACTTTATGACTTCTATTAATATTCCAGTTCTTAACGGATAATTGTATCCAACCTAAGAATCCCTTCCCTGCTACATTATGATAACATAATAACATCACCTTTTAAATTTGTTTTTGATGCTCATTTATTAAGATTTTGATTGTACATCTTTTATTGCATCTTTTTCTCCCCCCATTCCACAAATGTATTTCAGAGTTTCTATTCAATTTCATTCTTTTTACCAAAAATGTTTAAAAATCCTGTAATTCTGGGCTTCCTAAACTTGTTCCCCTCTTGACCTCTTTTAGACCAAGAAATTCATATGTAACCCAGATATATAGTAATATAAAATAGGTATGCAAAAACAATAATTCAAAATTTTGTGACGCAAATATTCAGTTATGAAATCCATTTGAGCTCATGATCCACAGTTTAAGAAGTTTTAGTTCACTAAAGGGAGATTATTTCTCCCTGTAAAATTATATTCAACTACTCTAGATAAGATAATTAAAGCTGTAAGCTTATAACTTATCCTTTTGTTTTTCTTGAATATTGTATTCCATGTTCCTCATTCTCTTCAGGCCATAACTGTTAAATCTTGTGTGATCTTGGTTGTGGTTCTTTATTATTTCTACTTTATTTCTAGCTGATTTTTCTACCTCTTCTTTAACCTGAAACCTATGATGCTCCTGGGAATTTTTACTTTGCTATTTCTTATGGGAAGTTACTGGTCATTTTTTTTATTCTATTTGCCCTTTGATTCTAAAAAAAAAATACGTTTCATTTTTATGATTTCTTTGAATATAAGATCCAAGAATTTATTTTTATTTTGACTTTAAGATAGCCCAGTGATTCCTAAATTATCTCTCCTTGATCTATTTTCCACATCAGTTGTGTGTGTGTGTGTATATATACACACACACACACACACACACACACACACACATATATATATATATATATATACAACAGATGGAATAATCTATGCTCTTTTCTATTTAAAAAAAAACTTTTTAAATTTTATTTTTTAGATTTTAATATGTTAGATTGTTGCATGACAACATTACCTTCTGTTGGGTCCACTCAAATATTCAAACTCCTTAATTTGGGATTTTTTTTTCCTATTATGCTGAGATATTAATTTCCTTTTTAACTCTTTACAGCTTTAATTTCTTTTTTCAATTTTTTCTCACATGAATGATATGTGAATATATGTATATAATGTATAGATATGATATAGATATCAATGACTATATAGTATAGTATAAAATATATAGTGGTTTCATACTTTTAAAACCACATCATTTCTTCTAGTAATTTTGATTGATCTCAGAGACAGACTATTTTTCTTTGAGACTTTGCTTAGAAATGTTTTCCATTTATTCTGTTTATCTGGATTCATGTCCAGAGAACACCTGATATATCTTTTGCTGTTGTTTGTCCGCTTATTCATTTTTCCAGTGTTATTGACCTAGCTGGGATCTCTGGAGATGAATCTATAATCCTGGGTCCTTATCCCTGTTCTAAGTGGAAGGATGAAGATAAAGAATTGATCTAAGGAACCTTGCCTCCCAAGTTCTGGTCACTGAGTCTGTGTCTCAGTTCCATTAGATTGAGCATGAATGGCTGGACTGAGCCCAACATGAGAGGAAAGGGTGATCAGCACTGAGTTTCCCTATTCTTGAGGCTAGTTTGAAGTTTGGAGCACTGAGTTTATAGTTCCGCCATAAACCTGTTCCACAATTCCTGATGTGATTACTTGCCTGTAGGTTTAATAGTGATTTGCGTCTGAAAAAAATGACTTAATGTGGTTTCTGTTCAAATTTCACAATCACTCCTTCATCTAAATGTATTATTTGATAAGTATTAGAACAATCATGGAGAAGCTGGATTATTCTCCTTCCTCCTACTCTGCTATCTTAGCTTGATCTCATATAGAATATTATACAGCCTTTTTTGGAAAAAAATATAATGGTGGTAAATGGCCTCAAAAAATTTGACCTTGTATTTAATCTGGTCCATATATTTGAATGAAATATTCCTATGTGAAGGAAACTTGTTCTTTATTATTTCATTTTGGATCTGGATGACAATTTTATTCAAAAGGCTTAGCAAAATGTTAGGCATATAATAGGCACCTACTAAATACTATTTGAATTAATCAGTGAAAAACAACTGGGCATGAAAACCCATGGCATGAAATCAAACTTCAATTTTGAATGGGTCTATACAATCCACTAAAAATTCCAGGTGACATAGAAACAACAAAACTATATATTTTCATTCAAAATATCCAGCTGCTTCAATTTGATAGTCCTCTACAAAGAAAGTTTCTGTAGCACGCACCTTAATTATACACATAGCATTCTCTATAGACTAAATCTAGAAATTTAATGTTAAGTATGATTTATTTATCAAATCATGTTGATATACTCTTTCATTTATAAAAAAGCTAGTTCCTAGAAAGATATGTTACTGTTACCAAATACAGATTTTTTTCTCTTAAATATGTAACCTTCATATAATATTCAACAGATTTCAAAAAGCACCCAGTAACTACAGTTTTTAATTCTCCTCCTTCCTCAATGAAAACTTTGAACAACCTCTAAACACCAGCAACACCCAGAAGGTAGGAGACCTGTAGTAGATTTATAATTTCGACTCTTTTTTTTTTCTCACTTTGAGCATATCATTCATTCCTAAGCTATATGACCTTCACTATCTGTTCTGTGTTCTTTTGCCAGCAAACCACTTTTCCTTCTTCTCACTAATTCTTTAATATGACTTAGCAGAGCAGGAACACATTGTTCCCATTGCCACCCATTCACCTCCTTCCTTATAAACTTGATCAGCATGCTCCATCCCTTATGTGTCATTTCCTTCACAAAATTATATTAATGGAGTCGTTTCCATTGTGTTCTACAATGATACCCAGAACATATTGCTGAGAACAGTAACATTTTCATTTGATTAATATTTTTGCACTTGCAACAGAACACCATGTAATATTTGGCTTTGGCACCAGTCATAATGACAAAGAACTATATTCACATTTTCTCTACGTGAGCTTAAATCCCCACCAGTTACACACCCAGGAAGTCTAAATAGTAGGCAGTCTGACAAAGTGATATGTAAAGGTGCTAACCTTCAGTGCTGTATAGATTTACTTTGACTAATTCCACCCTCTCTGGTAAATATTAATCCCCAATTGCATAAATAAGGATTTTTCACATTACAATAGAGCACTGGTAAGATATACTATTGTCAGCCTGTTGATCTCATATTTTGACATTTAGTAGATGTGCTTTGGCAATTGATTTATCATGATCAATCATATTGCCATTATGTCTGTTGAAAGCAGTTGATAGGTTATGAAAAATATTAAGAACACTATTCAAAGATATTTTTGCTCTGTTGGAGTAACATTATTTTTGACATTCCCTCAGCCCTTAATCATCTTAATTTAAAGTCACTGGAATAAACACAGGACTTGAATTTTTTTAAGTCATATAGCCCTCATAATTTACTATATTTTCCTACCTGAAGTCATAAACCTTTTTGACATCTTCATCATTTCTATAGCAACCAATGGTGATGCTATAAACCTAGGATTAAATGGGAGGTAGAGAACAAACAGCAGGAACAGATGAATTCTTTGGAACAAATGATCTCTATTTGAATGCAAATATCCCTATTAATAAAGAATGAGAAGGGAAACATTTTTAAAATGTGTAATGTATAAAAATAAATTATTTCTGACAAGGTTGTTTTCTAGGGGTTCTTTGATGAGTGATTTCTTCATATGTTTGTAACTAATTATTACATATATTTTGCATGTATTTTTAATATCCCTAAACTTCAGATTTGATCTTTATTGTCTTGTCAGTATACTTGGTAATGATTTACAATGGCACACTGAAGCTGCTGGGTTTCATGCTAAGTAGCAAACTATGGAACTATGGACTGAAGATTCAATTTACTCTTAAAGACAAAATAAAACAAAAAAAAAAAGGAACAAAACAACACATATAGTTTTTAGTATAGTTTGAGGAGGAGAAAAATGATTGTGAAGGCAAAGCTTCAGTAAGTTTTTTTTTTTTTTTTCATAAAACAACTAGATCATTTACAAGCTATTTGGTAAGATTTCATATCAGATTTTTTTTCATTTTCCAGAAAGCCTTTTTCTTTTAAAAATGTTTTCTATTTCCCATCTTTTTCAAAATGCATGTTTCTATTAAATGCATGATGGCCAAGTATGTAAATGGTTCAGGCTCTTTTTGATGGAGCACTACCCTACAGAACTAAAGTTTGCTGCAAATTTTAGCTAACTTGGCTCGGTTTTGAATATTTCATCAAAATCAGGTCCCTGAATATTTTTCCTCTTTTACACATTCTATATTAAAGCTAATTTATTCTCCTCAATGTTTCCAATACATGAGAGTCAATTCACCACTTATATGTCTTTGTAGAAGATATCTCTCAGATCTGGAATGCACCCCTATATTACCTTTCCCTGTTAGTAAATCTTAACTTCTTTCAAGGTTCAGGTCAAGAGGCATGACTTATAAGAGAGCACCTCCTTTCTGTCTCTCTTAGTGTTCTTCCTCTTATAAATTACTTGGATTTCTCTCTCTCTCTCTCTTTCTGTCTGTCTGTCTGTCTCTCTCTCTCTCTCTCTCTCTATATATATATATATATATACACACACACACACACACATATGTATATATATGCACATACATAAAATGTATGTACACATACACATGTACATATGTATATATACATGTATGTACATAGGCATACACAAACATCAGAATTGGACAAGGCAAGGGACTATTTTTTCTTTTTGTCATTGTATACTCAACGTCTACAACTCAATGTCTTGCACACATTACTTATTTAGCAAATGTTTAATGAATTGAACTAATTCCTTTTTAATGGAATGGATAGAGTCTATTGTGTGATGCACCACTCAGTCTTAAATAGGAATAGTGGAAGATTTAATACAGTGTAGGAAAGCGGTTTTCAGAATGGTTAGTGAGCTTGGATAGAGGCAGTAGAAGGAATTGTGGACTTTTGATCAAGTGTAAGGTATTTTACAAATAAAAAAAAATGAGGGTTAGCTATAATTCTAATATACTTTCTAGTCAACTCAGGTCTGTCAAGGGAATTGCCTATGGGACTAAAGGAACATGATAATCATATTATATAATCAAGTATTCCCCCACTTTCTCTAGACACCTTGTCCAGGACTAGCATTATGTAAAATTATGAGACAGTCAATGTTTTTTTAATATTTTTTTACTTTATGCTCAGAGCCTTCATGTTCCCACCCTTCAGATATTAACAAATCTGAAAGGTGATCCTATCTGCATTTCTTGTTGGTTGTCTATGCTGTATATTCTAGATATTTGTTCTCTTCTTCCTCTTCCATCCTTACTTAATACAAAGTCAAAATTGGCCAGCCATATGTTCTTAAGACTATGTCTTCTATGTAAATAGCTTGCAATCTAACAAATCAATCTGAGACAGAGAATATATGAGTTCTAGTATATTAAGAAATCTCTTCCTCACTGAACTATTATTAAACAAAATATGTCCATTTCAATATTTTTTTGTCTGTAGCTAATATCTTAGCAAAAACTAAACATAATAGGAGAATTTTGGTTATGTTGTGAATGTCCAATCCATGGAAGACTAATAAGAAAGACATTTGTCAATAGATGGAATTTTTAGCATCCTAAAGCCATGTCACATCAATAGAAGCATACTTTTATTTAGATATAAGATTGACTCTCAGTTGGCCCTATATATGACAAGTTCTGTGAAAGAATTGTGCTATTACCTGTAGTGTGGTGTACACCAGCTGGTGTCAATGAATAATTTCTTTGCTGAGTGCATGTGTTTGGTAATGTCAGTGAAGTTTGGTGGGATGGACATTTTGGAATTAATTTTTGGAATTAAAATATATATGTTCAAGTTTTAGTAACACTATTCATTTTTGGAAAACTTTGAACAAATTATAAAACCTCCTTTGTTTTCAGTTCTTTCATCTTTAAAATGGTCGTGATATTTATATTACCAAATATTATAAAGAAAACATTTTATAAAATGTAAACATCTTGTAACTATTAATTATTAGCTATTATTACATATAGTTTATTAATTTTGAAAGGATTAAATATTATCATGTATAAAAAGTAACTACATATACACACATGCATATGTTATTGCTAGTATAATAAATAGGTCATGGGATATAATGGAGAGACGACCAGATAGAAGTCAGTAAAATATGTGAATAAATTTTATTTCTAGCATTAGTTTTGTGACCCTGGAAAAATCATTTGACCTTTTCATAACTCAGGCATAGGTTATGATCAGTCTTAATGGATGTCCATATTCTTGGTGATGAAATATTTTTTTGCATATCATTATATATCAAATAAAGATCATGCTGTAAACCCTTACTGGAGATGGGTTTTCACACAATCATAAAATGTCTGAGTTAGAATGAATCCCAGTGAGTATTTAATACAACCTTGCCTGAGAAAACATTCACCATTATATTATGAACAAGTAGCTATACAACCCTTATGTGAAGTCTTCTAATGCAAGAATCCATTCTAATTTTGATTAGGTATATGATTCAATGAAAAGAACATTGACTATGGGATCAGAGAATTTGGATTAAATTCTTCACACAGAGGTCCAAATACTGTATCTGCCATTTACTATATGACTTTGGATTTATCTCTTAAATCTACCCATTTTTATGTTTCCTCATGTATGTGGGAGTTGTGTTACATAGCATTTAACTACTATTCCACCTCAAGATCTTTAATCTTAAACCTTAATTTTTCAGAAGTTTTTAACTAATGGAAGACAAACTGTGTTTTATTTTTGTTTTTACAATCTACTTCAATGTTCCTAATTTTGTAGTACCAAGAACAAGTGGAAACACTCTTCCAAGTGTTCAAAGTTCAAAAACTTTGGAGATAACTTATATAATCCAAACTCTCCCAATTACTTCAACTAGGGTTAAGAGACAGACTTGAGGAGATTTGTGTCTCTAATGTGTCTTCTATATCACTGCTACATCATACTTTTACATTTGGTTTATGCATCTATTGTCCACACTCATCAATGATATATTGTTTATATCCACGTGGTCCAGAGTAGTTTCTCATTAAAGTTTGTGTTTCTTTTTGAATTAGGCTTCCTGACATGGATTCTAGTGTTTCTTCATGTGAATACACCTCTGTTACTCCCACTTCTGTCTAACCCTTTAAAAAATGTCACACGCATCCATATAAATACCACCTACGTTTCCATCTAAACAACTTTAAAATATGCCTCAAATTAAATTCTTAAGTAAAAGAACAAATAAAAGGTTGAGTGGAGACTTTTTCCCCCAGTTCCATACAACTTAAGTGTTTGGGAATAGAAATAAAATAAAACAAATCTAGATATAATGTTTCAAGAAGTTATAAATGAATACTTCCCTGATATTAGAGAACTAGAGGGGAAAATGGAAATTTAAAAATCTGCTGATACCATCCTGAGATTTAAAAAACCTCTTGGAAATTATATAGCCAAACTCTAGAATTTTGAGGTCTAGGAAAAATATTGAAAGCATCCTGAAAGAACCAATCCACATATCAAGGATTCATAAAATATAATTTTCTAGAAGACAAAGGAATTAGTATAGCAATCAATTAATAAACTTCACAGCAAAATTAAATGGAATCTTTAGGGGGAAAAATAAACATTTAATACAATAAAGGACCTTCAAGCAGTCCCATGAAATGACCAGAGAAGATTTTTTAAAATGATTTTCAAAAGTTAGAGGAGAGCAGACAAGTATTTATCGGAACTCCTCCTAGTGTCATTCAGATTAATATTAGATCAAGTCTTTGAACTGCTTTTGGAGTGACAGAACCCACAAATATTTAGAGTATAACAAATTTCCAGAAAAAATATATTTTGGAAGAACTTCAGAAAAGGTCTGTTTTAATCATGCAAGGAAGAAGCTGCCAAGCACAGATGCAGTGCAAGGAGCTGGAAGCAGGGAGACAGGGCTTTGCTGCATCCTGCACCAGGGAATCTGCTTGGAGATTCTACTCTGTCCTGGTTACAAGCCAGTCAATCAGCAGATTAGCTGTGAGACATCCAAAAGCCCACACAAAAGGCAAATAGTGAGCCTCTGAACACCATACAAAAGCAGGACCTGGCCATGCCTACTCAGTATGGGAAGTCAATTAGCAGTATCAGCCCCAAGGCAACCTAAAGTGTCTGTTGCCCCCTTTGCTTTAAGAGTAGAGTTCAACCTTTAAAAATGAGCAAAAAAAGCAAAAAAGAACTCTTGACAATTGATAGCTTATATGAAGAAAAAGAGGAACAGATCTCAAATCCTGAGGATCCTAAAGGAAAATCATCTCCAGATGAAATCCAAAAGGTGATATGACTTGGTACCCATTTCATAAGGTGGTCTTGGAAGAATTCAAAGAGAGAAGAAAAATGGGGAAAGGAAATGAGAACTTGGCAAGAGAGTTTGGAAAAGGAAAAACAGAAATTATTTGAAGAAAACACCTTAAAAAGTAGATTTGACAAAATGGAAAGACAAATAATTCCTTATAAAATAGATTTAACAAAATGGAAAAAGCATGTAACTTTTTACAAAATAGATGTGAAAAAGAAACAAATTCATTGAAAAATAGAGTTTTCATCATGGTTTTCAAGAAGTCCTAGATGTATTTTCCTGGTCAGTTGTTTTTCTATTTTCTTCTTTTTTTTTTCTTTTTTTTTGGTATTGTTTGATTCTTGAAGTCTCATTGCATCATTTACTTCCATTTGTTCAATTCTAATTTGTAGTGAATTATTTTCTGCAGCTAGCTTTTTATCTCTTTTTACAGTTGGGCAATTGAATTTTTAAATGATTTTCAATGAATTGGTTTTTGTAGTGGCAAGAAACTGAAAACCAAGTGAATGCCCATCAGTTGGAGAATGGCTGAATAGATTTTGGTATATGACAGTAATGGAATATTATTGTCTTATAAGAAAAAATCAGAAAGCATAAATGGTAGCAAAGGCAACAATACATCTCATTAAAAGAGATAAGCAGGAAAACTACATGTTGTTAAAGTCCCATGGACAATAAAGTCATATAGATACTAAGAAATATACTCCAAATCTCATAGCATTCAAATTCTTTTAAAAAATATTAAATGAGTTGCAGTAAAAAAAAAAATAGATAATAAACTATACCAATCATTGACTTCAACTTTCCCTTCTGTAAATTAGATAAGTCTAACCATTAAATAAATGAAAAGGAAAATAAGTAGATAGATGCAATTTTAGAAAAGTTAGACATGATAGCTGGAGAAAAAATAAATAGAAACAGAAAGGAATATACATTTGTTCTCAGCTATATATGGCAACTTTAAGGAAAACATAAACATCAGGGCATGTTTTTTTAAAGCAGAAAAAAGGAAAATATATCCATTTCAGATTATAATACCCAAAAATTGCATTCAATGAAAGATCATGCAAACATTGATACAAATATTTAATAGTACACTAAATTATCCAACTTTAAAGAATAGTGGGTCAAATAACAAATAATAAAAACAATAATATAAATAAAAAGAATGACAAGCATGAGACAAAAATATCAGATTTAATCAGATACAAACAAAGTATCATTTGGTGAAAATGACTGCTTCTTAATGGATATAAAAGCAAAATGAGAAATATGCAGATAAATGAATTGAACATATAACTTTAAAAAGTACAAAATGAACAAATTAAATTCCTTAAATTATAATTCAAAATTATATTTTTAAAAATAGAAGAGATTAACAAAATTGAAAGTAATAATGAACTAGTAAAACTAAAGCTTATTTTATGGGGAAAAACAATAAAATATATAAGCCATTGACTAATTAACTTTTTTAAAAAAAAGAAAACCAAATTACCAATGTCAAAAATGAAAACAGTAAATGTACCATTAATCAGGATAAAATTAAAGCAATTATTTTGAGCTATTTTGTTCAATTATATGCCAAAAAAATCTGAGAACCTTAAGTCAAATGGATGGATATTTACCAAAAACTTATAAAGTACCTAGATTAACTGAAAAGAAAGTAGACTATTTAAATAAACTAGTTTAGTAAAAGAAGTTGAATAAGTCATAATCGATTTTTATAAAAAATTCTCAATAGTAGAAGGATCCACAAATGAATTCTATTAAACATTTAAAGAACAATTAATTCTAATACTATATAAAGCATTTGAAAAAAAAGTATGAAAATATGCTACTAAATACTTTTTTTATGACAAGAATATGGCTTTTGAAACCTAAACCAGAAAAAAAAAATAGAGGAAGAAAACTACCTGCATAGAAATACAAAGAAACAGGGAAGAAGATTACTTATGGGTTTCATTGACTCTAATAATGATGGGAGAGACTGATATGGGAGTTACAACTGGTCCAAAGCTACTACATTTATTCTTATGCTGATTGACTATCTTATTTTTTTCTTCATGAACATGGTGAATTGACCACTTCAAAACACAATCATGTCATGAAGCAATCAGATAAAAGAATCCTAGTTCCACATTTTCAAGTCTTTTCTTTCCTCAGACTGTGGAAAATCAAATTTCTTCAAAAACCCAAAATGTAATTTGCCCACTAAGGCAAATTAGCTGTATGTGAGACTTTCTGAAGTGGTAACATTTTCTTGCATATCAAATGAGCTACTTCTCTTTATACAGTTATACTCACTGTAGCCAATCTTCTGCTTAAGCAAATATCCATGTCAAATAAATATGGCCTTCTCCAAATAGAGCAATATGACCTTATATGAGCCAAAAATACCTTTTGAAGATGCTCATAATATTTATGCATGTGTGTATGCATATATGAAAATATGCACATGCATATACATATACACTAATATATACAATGCGTGTGTGTGTATATATATATATATATATTTATATACATGCATGTATGCATGCAAAGAGAGAAGGAGTTAGAGAGCTAGATATAGTAACGCATTTTTCATATTCAGTGCACATTTGGGATAATTAGGCTCTAATTCCTTATACATTCCATGAAAGCATATTCTTTTTCTCTCATGAAAGAGAAAGAAAGATTTTCATTGGGAAAAAATTGCAACATAGTCACATCAATATCATTAATAGTTAAAATGTCATTTAGATTTGTAAGCAAGCTGAATAATTAAAAATGCAAATTTAGCCTACTTATAAGTAATAACTTCACATGTAAGTTTTATGAGATGCATTTCATTACTTATTCATTATATAGTAACAATTAAAAACAACAAAATACAGTAAAAATGTAAAAATCAGTCTGCAAACAATTGGTTATGTTGCAGTTTAAGTAGCCTAAGTGACTTCCCTCTGCCTAATAGAAGAAAAAAAAAAAAACTATTGATTTAAGAATTTATATTGGCTGGAAAACAATGGGAATTTTTTTCAACATTCAGAATGGTGAAAACTATTATTGATTTCTTATCATATAATCACCAAATTCTTAGAAATGATTCTTCCTTCTAACTGTAATCCTGTTTTCAAATCTGTCATATGTTATTGAAATTCCTTGCTTCTATCAATGTCACATCTTATGGATAACTTTCCTCACACTTTTTTCCCCTATCCCTAACTTTCCTTGAATTCTAAGTACTTGGTCTCATTATGTGTTGCATTCTATTAATTTTATATATTATTACCTTACCAAATCCATGCTAAATTGGTCTTTGAGGTCAGCAACAATATCTTATTAACCTGTGTAACCACCTAGCACCAAATGCAGCACCCTTTACATTGTAGATATTTAAATAATTGAGAAATGAACAGAATATTGAAAGTAACATCTTGAAAGGTATTTGTGATTAACTTCTCTAGTCTCTGTTAATGAAGGAGGTTGCAGTAGCAGATCTTTTGCGTTATACAGTTCTGAACTGACTTAAAATCTAAAATAAGTATTTACATCAAATCTGGAACTAATAGTATGAGCCACAGGAGTTGACTATAAGACTGCCTAAGGAGGAATGAACAATCGTAGATCAGGAAATTGGAATAAGTTAGAGCCTTCAGACAAAAATAGCATTAGATTTAGCCATAACTTCCCATTGTACTTTTAACATCAGTAAGCAAGGAAATTCCACTTTCTAAAATAAAACAAAATGTTGTAAAAATTATAACATAACACTATGTAAGAGAATATAACATCTTTAAGTTTTCTACCTCTGACCAATCCCTGAACTGTCCTAAACAAAGGAAATTATACAGTAGAACTCAACTTTATTGTAAGTTATTTAATTGTACATATCAAAGATAAAAAGGGTATTTCTGGTAATGTGAGATTCACAGAAAGTTTAGGAAACATGATTCAAATAATGGTAGCATATATTTTTCATGAAGTATATCCACATATTCATTCTGAGTACAGTTCAGTAGTTTTATTCTAATCTCAAAAATCATTTTCCATCATTCCCATCTCTGTGGTCTTTTAATAGACACTGAGGAACAGAGAAAAAAGTTACATGGCTTTTGTATGGTTATAATATATCCAGCATTTTAGGGAATACTCACTAATTTTTTGCCTAAATATGCAAATTATGGCCCTTTCTGCTTCTTATTTCTGTTACTTGTGTCCTGTTTAGCCCATGGAAATTAGTTGTGCTTTGTTCTATTCATTACTATTTACAAAGAATTACAAGTGAAAGAAGAATTTCCTTAACTTCACTGCAAATATTAAGATGGTGTTCTGATATCGGTGGGTGGGGGGGAGGGATATCCATTATATCTTCATTACAAATAATCAACAAGCATTTTTAAGAGCCATGCAATATACTAAGTGCTAGATTACAAAGACAATGAATAAAACAGTCCCTGCACAAAAATAAGATATATTTTAATGCAGATGACAAGTACATGTCACAAAAGTTTTACTATGTTTTTAATTAAATAAAATTTAAAAAGCTTTAGGAACATCATCTATATATGTATGTGATAAAAACAAATATATAACTAAATACAATGCTATTTTGAGGGCACATACTAGCAATTCAGTAAATCAAGAAAGACTTTGGATTGTAGTGCATGAGTTCTGACATTAAGAGCCTAAATCTTGGGTTCAGAATATTAAAGACCTTTAAAAGGAAACAGATGAGTTTAAATTTTCCTCCAAAGATAATAAAAACTCCTATTGTAGATTGAGTAAAGAAGCAACATCAACTTCTGCATGTAGGGAAATTCACCTTTTTAGCAAAGAAGAGTATCTACTGGACTGAAAAGAAACCAACCAGGAGACACTCCCTAAACCAGATGAAAGGTGGTGAAGATTTCGATTAAGGGAGTAGTTGGATGAATGCAAAAAAGAGATTGTAGTCAAGTTATAGTTTGGGAGAGGATGCATATGGAAGGAGACAGAGTCTTGAGTGAGTTAGAATAAAAAGAGAGAGAAGGACCTAAAAATGAAAGAAAGAAAACTGGGATATAGGGAAATGTACAATTAGTGATCATAACATAACTGCAAGTTTGAAAGGGAATGAGTCAACCCATAGAACAGAAGGAAACAGAATGCATGAGAAACCAAAATCTGGCATATTGGGTATAAGAGATATACTTGGAACAGAAAGACACAAAGTTGAAATGAAGCATATTATATAATCTATTATGCTTAGCATAAAATAAAGAGAACATGATCTAAGACAAAGCAAAACCAAATATAGATTGAATTGAAAGAGATTATCAGGGAAACTACAATTTGCTAAAAAGTATCATGAATAATCAAGCAATGGTAAAAAAAAAAAATTAAGATTGTCTTATTTCTCAAATACATAGGGAACTGACTAAATATATAAAAATAAGTTTCATTCTTCAATTCATAATATTTAAAAGATATGAACAAATAGTTTTCAAGAGGGAAAGGGAACATATGTACCTCTCAGCTTGTCTAAGGAGACAGGAAAAGATAATGATGAATGTTGGAAGGGATGTGGTAAACTTGGTACATTAATACATTGTTGGTGGATTTATGAACTGAGCCAAGCATTCTTGAGAGCAATTTGGAATTATGCCTAAAAGGCTATAAAATTGTGCATACCCTTTGATCCAGCAGTGTCTTTATTAGGCCTGGATCCCAACGATGTCATAAAAAAATTAAAAGGATCCATTTGTGCAAAAATATTTGTAACAGCCCTATTTGTAGTGGCAAGAAACTGGAAACTGAGCATCTGCCCATCACTTGAAGAATGACTGAATAAGTTATGATATATGAATGTTAAGGAATATTATTGTTTTGTAAGAAATTATTTCAAGATCATCAGAATACAGGATGATTCCAGAAAGGCCTGGAGAGATTTATATGAATTGATGGTAAGTGAAGAAATCCAAGAGAACATTGTACACAGCAGCAACAAGATTATGTAATGATCATTGCATGTAATTGATCATTACATAATCAATTCTGACAGGTATGCCTCTTTCCAAAAGTAAAATGATTCAGGCCAGTTTGCATGATCTTGTCATGAAGAGAATCATCCGCAACCAGAGGACTGTGAGGAACTAAGTGTGAGTCACAACATAATATTTTCACTTTTTTTGTTGTTGCTTCCTTGCATTTTGTTTTCTTTCCCATTTTTTTTTCCTTTTAGATCTGAATTTTCTTGTGCAGAATGGTAATTGTGGAAATGTGCAGAATAATTACAAATTATTTAACACATATTGGAGTAACTGTTGTCCAAGGGAGAGGGGGGAGGGAAGGGAGTGAAAATTTTGGAATACCAGGTCTTTCAAGGGTGAATTTTGGGGGTAGCACAGTGGATAGAGCACCAGCCCTGAAGTCAGGAGGACCTGAGTTCAAATCTAGTCTCAGACACTTAACACTTCCCACCTGTTTGACCCTGGGTAAATCATTTAACCCCAATTTAAGCAATTTAAATTGCTTAAGAAAAAAAAAAGTTGAATTTTGAAAACTATAAATGCATATATTTTGAAAATATAAAACTTTAATAAAATAAAAGAAAAAACTTTTGTCTAACAAGAAAAAAAGGATGGACCTTTAAAAACAATACCAATGTCACTTGAGATATTTTTGTTTCAATAACTTCACATTCACTAAAAAATGTTCTAATTTAATAAAATATCCAGCTGCTCAGTTTTCCAAATAACAAATATAGAAAAGTATAAAAGCATAGTTCTCAAGAAAAGAATAAGAAATGAAATCAATTTCCAAATTCAGTGAATTTTTTTCCTTCAAAATATCACATATGGAATTAAATATAATTAATTACATTTAAAAGATAAATTAAAGCCTAGAACTAGGTAAAGGATAGGTAATTGGAACATAAAATAAGAGAGACTGTGGAAATACTTAAGAAATAAAAGAAGATTAAACAAAAAAACTAATGATACGATCCAAGTATTGACTTAAAAGAACAAGATGTTTTCTTAAAAGAAAAAAGAAAATGCAGAAATATGTAGAATATGCAAGATTAATAACCAAAACTTTAAATTAAAATGTATTTTAAACAATCTAATTAAATAAAAGAAAATGATAGAATGGGTATGAGAAGAAAACACATGCTCCAGTTTAAAATTCTCCAATTCTTTTATCAATTTTATCTTTCCCTCTTTATTTTCCTTTATGCAAAATTTGTCAAATAGTGTTTTTAGCATTTCTGCAATTCAGACATTATTTTATCAATGAAATATGTCAAAATAATATTCCATCTAAATTTATGGAGAAAAAGTTAAATGATAGTCAAATATAACAAAAATTTAACTAAATGGGAGTTGATAAAATTGAACAAACTATTAGAGAACATAGAATTGTGAAATTGCCCATTCTCTTCTGAACGAAAACATTAAAAGAATGTCAATTCTACTTAGATTAATCTACAAATTCAGTGCCATATCAATAAAATTCCCAAGAAATTATTTCACAGAGGTAGAAAAAATAATAGCGAAGTTTATCTGGAAGAACAAAAGGTCAATGATAAACCCATAGGTCCCTGCTTTTGTGATAAGAACTCATTATTTGACAAAATTTGTTGGGAAAATTGAAAATTAGTATGGCAGAAATGAGGCATTGAACCACACCTAATTCTATACCAAGATAAGGTTAAAATACATTCATAATATAGACATAAAGATGCCATATATAAATTAGGAGAAGAAGGGATAATCTAGCTCTCAGAACTGTGGAGAAGGAAGGAATTTGTGGCCAAAGAAAAACTAGAGTACCTTGTAGAATATGAAATGGATAATTTTGATTATATTAAGTTTAAAAAATTGTACAAACAAAACCAATGAGGACAAGATTAGAAGATACGCAGTAAACTAGGGCAAGAAAATTACATCCAGTGGTTCTGATAAAGTCCTCATTTTAAAAATATATAATTGACTCAAATTTATAAGAATTCAAGCTATCCTCCAATTGATAGATGGTAAAAGAATTAGACCAGACTATTTTCATATTACTAATCATATGAAAAAGGTTCTGAATCAATATTCCTCAGAGACATGCAAAATAAAACAATTCTGAAATATACACTTCTCGGATTGGCTAAGATGAAAGGAAAAGATAATGATGAATGTTGGAGGGGGTGTGGGAAAATTGGGACACTATTACATTATTGTTGAAGTTATGACCTGATCCAACCATTCTGTAGAACAATGTGGAACTATGCCCAAAAGACATAGAAAAGGCAAAAAGAGAAGATTTCATCAGTTTTTCTTTTCATTTGTTTCTTTTGTTAAAACACACACACAGAATTCTGAGATTTTTCCTAGGGCCAAAACAACCAACTGAGTTCTAATTTAGGGGAATGTTTTGAGGTAGCTTTGAAGCCATAGTTCCTGATAATGCCAAAACCATTGGGTTAAATGGCTTTTTGAAAAATGTGATCTTGGATGGAATTAGCCATTGCTTAAATATTTTCAGGTAAATATCAAATACAGGTAATTGTATTCTAATATAGCTGGCAATTTTTTCTAGGGGTTCTTAAATTAAAATTATTTAGTTTTGACATTATATTTAACCAAAGTCATACTTATGGTTTTCCTTCTCATTTTTTTGGGGGGGAGAGGGTATTAATAGTGACCGTTCTATTGACTCCTATCTCTGCTCTCACTTGCAACTTGCATCTCACTAGACTTAGAATCTACCATTGAGGTCACTGGTTATTTTCCTCTTGCTCAACTTGATGCTACAAACAGAATCTGTGTGACAGCTTTCTGCTATTCAAAGCATTCCCTACTCAGTGACTTCTTTTGCTGTAAGATTTCACTAGTGTTATTGGACATAAGAATTAGAGAATAATATCATTGTTCCCTCATTGTATTTTGGAAGAACAAGGCAAAAGGTGAAGAATAATTTGCTCTGAAGAACTGAATTCTATCTCTTCAACTAAATATTATTAATTGACAAAAATGATTCCTTAGAAAGTATATGTTTGAAAATCTGGCTAGTGTGAAGTGGAGGCAGAGTGAGAGCAGTAACTCACCTGAACTCTCCCAAATTTCTCTCCAAGCAACTTTGAAATAATATTTCAAATCAAATTCCGAAATAGCAGGACCAACAAACTATGAAGTTGATAAAATTTTCTAGCCCAAGACAATTTGGGACATTAGCAAGGAAGATCTGTTTCACCAGGGTACTTGTCAATTCCAGACCACAGTGAAGTTGAAATCATTATCAGCCATGTGCTTACATGGGTCAGGTCTTAGAAACCACTCCAGAAATGTGAGGATTTCTGGGATGGAGCCAAGATAGCAGAGTAAATTCAGGAAACTGCTCAAGCTCTCCCAATTTCCCTTGAAAACCACATGAAACAAAGTGTCTGAACAGTCTGATGGAATGAAACCATTCACCAGCTCAAGACCGATTGGAAAACCCCCAACAAAGGTCAGTCTCACTGAGATAAAAAGTGTGTTCAGCCTAGCAGAAATAGACTCTGGTCTATTGAAAAGCCAGGGAGAGGTTCTCAATCACAGTAAAACAACTAAAATCCCCAGTCCTGGCTCAGTAGAGGAGCACATCAGTGGGTCAGCTTCCATTCCCAACTCAGAAGATAAACTCTGGGAAAACAAATTATTTCCTGAACAGTATAAACAAAGTTACCTTTTGCAAACACAAATGGCCACTGTCTCAAAGCCAAGCCTCAGAGCTGCATAAGAAACTCTGTTTACCAAAGGAGAAAGGCTCAATCATAAAAGTTTAAAAAAAAAAAAAAAAGAAAAAGGAAATAGCAAAAGAAAAGGAAAAAAAATGAGCAAAAAACAGAAAAGAATCTCAACCATAGAAACTACTATGTTGATAAGGCAGATCAAAACACTAGGACAAAGAAAGAATGTGCACAGAAGAAATTTTAGAATGACATGAATTGGTCTCAGGTTCCAAAAGCCTTGGGAGAGAAAAATAAAAGAGGAAAAAAGAAGTGAACATAACATATGTTGATTTTCATTTCATCGTCTTAGTTCTTTTTCTGGGTGCAGATAGACATTTTCGGTCCAACGTCTATTTGGATTGTTGTAGATGACTGAACTACTGAGAAGAACCAAGTTTTTCATAGCTGATCATTGCACATTCCTTTCTTTTTTCTTTCTTTCTTATTTTCTTTCTTTCTTTCTTTATCTCTCTCTCTCTCTCTCTTCTTTCTTTATTTCTTTGTTTCTGATTTTTCCCTTTCAATATGATTCATAAAATAATGTATATTAAAAACAAAATAAATTAATTAAAAATAACTCATTGTCTTGGTTACTTCTTTCATATGGTTCAGTATCATTAAGTTGGCTAAAGGGGACATAATTCATGAAAATCTTGCCTAATTGAGCATTGGTTATATTTTAAAATTATTCATATATTTTGTTTCTTCATTTTAATTTTTTTCCAAATATTTCTTTCCATGCTACATGAGTCAGAACTTGTCATATAATAATGAAAAAAAAAAAGAAGAAAAAATGCAGTTCTATATAACTAACCAAAACATCAGTTAATTCCAGTATTTTGTACAATATTTCATTCCTACATCCATGAAAAAAGAAGAAAGCTTCATTTTCATATCTGTTTTTTTCATAGTTATCATTTGTGAATTTTTACACATGACTATTTCAACATATATAAATATTTTTACTTTCACTTAATATAGTTTTGATTTAACAATGATGCTGAGCTAACTCCAAGACAATGTTCATAAACTAAAGGCATTGACAGAATTTGCCAATAAGAAAATTTTCAAATGATCATTAATTTAGAATTGTGACCATTGAGTCTATCTGATGTAAGGCCCTTATTTGACATAGGAAAAAACTGAAATTCCTAAAGGTGAAGTACTTTGTTCATAAATACATAGCAAATATTAGAAACAAGATTTAAATATAAGTAATTCTAACTACAGGATAAATTGCCTATCAGCAGGTCATGAAAAGTGCAGTGCATGGTACAGTGGGAAAAGCTGGTCCGAAAGTTATAAGAGCCAGTGTTCAAATCTATCTCTGTCTCAAATTATTTGTATGAATAAGGTTAAGTAACTTTGTCATCTGGGATCAATTCCCTAGGTTGCAAAATAAGAAGTTAGTGTAATATTTTTATAGAATAATTAATTCTATGTTCACTTTAATTTTGTATACAGTTTTAGAAAGAGTTGGAAATTGTGAATAGATATAAATTTTATAAAATCAAATTGATAAAAATATTCAGCATAAACTTTCAATAAAACTCATAGCTTAAGGATGAGGTTCCTTGTGTATTGACTATTTTTTGCCTCAGATTTTCTTGCTCACATTTTTATGCCAGTTACAAAGTACTTCAAAACGTTAAGTTCCTAAAATACCTTCTCTTAATATTAGCATTCTATTAAAATCGTTGTTTAAGTAAGAGGTTAAATATGAATGATATTAACCTATTCAGAAGTTTTCTGTAATAACTTTTCCAAAATCAAAACACATTATTTTTACTCATAAAGTGAATGCTTTTCCCCAACATCTTGCTCCCATTTTTTATAAATATTGTCCCCTTCATAGAAAAAGATTCAAGCATGAGAATATTCTGACAGTCCAAACTTCATGATATATAGTTATGTGAACTTTAGCTGACACTAATAGGCACCCTACATAGATTCTACTTAATAAAGATTAAAAGTGCAAGCACATATATGGATATGAATCATAAATATATATGATCAGTTAATCAAAGTTCCTCTCAAAAATAATGGAGTGTTTCATTATTCCTATCTATTTGATAATTGTATAAGTTGCTTTTACAATTTTAAAGAAATCATTCTATCAATCCATTGAACTGTCACATGACTAATAATTTTGAAATAATTTATCCCAATAGCCCATAACATAGGAAGAATAATAAACTAGTTGGTAAATATAGGAAAGGACAAGTCTAAAACAATTTTTAAAAACAATAGTATAGATGAGGTTACTAGTTATAAACACTTGGTAATTATGGTATCAGAAAGATCTCTTCTCTAAGAAAAACTTCAGAAAAATCTATCCACTTAAACTAAATCTAGAGTAGTAAAAGACGTTACAAGTCATCTATACATGTTCTCATTTTTATAGATGAGAAATTGAGGCCCAAAGAGGGTGATTTTTTTCAGTCTCATACGGGTAGTAGGCATCAGAGACATTATTTGAACATAGATTAAACAATCTGTGACCCCCCCCAAATACCCCAAATCTAAAGATTTTTTTCCATTCTTCCACAACCAGGTTATACTTGGTACTTCAGAAAATCATCATCTTTGTCCAAATATTTATTTCTTATTTCAAGATCTTTCTCCTCATACTTCAATCTCCATATTATTTGTTTTTAAGAAACAAAATAAAAGGTATGAATATATCAAATGAAGGCCTATAAAAATTTCAAACACAATCCTATTAGACCTCCATATAATACATTTAACTATACAAATTATCATTAAATGCCTTCACCTTTATTTAATAATGTTCATAGACTATCAAAAAGTCTTATATATTCTCTCCTCCCCCCCTCTCTTTTTCTCTCTTTCCTTCCCTTTCTCTGTCTCTCCCTCCCCATCCCCCCCAAGCCTTACCAAAGAATTTTATATTTGACAGTTTTATGGCTCCTTTTTTAACTCACTTAATTCATAACTCATTTGACTATCTCTTTATTACAGGCTTTCTACTTGTTTTTATTTCATTTTCAAGAAAGCTATTATCCATTTGTCTATTTTCACAAAAGATAAATACAAAGTGCCTAATTTTCAGTTTAAGTATCAAACTGGATGATGGAGAGTGTAAAAACCTTGGAATTGCCTATCATCTGATCTCACCTATTAAATGGATTTTGATTTTGAATAGTGTTGATGAACCTCATTGCTTTATCAGTCTATTAAATATACATAGATAAATACATGTATTATGTGACCCAATATTATTTCATATGAAACCTAGGTTTATTTGCTTGCTTTCATTTTTTTAATCTTTAAAATAAAAACATCTTATACTGTAGAGAAATAGATTATTGATACTTTGTCTCCTTAGCCTGCTTATTGATTATAAAGTTTCATCCTCATTTAATAGAATTCTTCCCATATATTTTAAGAGCATCTAATTAGCATATCAATACTTCAGAATCTAGCCCAGAGCCTCCTAACATTAATCAGTAATAATCCTTTGTTTATGAGCAATCTCTATCTCACCAAGCCTGATTAAATAACAGATGAAAGTTATATTTAACCCCCTTATTAAGGTTCAGTAAAAGAGGGGAACACATAACCTTCATTTTTATTTCTTTAGTCTCCCCTATTGCTAAATCCCTAATACATTCTTCACCTGATGATGACTTAAAGCTCACCAAAATCTCTCCCCAAGCCCAAGATCTTACTCATATATTTCCTTAATCCTCATACTCCCAATCACAAATCACCTCTCCATGTCCCATAGGAATAATGCTATACATATTCAATGTCCAGAACCAAACATCAGAATTCTCTAGGCCCAATAATTCTGATCTGGACTGTGTCTGACTTTCTGTTATATATATCTTCCTCTTAAGACTCATGTTAAAAATTATAGAGAGCGAAAGTTGGAATACAAACCCTCATATCCCATGCGATGTGACTCCCTATTATTTTAACCAATACAAGTACTGGAAGTAGGATATTCTGGTCTTCCTGTCTTTTAATTCCCATCCCCCTTGACCTCATATATATATGAGGTCAAGGGGGATGGGAATTTTATATATAGATAGATATAGATATAGATATATAGATATATAATGGAATATATGTTATGTAGTTACAAGTTAAACTGAATCCTCAAGATTATTGTCTATGAGTTGTCAATCTTTTGCCAGAGTTTGGTCTAAGAAAGGCAAACAGACAACTTATATCCGTAGTTTATTCCTTCTAAAGAAGCAGACATGCATGGGAGTACTGTTAAAACTGAGCTGAGAGTGAGCATAGGCAGCAAAGGTTATAATGATTTTAAAAAAAATTGATGAAGATCCTGGGCTGAGGTTGGAGTGGGATAATCAAATAAATATCCTATTCAGTCCCTTTGATCCTGAGCTGGGCTCTTTTTCTTTTTCTTTTCTTTTCTTTTTTTCTTAATTTTTATTTTTCCCAGTAACTAGTTTAAAAAAAAACAACCATTTTTTTTTGTTTATCCATGTATATTTTTACATAGTTCCTCATAAATCATGTTGAGAGAGAAAAATCAGAACTAAAGGTAAAAAACACATGAGAAAGAATAAACATAGCATGTGTCTATTTATATTCAGTCTACATAATTCTCTCTCTAGGTGCAGAAGGTCTTTTCCACCCAAACTTTATTGGAAGGGCCTTGGATCACAGACCAGCTGAGAACAACCAAATCTGTCATAGTTGATTGCTGTGTATAATGTTTTCCTGGTTCTACTTGTTTCACTCAGGTCATGTAAATCTCTCTAGGGATTTCTAAAATCACTCTATTCATCATTTTCTTTAGAAAATTAATTTCCAATTTTCATATACTACAACTTATTCAACCATTCTCCATTTGATGGGTATCTACTCATTTTCTAATTCTTTGACACAACAAAAAGGAGCTGCTACAAACATTTTTGTATACATAGATCCTTTTCCCTCTTATGATTTCTACAGACCCAATTGTGGCACTTCTGGATCAAAGGGTATGCAAAAGTAAGCCCTTTGAGCTTAGTTTCAAAGTGCTCTCTAGAATGTTTGGATATTTCCCAACTCCACCAACAATGAATTAATGTCCCCATTTTCTCATATCACCTCCAACATTTATTATATTTTCCTATCATCATAAGCAATCTAAAAGGTGTGAGGTGGTACCTCAGAGTTGTTTTAATTTTCATTTCTCTATTCAATAGTGATTTAAAGCATTTTTTCATATGATTAGATGGCTTTAATCTCATCTAAAATTATTTATATCCTTTGACCATTTATCAATTGGGGAATGACTTGTATTGTTATATATTCAATTCATTCTTTATATATTTTAGAAAACAGTTCTGTATCAGAAAGACAAGGTGTAAGAATTTCTCCCCAACTATGTGGTTCCCTTTTCATCTTTTTTCTGTTGGTTTTGTTTTATAAAAACATTTCCAATTTAATGTAATCAAAGTTGTTCAGTGTGTATTTCATAATGGTTTCCATGTTCTCTAGTTCTTCTTTGGCCATAATGTCCTTCCTATTCCAAAGTTATAATAGGTGAAATTATCCTTTTTCTCCTAATTTGCTTATAGTATTATCTTTTATGTCTAAATTATGTAACCATTTTGAACTTTCTTTGGGATTGGGTACAAGATGTAGGTCCATGCCTAGTTTCTGGTGAATTATTTTCCAGTTTTCCCAGCAATTTTTATAAAATGGAGAACTCTTATCTCAGAAGCTGGAGTTGTGGGATTTATCAATCATAGATTACTATATTCATTAATTATCTGTGTCATGTGCATTTAATCTATTCCACTGACTCATCAGTCTATTTCTTAGCCAGGACCATATGGTTTCAGTGACTGCCGCTTCATAATAGAGTTTAAGGTCTGGTATTCCCAGGCCACCATCCTTTGTATTTTTTTTTTCATTCCTTTGATCTCCTTGACCTTTTACTCTTTCAAATGAATTTTGCTTTTATTTTTTTTTTTCTAGCTCTGTAAAATGATTTTTTGGCAGTTTGATTCCTATAGCACTGTAAAATTAGACTAATTTAGGTAGAATTATCATTTATATTATATTAGCATGTGGGTTATTTCTTAAAACACTTACCTTGGATTTCTCAGGTTTTTTCACTGAACTGGGCTGCTCCTCAAAATATACCCAGTGCAAGGAATCCTCAGTTTGCCTCCTGCTCAAATGATTCTAATTCCCAAGTCAGTCTAGTTTCTTCTGAATAGTAGGGGAGCTCAAGCAAAGGTATCTGAGCTGCTAAAAGGCCAAGGAATGACCATATGAAATGTAATGATATTGAACTATGACTAGTCATCACTAAACTTCTTGTGAGATAATTGTGAGGTAAATAATGAAAATATTCAGCACATAGTGGAAAAAATCAGGCAACTGAAGCAAACCAACACTTGCTCAAGAGCTCTAGGAGATAGAACACAAGTGGCTTGTGGAATGAAAGAGACTTGGGAGATAGAGAGGGAGAAAATGAAAACAGATGTTTGAATTAGGATGTTGGTGGTTGAACCTACAACAAAAGGAGAGGGGGAAAAAAAGGATAGTCTACCCAGCCTTCATCCAGAATCTTGGAACAGCTGTCTCATCTGGATGTCAGCTGATTCTGGATCCATATTAGATGAATCTTGAGTCAGTGGAAGGTTCTGCCATTTACTTAGAAATAGAATCTTTTTTCAGATGATCCAGAAGTGTATACCCACAAGTTTGGCAGTTGTGGAAGTATTCAAAATGATCTTGTAAAGGCCCTTGGAGAAGAACTCTTTGCATCCATCATCGAATCTGCTGCTTCTGGTCAGCATAACGCAGGCCCCTACTTAAAGATCTTTAAATAACATATAAAAATGATCCAGCCACACAGAGCTAAGTTTTAAAAAATGTAATAGTTTCTCCCACATTTCCTCTAATTGAATAATTATATTAAATCAGATACATATCAGATTACTTATCTGATGTACTTAGTATGTCAGAACTAATGGACAAGTTCTATGAAGGAACAGTTACATATAACAAAATAAAACTAAAATAACCACATAACTAAAAAATAACCAAAAAAACCTAAAATATTGTTCTTGTTTTATCTAACAGAGGTACTTGGCTAACCTAACACACTCTTAGTTTGCAGTGGCAGAGGAAAAAGGGCCAAAAATGGATCAGTACCACAGGAAAAGTTGGTTAGGAAGATAGAACATACCAAAAAGATTGTCTCAGATATTTTATGTATTTATTTGCTCCCCAGATATAATTTTTGTGGACAATATACTTTATTCAAAGTACCACTCTATTGGGAACTCTGTTTCTGAGGTTTAAAATCTAGACATTCTGATTTAATCTAATGCAATCACTTAACTTTTGTTATCCAATTTTAAAATTTCAGAGCATTTCAGTTCATATATTATTTCTTGTTTCTATCCTTACCTAAATCCTGTAGCTAATTTAATGTTGGATAAGATTCACTGTGCAGTTTTAGTGCTTTTCTCCTTTTTTTTTTTTTTCTTTGAGAAGCTCATTTATGGCCTGTTCTGGCCTTTAAAATTATCAATCTGTATATAGTTCTTAGAGAAAAACATTCTAGTCCTATTGCTTTATTCAAAATGTACTATACAATTTAATTAGAAAACCTTCTACCTTAGTTAATCAGAGTCAAATCAATCAATCAATAAAAATTGATGAAGTGATTATTATTGTGTGCTACACAGTGATTTGGGGTCCTCCATCAATCAGCAGTATTTAAAAAATAAAAATAATTTTTAAAAATAACAGTTTCACATTACCTACTGCTACATTTGGAAATATATTACTAAATGTGAGTAAAATTAATTTAATGGGTAACGATTGGGGAAAATAAAATAAAAAGAATTATAAAATTGTCAAGACAGTTTTTTTTTCCCTTATCATGTTAAAATAAAACACTATGAATTTGCTTTATAACTGAAACAGCATCACAAATTCTACAGGGAAAAAAGTAAACACCTTTTTGCCATAACAGATGGCCTCATATTCTCATCTCACTATTTTGTAAAATCTTTATTTGGCATTTTTACAGAGTGATGAATGTCATAATTACTACTCTCAACTGTGATTGGTAAAGACAACATATATTTCTCTGAAAGAAATAAAACAAGTTTGAATTTCTATAAACCACTGAACTACACACTGGAAGTGTTGTATATGACATTAATACCACTAGTGCTCTGTGGATTGAATGACAGAATGGCTATGCTCCAGGATGTTATAACATTTCTTGTCAACAGGAAATCAATGGCAATGTACTGTGTGTTAAATAGACTTGATGAACTCAATTAAAGATGTCTAAAAGAAAAAAAAAATAAAGTTGTATAAAATATGACTACAGATTAGTCATTTTTAAATATTTTAAGAAAAGTTTCATTAGAAATGCAAAAACACTATTGAATTAATTTGGGTAGTTGACTGAATGAAGTTCTCAAAAGTGTCTTTCTTCCTCCCTCCCTCTACCTCACCTTACTCCTTTATCTTCTACATTGTAAGGCTGGGTTTTGTTTTGCTTCTTCACAATAAAGGCTTCTATCAACATGCTTAGATCATCTTGTCACTCAAGAAACAGTCTGCCTTTTCTCAATTCTGCCTTTCAGAGAACTAAGTCACTGATGACTCAGACTTAAATGAGAGAAAGAGAAAGAAACGAGAAGAGTAGGGAGTTAGATGCTATTAATCAAATATTTTCCATCATACCTAGCATACATCACCTACCTTACTACTATAGAACTATATTGTCCTTATTTGAAAAAAAATATATTTATTTCTGTTCAACCACAGAACATTGTCATACTACTCAATAGTTTTTCAGTCAAGATATTTTTAAATAGTTCCCTGTTTGGAGGTGCTCTGGGAACAACTCTCTGTTGTTTGTATTAAGGAAAGTAGGGCCCATTGTCTACTTAAGCTTTAGGGATTTTTGTAATTCATTCCCTCACAGTTGAGGAGTTTCTTAGACCAGTCTGATGCTGAGGTGAGTCATATGCCTGGGGGTAAACTTCAAATCAAGTATTTATTCAAATAATCAAACTCTGGTTCTAAGCTGCCAGTTTAATTAAAATGACAGGATTTAGCAGGTAAGAAAGAAAATTGAAGAGATTTAAAGATGCAACAATAATAACTCATAAAGTACTGGATTTGCTATGCAGACACATTTTTTTTTTCTGGTTTACCCTCCATGAAATTAAAATAATTAGTTCTAAGAGCAAGTTTCAAAATATATTCAAAAGTGTCATATGCTAATTCAATTAAAAAAGACAATATGTTTTCTCATTAGTCAATGTTGACAGAGATGTCTTTAATTTTTAAGGAGTACTTAAATACTTTTTAATGAAACTTCTTCATCCTTTAATGATATTTTAGTTTTATTCCATGCATTACTAAAATGTCAGTTCCATAATAAAAGGTATAATGCCTTAGCTGAACTAGTAAACTAAAGTGCCTATCATAGTACTCTACTTGGTAGGCATTGACAAATATGATAAATTTTGTAGTTAACCAATGAAGATTTGGACATCTTAATTTACCCTATCCATTGGTTGAACAGAGATTTATTTGAATCTCATATGCCCAGAAAAAAAGAGAAATTCATTTTTATAATTACATAAGACACACTTTCTTATATCCTGTTATATCTAATTTGAAGAAGAAACATTTATTCCCATTTAGTTTTCCTAATTCTAATTCTAATTATGAAAAAAGTCTCCAATGTTGAAATAAATGACTTTTAATGTGTGTATGTAAATTAATTAAGCAACTTCAACTAAATTAAGCTCCCCCCCTAGTATTAGGAGGATAGTGCATAGATGAAAGACTTTCTCTTTCTTCCCCTTTTCTGACTGCAGCAAGGATATATAGACAAAGGGGTGAGAGGAAACAAAAGAAAATATACTCAATTCACTGAAATTTTTTATTTGAGATATGATAGGAAAAGCAGTTTTAAAGGAGCTCTGATCAAAGCCCACTAAAGGCATATGTAAATTGTAATGTACTGACAGTGTTAACAGAAGATGTAAAAGTATGAGAACTTTAGGAAATAGAAAAACAGTTGGCTGCTACTTCAAAATCTGCCAAAAAAACAAAACAAAACAAAACCTGCTTTAGGTTATGAGAATCAGACTTTTGAGGGTCTTGTCAGTAAAATCTGGCATTTAACCCTTTTCTGGCTCACAAAAGAAATTTGGTTTGGGTGAATTGGAAAATAACCAAATGTCATTTTAGTTGTCTGAAATATTTAATTAGAATTGAGGGGATCTCATAACCTAAAGTTAAAACAATTATAAAATCTGTTCTATCTCAATCTTATAAATTGTCTTTTTTTTCCCCTAAAACAAAAGGGAAACTTATTTAAGAGAAAGGAAAAGCCAGCACCCTCCCTGAGAACTTCCAAAGCTGCAACATCTTGGAGACAGAATAAATTGAACAACTAAAGGAAACTATTTGGCTATTGTGTAGCAAAATTCTAAAATTGCAAACTAAATTATTTGGAGTTATTGTCATCATGTCAAAACTAAAATTGGTAATTTCTGTGTGTAGAACAAGAGGGATGAGTTGAAAGCCTTATCAGTTCTTCAAGTATGAGAATGTGCAGAACCCTTTTACCCCTTCCCTGAGTATAGTAGGTATATATATAAAAGTAATCATCCCTGAAAAGTGAGCCTTTTTAGGATGTATAGTTGCTAAATAAGGAATGTATTTATTAAGAATCTATAAGTTTGTTTAAATATTAATCCTTGCAGCAATCTCCTAAATATGGTAATCTTGATAAACTTTTCATCTAGCCCTAACCTATGATTTGTAGCATTTGCTATTAGAGTTAAAATCTCTTAGGACCATAACTGATAATTCTTTTGAATTTTGAATTTGGGTATGATTGCCTGATGGATCATTAAATCAGTTGCTCATCATTTGAGAGAAAGGATGTTTTCTTGAACTGTAAATATCCAGGAGAGATGGTGAATGGATTTTATGCATATGCCCTTTTGCAGGAGCTTCAAACAGCTTTTGATTTTTGTTAACACCTTTATTAACTGGGTAAAATCAAGACAGAAAAGGCTCAAAGTTTTTGCTAAAGGAAATCTTATCTAGTTTTAACTTGCCCAGCTCTTCACAGAGTATCACTAGCCCAGCCTTCACTTCTCATATAACCCAAGCTGTGGCTGAGGCACTTAAGATTAATTATGATCTTCACTATGCCTGTTATCCTATCTACCCAATACTTAATAATTTTAAACATTATGATGCTTGCACCCTAAGCCACTTGAACATTTCTTTCACTGTGTATAACATCACTGTTGTAACCATTGCTCTTACTCCTTTCGGGAGGGAAAAAAAGGGAAATTTGTCTTATGTATTTATCCTAGGAAAAGCTATCTGGATGTGAGACATTCATGATAGCCTTATCTACCTCCCCCAAGTCTTCCTCTGGCTGGGGTTCCTTGTTACTTTGCCTAATAGCTGCCACACTAACTGCACTTTTATTTATTCTATATGTTTTGCTCATTTTTAGCCACTGCATCTTTAATCTACTTATAAGAGTTTTTTCTTCCACACTCCAAGCCATGAAATTACAACCACTTGATTAATCTGAATATCACCTGATACCTGATTCTGACACTCAGCAGCACCTGGATGCTTCAGAAGTAGCTCCAGAAGATGTGACCTTCATCCCTTTGTCACAAAAGAATGTGGGCTTCAAACTGCTTGAAATATATAATTTATATATATATATATATATAAATATATTATATATATTATATATAATATATATATATATATAATATATAATTTCTGTGTGTTTCCCTTTTGTTTTAGGGGAAATGATAGGGGACTCAGCTTCTGGGGAAAATGTAGCAGTAATCATGAGGTCACTTGCCCTTAGATGCTATTGTTCTAACCATCTGTCTGTCAATGATTCTTGCTTTAGGAATATAATACTACAGTTATATATTTCTTCTCCTAGACTTTAGGAAAAATACAGTAGTAATCCTGAGGTCCTCTGACCTTAGAGTGCTATTGTTCTAAAAATCTGTACCTCAATTACTCAAGTTTTCTAGCCTTAGGATAGTCCTACAAACATTGCTGACTGTCAGATGCATAATCTGTTGGTCAGTGATAATCAAATTCCTGAGACAGTAGGGAATAGACCAGCCCTCAAAACTACTTGTAAGCCATAAAATTAGCAATTAAGAAACATGAAACTCTAGTCTCTCTAACTTTGTCCAACAAAATTTTCTTCTTTCTCCTGATCCTTTGCTAAATTCTTTGGCAACTGAACATACTTCAATTGGCATTACAATTACAATAAATTTCACCCCTTGAAGATGGGTTCAAGACTGCAAATTCTTTGAGTACCTAGGGATACCAGTCTGCAATTCCAACCTTTTAAGGTCTTCTTTTGAGCATCGATAAGACAATAGAATTTTTTATCAAATTTTGAGCCACAACAAACCTAAATATGACCTGGATGAAATGTAATATATATATATATATATATATATATATATATATATATATATATATATATATATATAATCGTTTTATTTTTATTTATTTATTTATTTTTATTATAGCTTTTTATATACAAAGCATATGCATGGATAATTTTTCAACATTGACCTTTGCAAAAACTTCTGTTTCAACTTTTCCCCTCCTTCCCTCCACCTCTTCCTCTAGATGGCTGGTTGTAGAGGGCTGAAACTTTTTTTTTTTTTTTTTTTTTTATTTAATTATAGCCTTTAATTTACAGGATATATACATGGGTAACTTTACAGCATTAACAATTGCCAAACCTCTTGTTCCAATTTTTCACCTCTTACCCCCCCACCCTCTAAAGTGGCAGGATGACAGTAGATGTTAAATATATTAAAATATAACTTAGATACACAATAAGTATATCATGACCAAAACATTATTTTGCTGTACAAAAGAATCAGACTCTGAATTATTGTACAATTAGCTTGTGAAGGAAATCAAAGATGCAGGTGTGCATAAATATAGGGACTGGAATTCAATGTAATGGTTTTAGTCATCTCCAGAGTTCTTTTTCTGGGTATAGCTAGTTCAGTTCATTACTGCTCCATTAGAAATGATTTGGTTGATCTCATTGCTGAGGATGGCTCGATCCATCAGGACTGGTCATCATCTAGTATTGTTGTTGAAGTATAATGATCTCCTGGTCCTGCTCATTTCACTTAGCATCAGTTCGTGTAAAGTCTCTCAGGCCTTTCTGAAATCATCCTGTTGGTCATTTCTTACAGAACAGTAATATTCCATAATTTTCTATACCACAATTTATTCAGCCATTCTCCAACTGATGGACATCCATTCAGTTTCCAGTTTCTAGCCACTACAAAAGGGCTGCCACAAACATTCGTGCACATACAGGTCCTTTCCTTCTTTATAATCTCTTTGGGATATAATCCCAGTAGTAAACACTGCTGGATCAAAGGGTATGCACAGTTTGATAACTTTGAGCATAGTTCAAACTACTCTCTCAAAATGGTTGGATTCGTTCACACTCCACCAACAATGAATCAGTGTCCCAGTTTTCCCACATCCCCTCCAACAATCATCATTATTTTTCCTGTCATCTTAGCCAATCTGACAGGTGTGTAGGTGGTATCTTAGAGTTGTCTTAATTTGCATTTCTCTGATTAATAATGACTTGGAGCATCTTTTCATATGACTAGAAATAGTTTCAATTTCTTCATCTGAGGAATTGTCTAGTTCATATCACTTTGACCATTTTCAATTGGAGAATGGCTTGATTTTTATAAATTAGAGTTAATTCTCTATATATTTTGGAAATGAGGCCTTTATCAGAACCTTTGACTGTAAAAATATTTTCCCAGTTTATTGCTTCCCTTCTAATCTTGTCTGCATTAGTTTTGTTTGTACAAAACTTTTCAGTTTGGTATAATCGAAATTTTCTATTTTGTGATCAGTAATGATCTCTAGTTCTGCTTTGGTCATAAAAACCTTCCCTTCCTACAGGTCTGAGAGGTAAACTATCCTATGTTCCTCTAATTTATTAATAATTTCATTCTTTATACCTAGGTCATGAACCCATTTTGACCTTATCTTGGTGTACGGCGTTAAGTATGGATCAATGCCTAGTTTCGCCATATTAGTTTCCAATTTTCCCAGCAATTTTTATCAAACAGTAAGTTCTTATCCCAAAGCTGGGATCTTTGATTTTGTCAAAGACTAGGTTGCTATATTTGTTGACTGTTTATCCTTGAACCTAATCTATTCCACTGATCAACTAATCTATTCTTAGCCAATACCAAATAGTTTTGTAACTGCTGCTCTATAGTATAGTTTTAGATCTGGTACAGCTAAGCCACCATCATTTCATTTGTTTTTATTAATTCCTTGAAATTCTTGACCTTTTGTTTTCCATATGAACTTTGTTGTTATTTTTTCTAGGTCATTAAAATAGTTTTTGGGAGTCTGATTGGTATAGCGCTAAATAAATAGATTAGTTTAGGTAATAGTTGTCATCTTTATTATATTTGCTCGCCCTATCCAAGAGCATTTAATATTTTTCAATTAGTTAGATCAGACTTAATTTGTGTGAAAAGTGGTCTGTAATTTTGCTCATAAAGTTTCTGATTTTCCTTGGCAGATAGATTCCTAAATATTTTATATTATCAGTAGTTACTTTAAATGGAATTTCTCTTTGTAACTCTGACTGTTGGATTTTGTTAGTGATATATAAGAATTGTTGATGACTTATGTGGGTTTATTTATAACAGCTTTTGCTAAAGTTGTGGATTATTTCTAATAACTTTTAGCAGAATCTCTGGGTTCTCTAAGTATACCATCATGTCATCGGCAAAGAGTGATAATTTGGCTTCCTCATTGTCTATTCTTATTCCTTTAATCTCTTTCTCAGCTCTTATTGCTATAGCTAGCGTTTCTAATACAATATTAAATAGTAACGGTGATAGTGGGCAACCTTGTTTCACTCCAGATCTTATTGGGAATGGTTGCAGTTTGTTAACATTACATATGATGCTTACTGATGGTTTTAAATAGATGCTGCTGATTATTTTAAGGAAAAGTCCATTTATTCCTATACTCTCAAGTGTTTTTAATAGGAATGGATGTTGGATTTTATCAAATGCTTTTTCTGCATCTATTGAGATGATCATATGGTTTTTGTTAATTTGGTTATTGACATGGCCAATTATATTGATAGTTTTCCTAATATTGAACCAGCCCTGCATTCCTGGTATAAATCCTACTTGATCATAGTGTATTATCTTGGAGATGATTTTCTGTAGTCTTTTGCTAATATCTTATTTAAGATTTTAGCATCAATATTCATTAGGGAGATATGGTCTATAATTTTCTTTCTCTGTTTTCAGCCTACCTGGTTTAGGTATCAGTACCATGTCTGTGTCATAGAAGGAATTTGGTAGGACTCCTTCATTCCCTATTTTATCAAATAATTTATATAGCATTGGGGCCAATTGTTCTTTAAATGTTTGGTAAAATTCACATGTAAATCCATCTGGTCCTGGGGATTTTTTCTTAGGGAGTTGTTTAATTGCCTGTTCTATTTCTTTTTCTGAAATGGGACTATTCAACAATTTACTTCTTCCTCTGTTAGTCTGGGAAGTCTGTATTTTTGGAGGTAGCCATCCATTTCACTTAGGTTATCAAATTTATTGGCATAAAGTTGAGCAAAATAACTCCTTATTATTTCTCTAATTTCCTCTTCATTGGTGGAAAGTTCTCCCTTTTCATTTTTAAGACTACTAATTTCATTTTCCTCCCTCCTTTTTCTAATCAGATTTACTAAAGGCTTATCTATTTTATTGGCTTTTCATAGAACCAACTCTTAGTTTTATTAATTATTTCAATAGTTTTTTACTTTCAATATTTTTAATTTCTTCTTTTAATTTTAGAATTTCCAATTTAGTATTTGATTAGGGGTTTTTAATTTGGTCTTTTTTAGTTTTTTTTTAGTTGCAAGCCCAATTCATTAATCTTTTCTTTCTCTGTTTTATTCAAGTAAGCCTCTAAGGATATAAAATTCCCTCTTATTACCGCTTTGGCTGCATCCCACAAATTTTGGTATGATGTCTCATCATTGTCATTATCTTGAGTGAAATTATTAATTGTATCTATAATTTGCTGCTTCACCCAATCATTCTTTAAGATGAGATTGTTTAGTTTCCAATTACTTTTTGGTCTATTTCCCCTAACTTTTGTTGAATGTAGTTTTATTGCATCATGATCTGAAAAGAAAGTTTACTATTTCTGCTTTCTTGCATTTAATTTTGAGGTCTTTATGTCCTAATATATGGTCAATTTTTGAATAGGTTCCATGAACTGCTGAGAAGAAAGTATATTCTCTTCCATCTCCATTCAATTTTCTCCAAAGATCCAACATACCTAATTTTTCTAATATTATATTTACTCTTTAATTTCTTTCTTATTTGTTTTGTGGTTTGATTTGTCTAATTCTGAGAGTGCAAGGTTGAGATCTCCTACTATTACAGTTTTGTTGTCTATTTCTTCTTGCAATTCTCTTAACTTCTCCTTTAGGAAGCTGAGTGCCATACCACTTGGTGCATATATGTTTAATATTGATATTGCTTCGTTGTTTATTACCCTTTAGCAGGATGTAGTTTCCTTCCTTATCTCTTTAATTAGATCAATTTTTACTTTTGCTTGATCTGAGATAAGGATGGCTACCCTGCTTTTTGACTTCACCTGAAGCATAATAGATTTTGCTCCAGCCTTTTACCTTTACTCTATATGTATCCCCTGCTTTAAATGTGTTTCTTGTAAACAACATATTGTAGGGTTCTGACTTTTGATCCAGTCTGCTATCTGCCTCCTCTTTATGGGGGAGTTCATCCCATTCACATTTCAGTTAGAATTACTAAATCTGTATTTCCTGCCATCCTAATAACCCCAGATTGTGCTTTACTTATTCTTGCCTCCCCAACCTCTTTCCTTTTAAACTTATGTATCCCTCTTGTATCACGATACTTATCCTCTTTATAATCCCTCCCCCCTTTGAGTCTTTCCCCTTCCTTCCCTTATTACTCTTTTCTTTTCCCTTTTCCTCTCCCTGTTTTTAATGAGGCGAGAGAGAATTTTCTCTAAAACAAATGTCAATTATTTTTCCTTTGAGCTAACTCTGATGAGAGTAAGATTCACACAATGTTCCTCCCCTCTCTAAATTCCCTCAGATATGATAAGTTTCCTTAGCCTCTTTGTGGATGTGGTTTCCCTCTTTTATCCCTCCTTCCCACCTTATTCTGCCATCATCCCTTTTCCATATCTACTTCCCTTTTTATGTTATATCAGTACTATCAAATTTTACATGTATTTTTTTGTATATCCACAACAGAAATACAATTCTCAAGAGTTATTTTACCTTTTCTGCATCTCTTGAGTTTCTATTCTTGGAGATCAAATTTTGTTTAGTTCTGGTTTTTCTTCAGAAACAAATGGAATTCATTTGTTTCATTAAACGTCCATCTTCTTCCCTGGAAGAAAATGCTCAGCTTAGCTGGGTAGTTTATTCTTGGCTGCATCCCAAGTTCTTGTGCCTTTCGGAATATCATATTCCAGGCCCTTCTTTCCTTTAATGTAGAGGCAGCCAGATCTTGGGTGATCCTATTGTGGCACCTCGGTATTTAAATGGTTTTTTTGGCTGCTTGTAAAATTTTTTCCTTAATCTGATAGTTCTGAAATTTTGCCACAATATTCCTTAGGGTTTTATTTTAGGTTTCTTTCAGAAGGTGTTCGATGAATTCTTTCAATGTCTATTTTACCTTCTGATTCTATTACATTTGGGCAGTTCTCTTTGATGATTTCTTGTAAAATAATATCTAGACTTTTTTTTCATCATAGTTTTTGGAAAGTTCAATAATCCTCAGATTATCTCTCCTAGATCTATTTTCTAAGTCTGTCGTTTTTGCAAGTAGATAATTCATGTTTTTTCCAGTTTGTCATTTTTTTGTTTTTGCTTGACTGATTCTTGCTGTTTCAATGCATCATTAGTTTTAATTTGTTCAGTTCTAATTTTTTAAAGAATTATTTTCTTCATTAGCTTTTTTTACTTCTTTCTGTATATGTCCAATTGAGTTTTTGAATGTATTGTTTTGGTCTGTGGAATTTTTTCCATTTCACTAATTTTTTTTTAGTGAATTATTTTCTTTTTCCAATTCACAGATCCTACTTTCTTGCGTGTTCTTTGTCTTTTCCAATTCACAGATCCTACTTTCTTGTGAATTCTTTCTTTTTTCCAATTCACAAATCCTACTTTCTAGTGAATTCTTTATTTGTTCCAATTCACAATTCTTACTTTCCTGAGATTTTTTTACTTTTTCCAATTCACCAATTTTGTTTCCCTGCACTTCCTGGGAATTTTTTAACTTTTCCAATTCGTATTTCAGGAAGTTGTTGCTCTCTTGTAAGGCTTCTCTTTCCTTTCCCCATTTATCTTCTAACTCTCTTGAGACTTTTAAGGGTCTCTTCTATGAGAGCATTATGTAAAGGAGGACAGTCTGATGCATTTTGCTGTTTGAGGGTCTCTTTAGGTTTGCTGACCTGCTCTTTTCTGCATAGAAGCTGTCGATTGTTCTTTTCATCTTTTTATTCATGTTTTAAAGCCTTTAGGGTAGGTCTCCTAGGCAAGGGGTTACCAGCTTCCTCTGCAGAGCAGGAAGATGTAAACCGATTTCCGAGCTCCGAGGTATGGGAGTGCTCTGGGTGAGAGTTTTTTCCCTTCCCCAACAGGAAGTGGATTCAGCACTGGCCGAGCTATCAAACGGCTTAGTAGGGCTGAGTGGATTATCGATTGCCCTCGGCTGAGACTAAGTGGTGAAAGTGTCACGCCCAGGCCGGAGCCTCTTGTGGGACTGTGAGTATTAGCAGCTGAGCGCAGACTGCAGAACGCAGATCAGCCACAACTCTGCCCAGTGTCTCTGCCTGATGCAAATCGGCCCTGGAAAAGCTCTATGGCCCCAAGCCGAGGCTCCCACTGCGCAGATTGGAGGCTAACCCGGCTGCGTCCTCCTGCCGTGCAGGATCACACTGCCCCAAGGAAAAGCCCGTACTGCTGGTTGGGGCTGCCGCTTGTGCTGAGATCTGTGCCTTCACCCTGGGTTTGAGACTCTCCTGAACCTAATTTCTCTCCAGTCTGCGCGATCTCCCCTGGCCCTGGAACCAACCTTTATGCAGACTGCAGATTTTCTTCGTCCGAGTGAGTTGTTCTACTTCTTATCTTTACGAATTGTAGCAGTCAAGACTATTTTGAGGCTCGATATAATATTGATAAAGAGGGTAAGAGAAGAGCTTAGAAAGACGCGTGTGTCTTCTCCGCCATCTTGGCTCCGCCCAAGGGCTGAAACTCTTGAGTCTTTGCACTGAGGTCAGTTCAAGCACTTAGGGCTAATTACTGATTGGACAATAGTCTATGGGCATATGCTTAGAAAATGTCCTTCCCACTATCCTGTGCTGGCTCAATGATTGGTGTATACAGAGGATTGTAGGAGGAACTAGGGGGTGGAGTAAGAGGAGCCAGAGTCACACTTTGGTGGTGGAGAGGAAGAAGATGGTTGCAGAGATTCTACTTCCATCCTGTTCAATCCTGCATCTAAAGACTGAGAATAAAGACTAAGGACTTTTGCTTATCCTGACTCGGGCTGATTCTAGGGTGTCCTGGGTACCACTGTGGTCATCACAGCAGGTAGTCCCATACATATTAAATATGTTAAAGTATATGTTAAATACAATATTGCTATACATATTTATACAGTTATCTTGTTGCATAAGAAATATCAGATTTAGAAAGAAGGTAAAAATAAGCTGAGAAGAAAAAAACAAAAAGCAAGCAAACAAAAGAAAGAGTGGAAATGTTATGTTGTGGTCCATACTCATTTCCCACTGTTCTTTCTCTGGGTGTAGCTGATTCTGTTCATTACAGATCAATTGGAACTGATTTGGATGCTCTCATTGTTAAAGAGACTATCGTCCATCAGAATTGATCATCATGTAGTATTGTTGTTGAAGTATATAATGATCTCCTGGTTCTGCTCAATATAATGTAATTTTAAAATTTCTGCAAAGAGTTCCTGTAAAGAACCTCAAAGAGTTAATGGAAAAAAATTTCTGAGATGCAACAAAAAGAACAAAAAAAAAAAATAAAGAAAAGAAAGAAAATTCCTCTAGTTGTTCAGGAATTGTAGTAACAAATTAAATACATATGCACTTATATACACACACACACAAACCTACACACATACATACACATATATAATTTGTATGCATGTGCATGTGTTTGTGTGTGTGTGTGTATACTCACACTTCCTTTTGACTTGTACTGCTTATAAAAGGATATTTCACCTAAATATCAGCACTATTTATTGTTCTAAATATCAATAGAATGAAGGATGTAATTTCTGGTATTTCAAGGATTCCACAACCTCTTTAGAGAGGGCCTTCCTATTTTAACAAATTCTCTCTCATCTAAAATTATTTTCCAGTGCAAATATTATCTATGTATTTTTATTTAGCTTCCATGCAGAAAAAAAGCCTTCACCACATAGTAGTGATGAGGTCTAAATGGTGTTTTAACAAACAGAACCTAAAGAATTGATCCTGAAGCAAGCAGGAAGAAGGCATTGAAAAGATCAATTTAGTTCTATGATCTTACCCTCTGGGGAGGTTGTCCAGTATGAAAATCATACATGAAAACTTCTTTCTCATATATACAATCTTTGCTACTATATTTCAATATATTTATAACCCCTTAAGTCTTCTGATTATTATTTTCATTGTTCTGAGATTACAGTATTTCATAGTTAAGATTTATATAAAATCATGAGAGAATTTGAATCTTAAAAGATAATCATTAAGAGAAATAAATATTTTTAAACAAATGAAAACACACTATAGGTTTCCAAATACTCGCTCTCATCCTATAAGTCAGTACTGCACCAAGTTAGTTTTCCCAAGTCTAACATTATATATATATTTCTCATGTCAATTTCTTGTTCACCCAAATTCATATTATAATTTAGGCAGTTAACATCTTTCATCTATATTATTTTTCTCCAATGCAATTGAAAGAATTCAATCTGTACCCAGTGAATAGGTGAAAATAATTTTCAATATTTTTATGTGAAGAAATTCTTTCTGATCTTAATATATGCATAGAATATAGCATGCTTGAAGACATTTTAAAACTTTTTTTTTTTGTTCTAGTAATCAAAATGTTTGAGAAGGAATAATCAACACAAGAGAAGTTTAGCAGACTTTCATATTTTCTAAGCTATTTTTTCAATAGCACATTAGTGATCTTCTTTGGAAAATCATGTCACATCAATACTAATTAATTATCTACTATATACCATACTGTGTGCAAAGTATTAGGGACAGAAAGAAAGGTCAATCAACATCAGCATACATGTAAGATAGATGTGCATATGTGTGATACACATGCTTGTATCTATATCTTTCCTATGAATATATAGAAGAAACAAGGTGAGAGAAGAGACATAATATCAGATGGAAGCCACTAAAATTAAGCAATATTGGAAAAGACATACTGCAGAAGATAGGATGTTATCTGAAATTTAAAGGAAGTCAGAGAAGACTATACATACTCACAATATCCATGAGGAAGAAGGGAGAATGCAAAGCATGAGATGATTGAAAAAGGAGGGAAATGCCAAGTTATGAATAACATTGACAAAGAAAAGATTTTGTATTTGATTCTCTAACTCTAATTCCAATTCCATTTATTTCAGGTCCTAGATATTTTATTTAAGATTTTCCTTCCCCCCAAAATGAAAGCAAAATTATAAAGATATTCCAACATCTATTCAACTTTTTAACACAAATACATTAAATGGTATTTTTTTGTTGTTATTTAAAGTTTGATTGCAATGTTAGAACCTCTTTTATATTCATAAACACACACACACACACACATACAGAGACAGAGACAGAGAAACACAGACAAAAAGAGGCAAGGAAGAGAGTGAGAAGGAAAGATTTTTATTGGATAACATTATAACAATTTAGTAGGTGTGGAGATTAATTTCTCTCACCCACCAATTCCTTCCATGATTGTAAAAAGACAGTGGGATATCTAATAATCTATTAGAATAAGATAATAATTGTAAAACACCAGCAAAGTACATAGTCATACTAAATTGCTTAATAAATGCTTATTCCTTTTCTTTTCTCTTCTTTATGACTAAATCTGATGCATAAAAAAAATGAGGAAAAAAAAAACTTGCCACCATTCTTTCTCAGAAGTGTTGCTAATCATCAAATTATTTTGAACTCTTATTATTAAGATTTTACCAGTTAGCAAAGATGAAATACTGCTAAGTTGAAGTTTTGATTTCTCTCTCTCCCTCAAAAGAGTTAGCATATATTTTATATTTACTTGTATCCATTTAGAATATTTCCCCCATTAGAATGCAAGCTCTTATGGTCAGCCACTATTTCATTTTAGCCTTTTATGCTCAATATTTGTATATCAAATTCTTGTCAAATTGAACTGAATTACATCAAAGATTAATTAAATATCATTTAGCTACATTTCCTTGGTGCATTGCACTTTTTCATATGTGCAATGATTTCTTTAGAAACTTGAAACACCAAGTAACAATGTCTTATCATAATAGAAAATTGTGCTCCCAAAAGGAGAATGCACTTCCCCAAATTGAGCAATTTATTTCCTCTTAATAGGTTCTGCCCCTTTATTACAAAACTCTGCTCTTTCCTAATTTAACACAAAGGTAAATGTAGGTTATGCACAATTGCATGTTTACTCATGTTTGCAAAGCCAATTCAGTGTCATCCAAAAAACACAAACCAAAAAGCCATACCCATAAAGCTCTCTAAGCTTCTTAGAAACTGCTCCCAGGTGCCTTTCTGTTATTTCCTCCTTAATATCCTTGCCTTTCTTGGAATTCAATATCCTACGAACCATGCTTTTGATTCATTTACAGATAAGCTCATTTCTTCCCACCTTTGCTCTCATTTATTAACTGACATGAATAATACTTAATTCTTAAATAACAACATAAAATTCTACAATATGTTCCAAGATCCATTTTGTATTTTAAAAGTTTTATAAAAGATAAGCTTTATTGCATTGCATCATGACCATGCATTAGTTTTGGTGATTCAGATTTTCTCCCTAATATCTGTGTTAAATTAAAAAAAAAAAAACTAAATTGAGATAATAAGTGAATCCTGCATGAATTATTCTCATAGAATGCTGAGAGGAATACTGATATCTGTCTACTTATTTCCACTATAACTAGTCTAAAAGGGAGAAGAATCATAAATTCATTATTCCACTGACTCCAGAAGGTGAATAGTATAATTTTGTTCTAAGACAATGAATGGAGAACAGTTTAATTAGGGAAAGAAATAAAAGTCATGCATTACTGACTTAGCTGGACTAGAACCAGCTCTTACTAAAGCCATGCTGTTAATTGATTTTTATATACTTTCTTCAAGATATTAAACAATTTCTTTAATAAAGAATATTTTATGGTAATAAAGAATATATTAAAACAATCATCTAGCATTTTATGATATCCTTTTTTAAAAGAAGGAATAATACATACAGGAATCTAATCCCAAAATTACTTGCCTAATAGATATAAATCTAGACACAATGTATTTCCTCTTGGAAGCTTTAAAAAAGTTTAAGGTATTTGCTCATGCCAATGATTTGTCATTCATCTGTTGCCATTTTGGTTGTTTTCCTCTCTACTGACTTTTAATAATTGAGATTGGAGATTGTGCCCACTCCCTTCTCTGCCAAACAATGACCCTTAACTTCTGTGGCACTAGCCATCTGGAACCATCTGCCCTCTTCTCTCCACATCATTGGAGGCCTAATTCACTGCTCACTTAAACCTCAGAACTACCATTTAGCGCAGTAGGAGTTTAAAGGACAGATGAGTGGTAGATTGAGCCTTCATGATCCCCTGCTCATTCTTGAAATGCTGCCAAGATGCTACTTCTTCTACAAAGATGACCAGCATTTCTTTCTCATAGTTATTATATCTTAGGTGCCACAAATTTCTAGGGGAAAATAACTTTTCAAAGTGAAACCTAGGTGCTTCATTTAAGCATACTCATGGACATACACAGGATAATTTAATACATTTTATAGTGGAAAAAAAAGTTGCGGTGACAATTCCTCCTTATTGCTTTGGTTAATTCTCCTAGAGATAAAGACATATGGGGACTTGGCATTATGAGAATAACAAATGAGAGTGGAAATAAATTATTTAATGTACACTTATCTCTAGTCTCCCTTCCTCAATAATATAAGCAGCTCAGAATCTGCTTCTGGATCCTTCCAAGATGCTCATACATGCTCATACATATAGAGAGAAATACTTGTTCTTTTAAAGATACAGAAGATTTACTGACTCTTACAAAAGACTAAGATGAAGATGGACGGACAAGAGGACAGACACAGTCACTGAATCACAGAAAGACAACAGTCATTCAGGAAAATAGGAAAGAAAAATTAGAATTATATGGAAAAAGAGCTTTGAATTATTTTTTCCATCATAAGTTCCTTTTTCAAGCCCATGGCCTCATTGGAGGGAAAAAAAAAATAATTTTAAGTACACAAAATAAAAGCCCTAAGATTACAATGGAGGAAAAAGTAGAAAAAAGAGAAATTTACATGATAACTTTTTGTGCATATTTGGCGGTATTAGCAAGTTTCATATGATAGATTTGTTCCAGGAATTGAAAACATTTTTTTTTTAATTACACTGAAAACAATTTTAATGAATTCTTCTAAGCCCATATTTATGCATATCTTTATACATGTAAATGTATGTAAATACATGTATCTATATACAGGCACATGTGTATATATGTATATGTATATGAATATCTATGTATGTGTGTATACAAACACACACACATGTGTGTGTGCTTGTATGTATACAGATGGGTCTGTGAGACCATTGACCATAGGCTAAAACATCCCCCCTTATGCTTGCTTTTACAGAATATTTCATTTTAGAAATATTTAGTATCACTATTCTCAGAGGAGAAGTATTGGTGGAAAGTTCAGGCAGTTGTAGAACCAGCTATGGTTTCAGATTTATTTCAGAAGGAGTTATAAACATTATTCTATTGAGTCATTGTCACATAGAAATGTCTGCAACTTAAGTGATTTGTCCATATCTATCCATCAGAGTTTCTTTTACACTAGCAACACCCAGGATTTTCTGAATTCTGGACAGTACTCCAATAGAGCCGTGGTATTCAGGACCACAAACAGAATCTAATTATTCTTCCTTATTCTCAGAATAAGTTTTAGAGTGTTAATCAGAATATGCTACATAAAAGCAAATAAATTATAGATTTTGGCAGCAATTAAGATAGACAAAAATGAGTATTTATGATACTTTTATTTCTCTTGTCCCACTTCGACCATGCTTTAGACCTTCCCAACTGTCTTCATTTTCAATGACCCTAAATTGGAGCATAGAGTAGGTAAAATCTTAAATTCTCCAATACTCTATAACATATTATCCATTGCCTTAGCAGATAGCAACCTATAATGTCCAAATAGCAAAACTGTAGATTAGTCCCATAGGATAATCAGGCAGTAAATAGGTTAATAAGAAACTTAACATATACTTTAATACACACCTGGGATCATTCTCATTTGGGCATTCCCATATACACCATGTAAAGAAACATCTGGGTCTTCGCAAAAATGCAGTAATGGCAATGCAAGTGTTTCTGGGGTTTGAGATAAGGGACTATAAGAGCCTCAGAGACCTAGTTTTGTAAAGCAGAACCCAAAAATCAATCAATCCTTAAGCACATATTAAGAAGTGAAAAAGTACTTGTGTTGAAGATCTCATCTTTTAATTGACAAATGTAAATGTATATATCATAAGTAAAATTAATACAAAATATTTTAAGAAGTAATGCACAAAAATCTGGACTGTGGAGTAGATTGTCTAAGGCTTCAACAAGAAAAATCACATGAACTAAGGCTTGAATTAAATTAAGGGTGTGGTGTGCATACAGTCAGATAGGCTGTGCATAGGGTAGCAGAACTGAGCCTGTAAAGACAATGAGGTTCTCAGCTTCTCCAAAAGAATAGCAAAGCAATTAGACTTTGCATTTTAATGACATATACAAAAAGAAAAGAAGGGAAGAAGGAAGGAGATAAGAAAAGAAAGAAAGAAAACAGGAAAGAAGGAATGAAGGAATAAAGTAAAGAAGGAAAGAAAGAAGGAAGAAGGAAAAAACAGGAGAGAAGGAAGAAAGAAGGGAGGGAGGGAGGGAAAAAGGGAGGGAAGGAAAGAGGGAAGAAGAGAGGGAAGGAGGAAGGAATTGAATATTCATTAATTGCTGTCTGTGTGTCATGCAATGTACTTAGCATTTACAAAAATTCTCTTATTTAATCCTCAGAACAATGCATTGATAACAAATTTAGATAGTGGTGAGTGATGTATTAATCAAAGCAGAAGTTTATGAATGGATATGGTATAAAACATAAGATCTAAAGAAAAATACCAAACCGAAAGGAAGACCTCATTCTAGAGGATATACTGAGTGACATGGACACAAATAAAATAAGATGAGAAGGGATGCATATATTGCAATCTCATTTTTTTTTTGGAGATATTACCCACCTCAGTAAAATTAAAAAAAAATGCATATATGCCTCTGTACACATTAAAAAGTAGATCCATTAAAACAAGCACATAAATCTATGATATGCAATAGGGTCAGGACCATATGTTCTATAAAATTATTATAGCCTCCATTGTCCTGGATAATGTTCTGAATGAGACAGTTACTTATAAAATATTAGAATAGCTATATATTCAATTGAATTTTATTTGCCAATACTGTAATATATAACTTATAAATAATTGAAATGAGATAATTGTGTATATGCTCCTATGTTTGTCATTTCGAAAAATTTTGGAAAGATGAATATTGGAAATATTTAAAATTTAAACTGATCAATGTAAAAAAAAAAAAAGCTAAACACTAGTAATCCAATTTATACCCTAGATGTGTGTCAATTTTTCCAGATTCTATTTCAATAGTGCTATTTTAATGAAACTCTCTTCAAAAACAATATTCTGGAACTTTTTAAATTTATATTAAAATAAAGATAAAGAAATATACAATTGGGGCGGAGCCAAGATGGCAGAGAAGACACACACGACTTTCTAAGCTCTTCTCTTACCCTCTTTATCAATATTATATCGAGCCTCAAAAATAGTCTTGACTGCTACAATTCGTAAAGATAAGAAGTAGAACAACTCACCGGCCGAAGAAAATCTGCAGTCTCGCCAAAAAAGGTTGGTTCCAGGGCCAGGGGGGAGATCGGCGCAGATGGGGAAAGAAATTAGGTTCCGGGGAGAGTCTCAAACCGAGGGTGAAGGCACAGATCTCAGCACAAGCGCGCAGCCCCAACCCGCAGTACAGGGCTTTTCCTTGGGGCAGTTGTGATCCTGCACGGCAGGAGGACGCAGCCCAGGTTAGCCTCGAATCTGCGCAGTGGGGAGCTCAGTTTGGGGCCATAGAGCTTTTCCAAGGCCAATTTGCATCGGGCAGAGACACTGGGGCAGAGTTTGGGGCAGTCTGTGGTCTGCTGTCTGTGGTCTGCAGTCAGCTGCTAATACTCACAGTCCCACAAGAGGCTCTGGCCTGGGGCAGTGACACTTTCACCCCTTAGTCTCTAGCCCAGGGCAATCGCTAACCCACTCAGCCCTACTAAGCAGTTTGATAGCTCGGCCAGTGCTGAATCCACTTCCTGTTGGGGAAGGGAAACTCTCACTCAGAGCACTCCCATACTCGGAGCCGGAAATCGGTTTACATCTTTCCCTGCTCTGCAGAGGAGCTGAGTAACCCTTGCCTAGGAGACCTACCCTAAAGGCTTTAAAACATGAATAAAAAGATGAAAAGAACGATCGACAGCTTCTATGCAGAAAAAAGAGCAGGTCAAGCAAACCTGAAGAGACCTCAACAGCAAAATGCATCAGACTGTCCTCCTTTACATGATGCTCTCATAGAAGAGACCATTAAAAGTCTCAAAAGAGAGTTAGAAGATAAATGGGGAAAGGAAAGAGAAGCCTTACAAGAGAGCAACAACTTCCTGAAATACAATTGGAAAAGTAAAAAATCTCAGGAAAGTAAGAATTGTGAATTGGAAAAAATAAAGAATTCACTAGAAAGTAGGATTTGTGAATTGGAAAAAGAAAATAATTCACAAAAAAAAAAAAATTAGTGAAATGGAAAAAAATTCCACAGACCAAAACAATACATTCAAAACTCATGGACATATACAGAAAAAGTAAAAAGCTAATGAAGAAAATAATTTTAAAAATTAGAACTGAACAAATAGAAACTAATGATTCATTGAGACAGCAAGATTCAGTCAAGCAAAAAACAAAAAAATGACAAACTGGAAAAATCACGAATTATCTACTTGCAAAACGACAGACTTGGAAAATGATCTAGGAGAGATAATCTGAGCATTATTGACTTTCTGAAAACTATGATGAAAAGCCTAGATACTATTTTACAAGAAATCATCAAAGAGAACTGCTGATGTAATAGAATCAGGTAAAATAGGCATTGAAAGAATTCATCAAGCACCTTCTGAAAGAAGCCCAAATAAAATCCCAAGGAATATTGTGGCAATTCAGAACTATCAGATTAAGGAAAAATTTTACAAGCAGCCAAAACCATTTAAATACCGAGGTGCCACAATAGGATCACCCAGATCTGGCTGCCTCACGTTAAAGGAGAAGGCCTGGAATATGATATTCTGAAAGGCACAAGAACTGAGATGCAGCCAAGAATAAACTACCCAGCTAAGCTGAGCATTTTCTTCCAGGGAAGAAGATGGACATTTAATGAAACAAATGAATTCCATTTGTTTCTGAAGAAAAACCAGAACTAAACAAAAGTTTGATCTCTACATAGAACTCAAGGATGCAGAAAGGTAAAATAACTCTTGAGAATTGTATTTCTGTTGTGATATAAAGAATACATGTATAATCTGATTGTACTGATATAACATAAAAGGGAAGTAGATATGGAAAGGATGATGGCAGAATAAGGTGGAGGAGGAAAAGGAGAAACCATCCCACAAAGAGGCTAAGGAAACTTATATCTGAGGGAATTAGAAGGGGGAGGAACATTGTGAATCTTACTCTCATCACAGTTGCTCAAAGAAAAAAATGACATTTGTTTTAGAAAATTCTCTCCGCCTCATTAAAACGGGGAGAAAAGAGAAAAGAAAAGAGTAATAGGAAGGAAGGAAAGACTCAAGGGGGGAGGGAGGGATTATAAAGAGGATAAGTATCGTGATACAAGAGGTAATAAGTTTATTTTTTTAATTTAATAGCCTTTTATTTACAGGATATATCATGGGTAACTTTACAGCATTAACAATTGCCAAACCTCTTGTTCCAATTTTTCACCTCTACCCCACCACCTTCCCTAAATGGCAGGATGACCAGTAGATGTTAAATATATTAAAATATAACTTAGATACAATAAGTATACATGACCAAACATTATTTTTGTACAAAAGAATCAGACTCGAATTATTGTACACTTACGTGAAGGAAATCAAAATTGCAGTGTGCATAAATATAGGGATTGGGAATTCAATGTAATGGTTTTAGTCATCTCCAGAGTTCTTTTCTGGGTATAGCTAGTTCAGTTCATTACTGCTCCATTAGAAATGATTTGGTTGATCTTTGCTGAGGATGGCCTGATCCATCAGAACTGGTATCATCTAGTATTGTTGTTGAAATATAAATGATCTCCTGGTCCTGCTCATTTCACTCAGCATCCGTTCGTGTAAGTCTCTCAGGCCTTCTGAAATCATCCTGTTGGTCATTTCTTACAGAACAGTAATATTCCATAATTTTCTATATACCACAATTTATTCAGCCATTCTCCAACTGATGGACATCCATTCAGTTTCAGTTTCTAGCCATACAAAAGGGCTGCCACAAACATTCTGTGCACATACAGGTCCTTTCCCTTCTTTATAATCTCTTTGAATATAAGCCAGTAGTAACACTGTGGATCAAGGTATGCACAGTTTGATAACTTTGAGCATAGTTAAACTACTCTCAAAATGGTTGGATTCGTTCACAACACCACCAACAATGAATCAATGCCAGTTTTCCCATATCCCTCAACAATCATCATTATTTTCCTGTCATCTTAGCCAATCTGACAGATGTGTAGTGGTATCTTAGAGTTGTCTTAATTTGCATTTCTCTGATTAATAATGACTTGGAGCATCTTTTCATATGACTAGAAATAGTTTCAATTTCTTCATCTGAGAATTGTCTGTTCATATCCTTTGACCATTTTTCAATTGGAGAATGGCTTGATTTTTTATAAATTAGAGTTAATTCTCTATTATTTTGGAAATGAGGCCTTTATCAGAACCTTTGACTGTAAAATATTTTCCCAGTTTATTGCTTCCTTCTAATCTAGTCTGCATTAGTTTTGTTTGTACAAAAGCTTTTCAGTTTGGTATAATCGAAATTTTCTATTTTGTGATCAGTAATGATCTCTAGTTCTGCTTTGGTCATAAAGACCTTCCCTTCCACAGGTCTGAGGTAACTATCTATGTTCCTCTAATTTATTAATAATTTCATTCTTTATGCCAGGTCATAGGAACCCATTTTGACTCTTATCTTGGTGTACGGCGTTAAGATGGATCAATGCCTAGTTTCTGCCATATCTCAATTTCAATTTCCCAGCAATTTTATCAAACATAAGTTTCTTATCCCAAAAAGTTGGATCTTTGGGTTTCCAAAGACTAGGTTGCTTATTGTTGACTGTTTATCCCTTGAACCCAATCTATTCCACTGATCAACTAATCTATTCCTTAGCCAATACCAAATAGTTTTGGTAACTGCTGCTCTATAATAGTAATTTTAGATCTGGTACAGCTAAGCCACCATCATTTGATTTTTTTCATTAATTCCTTGAAATTTTGACCTTTTGTTTTTCCATATGAACTTTGTTGTTATTTTTCTAGGTCATTAAAATAGTTTTTTTGGAGTCTGATTTGGTAGCGCTAAATAATAGATTAGTTTTAGGTAATATTGTCATCTTTATTATATTTGCTCGCCCTATCCAAGAGCATTTAATATTTTTCCAATTGGTTAGATCAGACTTAATTTGTGTGAAAAGTGGTCTGTAATTTTGCTCATAAAGTTTCTGATTTTCCTGGCAGATAGATTCCAAATATTTTATATTATCAGTAGTTACTTTAAATGAATTTCTCTTTGTAACCCTGACTGTTGGATTTTGTTAGTGATATATAAGAATGCTGATGATTTATGTGGTTTATTTTATAACCAGCAACTTTAGTATTGTGGATTATTTCTAATAACTTTTTAGTAGAATCTCTGGGATTCTCTAAGTTACTCATCATGTCATTGGCAAAGAGTGATAATTTGGCTTCCCATTGCCTATTCTTATTCCTTTAATCTCTTTCTCAGCTCTTAGTTGCTATAGCTAGCGTTTCTAATACAATATTAAATAGTAATGGTGATAGTGGGCACCTTTTCACCCAGATCTTATTGGAATGGTTGCAGTTTGTCTCCATTACATATGATGCTTACTGATGGTTTTTAAATAGATGCTGCTGATTATTTTAGAAAAGTCCATTTATCCTATACTCTCAAGTGTTTTAATAGGAATGGATGTTGGATTTTATCAAATGCTTTTTGCATCTATTGAGATGATCATATGGTTTTGTTAATTTGGTTATTAACATGGCCAATTATATTGATAGTTTTTCTAATATTAACCAGCCCTGCATTCCTGATATAAATCCTAACTTGTTCATAGTGTATTATCTTGAGATGATTTTTGTAGTCTTTTGCTAATATCTTATTTAAGATTTTAGCATCAATATTCATTAGGAGATTGGTCTATAATTTTCTTTCTGTTTTCAGCCACCTGGTTTAGGGTATCAGTACCTATGCTGTGTCATAGAAGAATTTGTAGGACTCCTTCATTCCTATTTTATCAAATAATTTATAGCATTGGGGCAATTGTTCTTTAAATGTTTGGTAAAATTACATGTAAATCCATCTGGTCCTGGGATTTTTTCTTAGGGAGTTGTTTAATTGCCTGTTCTATTCTTTTTTCTGAAATGGGACTATTCACAATTACTTCTTCCTCTGTTAGTCTGGGAAGTCTGTATTTTTGGAGGTAGTCATCCATTCACTTCAGTTAACAAATTTATTGGCATAAAGTTGAGCAAAATAATCCTTATTATTTCTAATTTCTCTTCATTGGTGGAAAGTTCTCCCTTTTCATTTTAAGACTACTAATTTATTTTCCTCCCTCCTTTTTCTAATCAGATTTACCAAAGGCTTATCTATTTTATTGGCTTTTTTCATAGAACCAACTCTTAGTTTTATTAATTAGTTCAATAGTTTTTTTTACTTTCAATATTTTTAATTTCTCCTTTTAATTTTAGATTTCCAATTTAGTATTTGATTGGGGTTTTAATTTGGTCTTTTTTAGTTTTCTAGTTGCAAGCCCAATTCATTAATCTTTTTCTTTCTCTGTTTTATTCAAGTAAGCCTCTAGGATATAAAATTACCTCTTATTACCGCTTTGGCTGATCCCACAAATCTTGGTATGATGTCTCATCACTGTCATTATCTTGAGGAAATTATTAATTGTATCTATAATTTGCTTCACCAATCATTTTTAAGATGAGATTGTTTAGTTTCCAATTACTTTTTGGTCTATTTCCCCAACTTTTGTTGAATGTAGTTTTATTGCATCATGATCTGAAAAGAAAGCATTTATTTCTCTTTCTTGCATTTAATTTGAGGTCTTTATGTCTAATATATGGTCAATTTTTGAATAGGTTCCATGAACTGCTGAGAAGAAAGTATATTCTTCTATCTCCATTCAATTTTCTCAAAGATCAACATACCTAATTTTTCTAATATTCTATTTACTTTAATTTCTTCTTATTTGTTTTGTGGTTTGATTTGTCTAATTCTGAGAGTGCAAGGTTGAGATCTCTACTATTACAGTTTTGTTGTCTATTTCTTCTTGACTCTCTTAACTTCTCCTTTAGGAAGTTGAGTGCCAACTTGGTGCATATATGTTTAATATTGATATTGCTTCGTTGTTTATGCTACCCTTTAGCAGATGAGTTACCTTCCTTTCTCTTTAATTAGATCAATTTTACTTTTGCTTGATCTAGATAAGGATGGCTACCCTGCTTTTTGACTTCACTGAAGTAATAGATTTTGCTCCAGCCTTTTACTTTTCCTCTATATGCATCCCCTGCTTTAAATGTGTTTTGTAAACAACATATTGTAGGGTTCTGACTTTGATCCAGTCTGCTATCTGCCTCCTCTTTATGGGGAGTTCATCCCATTTACATTTACGGTTAGAATTACTAAATTGTTTTCGCATCCTAATAACTAGATTGTGCTTACTTATTCTGCCTCCCAACCTCTTTCCCCTTTTAAACTTATGTACCCTCTTGTATCACGATACTTATCTCTTTATAATCCCTCCTCCCTTTGAGTCTTTCTCCCTTCCTTCCCTTATTACTCTTTTCTTTTCCTTTTCCTCTCCCCGTTTTTAATGAGGCGAGGAGAATTTTCTCTAAAACAAATGTCAATTATATTTTCTTTGAGCTAACTCTGATGAGAGTAAGATTCACACAATGTTCCTCCCCCTCTAAATTCCCTCAGATATGATAAGTTTCCTTGGCCTCTTGTGGGATGTGGTTTCTCTTGTATCCCTCCTTCCCACCTTGTTCTGCCATCATCCTTTTCCATATCTACTTCCTTTTTATGTTATATCAGTACAATCAAATTATACATGTATTCTTTTGTATATCCACAACAGAAAATACAATTCTCAAGAGTTATTTTTACCTTTTCTGCATCTCTTGAGTTCTATTCTTGGAGATCAAATTTTTGTTTAGTTCTTTTTTTTTCTTCAGAAACAAATGGAATTCATTTGTTTTATTAAATGTCCATCTTCTTCCTGGAAGAAAATGCTCAGCGTAGCTGGGTAGTTTATTCTTGGCTGCATCTCAAGTTCTTGTGCTTTCAGAATATCATATTCCAGGCCCTTCTTTCCTTTAACGTAGAGGCAGCCAGATCTTGGTGATCCTTATTGGCACCTCGGTATTTAAATGGTTTTTTTTGGCTGCTTGTAAAATTTTTCCTTAATCTGATAGTTCTGAAATTTTGCCACAATATTCCTTGGGGATTTTATTTTAGGGTTTCTTTCAGAAGGTGTTCGATGAATTCTTTCAATGCCTATTTTACCTTCTGATTCTATTACATCTGGGCAGTTCTCTTTGATGATTTCTTGTAAAATAGTATCTAGGCTCTTTTTTCATCATATGTTTTAGAAAGTCCAATAATCCTCAGATTATCTCTCCTAGATCTATTTTCCAAGTCTGTCGTTTTTGCAAGTAGAAAATTCGTGGTTTTTTTCCAGTTTGTCATTTTTTTGTTTTTGCTTGACTGATTCTTGCTGTCTCAATGAATCATTAGTTTCAATTTGTTCAGTTCTAATTTTTAAAGAATTATTTTCTTCAATAGCTTTTTTCCTTCTTTCTGTATATGTCCAATTGAGTTTTGAATGTATTGTTTTGGTCTGTGGAATTTTTTTTCCATTTCACTAATTTTTTTTAGTGAATTATTTTCTTTTCAATTCACAGATCCTACTTTCTTGCGTGTTCTTTGTCTTTTCCAATTCACAAATCCTACTTTCTAGTGAATTCTTTTTTTTCCAATTCACAATTTTACTTTCCTGAGATTTTTTATTTTTCCAATTCACCAATTTTGTTTCCCTGCACTTCCTGGGAATTTTTAACTTTTCAATTTGTATTTCAGGAAGTTGTTGCTCTCTTGTAAGGCTTCTCTTTCCTTTCCCCATTTATCTTCTAACTCTCTTTTGAGACTTTTAATGGTCTCTTCTATGAGAGCATTATGTAAAGGAGGACAGTCTGATGCATTTTTGCTGTGTGAGGTCTCTTCAGGTTTGCTGACCTGCTCTTTTTCTGCATAGAAGCTGTCGATTGTTCTTTTCATCTTTTTATTCATGTTTTAAAGCCTTTAGGGTAGGTCTCCTAGGCAAGGTTACCAGCTTCCTCTGCAGAGCAGGGAAAGATGTAAACCGATTTCCGGCTCCGAGGTATGGGAGTGCTCTGGGTGAGAGTTTTCCCTTCCCCCAACAGGAAGTGGATTCAGCACTGGCCTAGCTATGAAACAGCTTAATAGGGCTGAGTGGATTATCGATTGCCCTCAGCTAGAGATTAAGTGGTGAAAGTGTCACTGCCCCAGGCCAGAGCCTCTTGTGGGACTGTGAGTATTAGCAGCTGACTGTAGAACGCAGACTGCCACAAACTCTGCCCAGTGTCTCTGCCTGATGCAAATCGGCCCTGGAAAAGCTCTATGGCCCCAAGCCGAGCTCCCCACTGCGCAGATTGGAGGCTAACCCGGGCTGCTTCCTCCTGCTGTGCAGGATCACAACTGCCCCAAGGAAAAGCCCGTACTACGGGTTGGGGCTGGAGCTTGTGCTGAGATCTGTGCTGTGCCTTCACCCTCGGTTTGAGACTCTCCTCGGAACCTAATTTCTCTCCCAGTCTGCGCCGATCTCCCCCCTGGCCCCGGAACCAACCTTTTTTGGCGAGACTGCAGATTTTCTTTGGCCAGTGAGTTGTTCTACTTCTTATCTTTACGAATTGTGGCAGTCAAGACGATTTTTGAGGCTCGATATAATATTTATAAAGAGGGTAAGAGAAGAGCTTAGAAAGTCGCATGTGTCTTCTCCGCCATCTTGGCTCCGCCCCTGGTACATAAGTTTAAAAGGGGGAAAGAGGGTTGGTGGAGGCAAGAATAAGTAAAGCACAATCTGGGGTTATTAGGATGGCAGGAAATACAGATTTAGTAATTCTAACCATAAATGTGAATGGGATGAACTCCCCCATAAAGAGGAGGCAGATAGCAGACTGGATCAAAAGTCAGAACCCTACAATATGTTGTTTACAAGAAACACATTTAAAGCAAGGGATACATATAGAGTAAGGTAAAGGCTGAGCAAAATCTATTATGCTTCAGGTGAAGTCAAAAAGAGGTAGCCATCCTTATCTCAGATCAAGCAAAAGTAAAATTGATCTAATTAAAAGAGATAAGGAAGGAAACTACAATCCTGCTAAAGGGTACATAAACAACGAAGCAATATCAATATTAAACATATATGCACCAAGTGGTATGGCACTCAACTTCCCAAAGGAGAAGTTAAGAGAGTTGCAAGAAGAAATAGACAACAAAACTGTAATAGTAGGAGATCTCAACCTTGCACTCAGAATTAGACAAATCAAACCACAAAACAAATAAGAAAGAATTAAAAGTAAATAGAATATTAGAAAATTAGGTATGTTGATCTTTGGAGAAAATTGAATGGAGATAGAAGGGAATATACTTTCTTCTCAGCAGTTCATGGAACCTATTCAAAATTGACCATATATTAGGACATAAAGACCTTCAATTAAATGCAAGAAAGCAGAAATAGTAAATGCTTTCTTTCAGTTCATGATGCAAAAAACTACATTCAACAAAAGTTAGGGGAAATAGACCAAAAGTAATTGGAAAGTAACAATCTCATCTTAAAGAATGATTGGGGAAGCAGCAAATTTTAGATACAATTAATAATTTCACTCAAGATAATGACAATGATGAGACATCATATCAAAATTTGTGGGATGCAGCCAAAGCGGTAATAAGAGGTAATTTTATATCCTTAGAGGCTTACTTGAATAAAACAGAGAAAGAAAAGATTAATGAATTGGGCTTACAACTAAAAAAACTAAAAAAAGGCCAAATTAAAAACCCCCAATCAAATACTAAATTGGAAATTCTAAAATTAAAAGGAGAAATTAAAAATATTGAAGTAAAAAACTATTGAACTAATTAATAAAACTAAGAGTTGGTTCTATGAAAAAAAATAAATAGATAAGCCTTTGGTAAATCTGATTAGAAAAAGGAGGGAGGAAAATGAATAATAGTCTTAAAATGAAAAGGGAGAACTTCACCAATGAAGGAAATTAGAGAAATAATAAGGAGTTATTTTGCTCAACTTTATGCCAATAAATTTGATAACCTAAGTGAAATGGATGACTACCTCCAAAAATACAGACTTCCAGACTAACAGAGGAAGAAGTAAATTGCTTGAATAGTCCCATTTCAGAAAAGAAATAGAACAGGCAATTAAACAACTCCCTAAGAAAAAATCCCCAGGACCAGATGGATTTACATGTGAATTTTACCAAACATTTAAAGAACAATTGGTCCCAATGCTATATAAATTATTTGATAAAATAGGGAATGAAGGAGTCCTACCAAATTCCTTCTATGACACAGACATGGTATTGATACTCTAAACCAGGTAGGCTGAAAACAGAGAAAGAAAATTATAGACCAATCTCCTAATGAATATTGATGCTAAAATCTTAAATAAGATATTAGCAAAAGACTCAGAAAATCATCTCAAGATAATACACTATGATCAAGTAGGATTCATACCAGGAATGCAGGGCTGGTTCAATATTAGGAAAACTATCAATATAATTGGCCATGTTAATAACCAAATTAACAAAAACGATATGATCATCTCAATGGATTCAGAAAAAGCATTTGATAAAATCCAACATCCATTCCTATTAAAAACACTTGAGAGTATAGGAATAAATGGACTTTTCCTTAAAATAATCAGCAGCATCTATTTAAAACCATCAGTAGCATCATATGTAATGGAGACAAACTGCAACCATTCCAATAAGATCTGGAGTGAAACAAGGTTGCCCACTATCACCATTACTATTTAAATTGTATTAGAAACGCTAGCTATAGCAATAAGAGCTGAGAAAGAGATTAAAGAAGAATAGGCAATGAGGAAGCCAAATTATCACTTTGCCGATGAAATGATGGTATACTTAGAGAACCCCAGAGATTCTGCTAAAAGTTATTAGAAATAATCCACAACTTTAGCAAAGTTGTGGTTATAAAATAAACCACATAAGTCATCAGCATTCTTATATATCACTAACAAAATCCAACAGTCAGAGTTACAAAGAAATTCCATTTAAGTAACTACTGATAATATAAAATATTTAGGAATCTATCTGCCAAGGGAAAATCAGAAACTTTATGAGCAAAATTACAGACCACTTTTTACACAAATTAAGTCTGATCTAACCAATTGGAAAAATATTTAATGCTCTTGGATAGGGTGAGCAAATATAATAAAGATGACAATATTACCTAAACTAATCTATTTATTTAGCGCTATACCAATCAGACTCCCAAAAAACTATTTTAATGACCTAGAAAAAATAACAACAAAGTTCATATGGAAAAACAAAAGGTCAAGAATTTCAAGGGAATTAATGAAAAAAAAATCAAATGATGGTGGCTTAGCTGTACCAGATCTAAAATTATATTATAGAGCAGCAGTTACCAAAACTATTTGGCATTGGCTAAGGAATAGATTAGTTGATCAGTGGAATAGATTAGGTTCAAGGGATAAAACAGTCAACAAATATAGCAACCTAGTCTTTGAGAAACCCAAAGATCCCAGCTTTTGGGATAAGAACTTACTGTTTGATAAAAATTGCTGGGAAAATTGGAAATTAATATGGCAGAAACTAGGCATTGATCCATACTTAACGCCGTACACCAAGATAAGGTCAAAATGGGTTCATGACCTAGGCATAAAGAATGAAATTATTAATAAATTAGAGGAACATAGGATAGTTTACCTCAGACCTGTGGAAGGGAAGGTCTTATGACCAAAGCAGAACTAGAGATCATTACTGATCACAAAATAGAAAATTTCCGATTATACTAAACTGAAAAGTTTTGTACAAACAAAACTAATGCAGACAAGATTAGAAGGGAAGCAATAAACTGGGAAAATATTTTACAGTCAAAGGTTCTGATAAAGGCCTCATTTCCAAAATATATAGAGAATTAACTCTAATTTATAAAAATCAAGCCATTCTCCAATTGAAAAATGGTCAAGGATATGAACAGACAATTCTCAGATGAAGAAATTGAAACTATTTCTAGTCATATGAAAAGATGCTCCAAGTCATTATTAATCAGAGAAATGCAAATTAAGACAACCTAAGATACCACTACACACCTGTCAGATTGGCTAAGATGACAGGAAAAATAATGATGATTGTTGAGGATGCGGAAAACTGGGACATTGATGCATTGTTGTTGGAGTTGGAACGAATCAACCATTTTGAGAGTAGTTTGGAACTATGCTGAAAAGTTATCAAACTGTGCATACCTTTGATCCAGCAGTGTTACTACTGGATTATATCCCAAAGAGATTATAAAGAAGGAAAGGGACCTGTATGTGCACGAATGTTTGTGCGCCCTTTTTGTAGTGGCTAAAACTGAAACTGAATGGATGTCCATCCAGTTGGAGAATGGTTGAAAATTGTGGTATATGAAAATTATGGAATATTACTGTTCTGTAAGAATGACCAACAGGATAATTTCAGAAAGGCCTGGAGAGACTTACATGAACTGATGCTGAGTGAAATGAGCAGGACCAGGAGATCATTATATACTTCAACAACAATACTATATGATCACCAGTTCTGATGGATCAGGCCCTTCTCAGCAACGAGATCAACCAAATCATTTCTAATGGAGCAGTAATGAACTGAACTAGCTATGCCCAGAAAAAGAACTCTGGGAGATGACTAAAAACCATTACATTGAATTCCCAATCCCTATATTTATGCACACCTGCATTTTGATTTCCTTCACAAGCTAATTGTACAATATTTCAGAGTCTGATTCTTTTTCTACAGCAAAATAACGTTTTGGTCAGGTATACTTATTGTGTATCTAATTTATATTTTAATATATTTAACATCTAATGGTCATCCTGCCATCTAGCGGAGGGGGTGGGGGGAGGTAAGAGGTGAAAAATTGGAACAAGAGGTTTGGCAATTGTTAATGCTGTAAAGTTACCCATGTATATATCCTGTAAATAAAAGGCTATTAAATTAAAAAAAAAAGAAAAAAAATCATAAAAAAAGAAATATACAATTACGTGCAAAATTTCTTCTTCTCTAATTTTTTCCTCGTGGATTATGATTGAAAGAAGAATGCTTTTCCTTGAATGATATGTAAATAAAGATGTGCTCCCAATGTTGGAGAAAGAAGTTGCAGTTATAATAAAGGTAGAAAAGAAACACCTATCAAATTGACCACAAAATGCATACCAGTCACATTCAGAAATATTAATATTTTAAGATTTACTTCAGGACATTTCCCAAGTAATTCAATATAAAACACCTTAGCCTACTTATAGCATAAATATTTTAAAATATCAACATAATACAAGGAGCAGGGGGTGTGTAAAATACCTTAAAGTGAATGTATTATCCTTAAGAAACTGAAATTAAATTGATTTCCTATCATTATTTCAGGAATAACCACCATAAACTGTGTTACTCATTTCCCAACAAAAGATAGGAATGCATGAGAAAACTTGCAAAATCATGAGTTTGTAATAACCAGAAATAAAGTGATAACAATAGCATATTTCAATAGGGCTTATTTTTTTTTTTAAAAAAAAGGATGCCTATAGCTAAAACAGCAATCTTCAACTGATTTGGCCAAAAGTAAAATAAATGTTTGTGAAACTTATGAACCTTCTTCAAAACTTCAAAGAAAATCTTATTTGTCCTTGGTTCTTACTTGCTCCTCAGAAAAATTTTGTTCCTAAATCTAATTTTCAAAATTTTTAGTGTTCAATTATTTTGATTGTACTATATCAAGACAATTCATGATTCATTGTTAAATCAATCTCATTTTTCCCGAAACCACTTAAAAACGAAGCATTTATTATATAATTGTTGTCGCTATTAGTAATTATGATGCCCCAAAATTCATATTTCTATGTTACTTTAAGATTTACAAAGTGCTTTTCTCACCACAGTCCTGTGAGTTAGTCACTATAAGTTCCCATTATGTCACTATGTACACAGTACATAGTCTACCCGGAGGCAGACATTCTGGACATAGGGACACTTAAATGCATTTTACCAGAGGCCAGACTACTGCTCTAGGTCACAACCATAGTGCCAGCTACTAAATCACTAGATCAAAGCATGGGAATTGAGTAATATACTGTTTTAAAACATAGAGAACCTGGCCCTCAGAGAAGACTTTTGAGCATCTATCAACAGAATGTCTTCCATCTACTGGAAATTTTCCTGGGTTCATTTCTCAACCATTAAAATATTTAAATACTGACATAATTCTAACTTATATCTCCCTTGGAGTGTGTATAAGAGATCCCATAGGAGGGGCCTTGCCTGTTCCTTCCCCTAGCTGCTTGTGTCATTTATCTATCCATTCTACTACTCCTGTAAAGGAAATGGAGTGAGCCAAATTAGATTTCAGATCTCATCTGTCCATTTCATCAATAAAGCATCTCTTTGAATTTAGACAATCTCCACATATTTATTGAAAAATTGAAGCTACATTAAACAAAGAAAATAAATTAATTAAACATATGTGCCATAAAAAAATCTATTGTATCAGTTGGGCTGTAAGTGGATAAATAGGCCTTGATAGGAGATAGAAAAATAGCAGAAAACATCCCTTTTTATGAAATCAAGTAATGAAAAAAATAATTGAGCACTGGTTTGAGGATGAGGGAATTATTAACAACTTTAAAGAGAGTAGTTTCAGTTGAACAATGAGAATGGAAGCTGTATTGTATAAAGTTTTGAAGAGAGTGTAACTGTTTTAGGTGGAATTCCCAAGGAATTTAGCCTTGAGTGCTGGAAAAAAAGAAAGACTGTGAATTCCTTAAAGAAATAATGAGAGTGCCCTAAAGATAAGTAAGGTAATAGCTACCAGATTTTGATTTGGTGGGATGTATGTATTGAATGGACCTACAAGGAAGAATACTCTTAGAGTAATAGTGGTAAAAGGAAAAATTGAAAGTGATTGTAGGGATAAAGGAGTATTGTAATATTGATTCCATACCTTGCCAACTGAGTTAAGCACAGTTAGTGAAAATTTAGTCAATACTGTGAAGAAAGACCTAGAAGGCTGTGTCAATAGGAGATACTCATTCATAGTAAGATACAAAGAATGGAAGGAATAAAAATGAAAAAAAATACAATAAAGCAATTTTGTACTCGTACAAAAGATATTTTTAAGAGTACAGTAGAATGAGCTTGATAACTTTATCATTAAATATTAGAAGTTAGATTGAAGGGATAGGAATAAATGAAATGAATTTTGAATGATGACAACAGTGATTCAAAATACCTGGGACGCAAATAAGTTACAATTAGGGAAGTTATTAATCATGAAGGAGACTCAGGTAGGTTAAATTGTCTATAAGAGTGTTTACCTTATGGTAAAATGCTATAAAAGCCTTAGAGAATTCAGACCAGGAGGCAAATAGTAAAGGTAAAAGTTATAAATTATAGTCATAGTCATAGCAACAACAATAACAAAAGTGATAATTGATGAGGATGATGATTATGACACACAAGTGCTGAAAGACAGAGGGAATATTATTAGTTAGAAGACAAGTCTGGGGACTTAATGGAATAGCTTTTCTTTTCTTCCTAGGAAATGGAAAGGTGGCTGATGAAATAATATTTTCTTACCTTACCTCAAAAGAAGGGCATTAGGAACACTTTTCTCCCTCAGTTAGGTTAAGTCCTTATCTTATGAAAGTTATATGATAATAATGAATTATAGAGATAATTTGATAACTTATTTGATTCTAACTCATATTTTAGATGTGAAATGTGAAAGCCAAGAAGTCTGTGTGTCTTTATCAAGAACATTGGGATAATCTGTAATAGATCCAGGACTAGAACCCATGTTTGAAGATTCTAGATCAAGAGCTCTTTATCTCATAACACCTTGAGACAGATTCTATCTGCTGTGCATATAGTACTGCTTTCAGATTCTAGTTGCTTTCTAATTAATTGAACAGAATGCCTAGGAGACAAATGGAAGAGATTTTTAAAAATTGACAAATGGAGTATTCAGGAAAAAATAATATTTAAATTATTTAAATAATGTCAAATGATAAGTATGACAGAAAAGAAAATAATAAAGATTAGGAAATGGTAACCAGTAATCTTGACTAGTGGCTTTAATCTTGTTTTCTTCTCCTAGACTCTAGGGCCAAGAAGTCCAGGAACTTATCTATTTAAACATATAATACTATAGTAGAATGTAAGCACCTCAATTCAGGTTATTTTTTTTCCCTTTTCCTTTGTCATATCTTAATTTTCTAACAATATCTTTCACAAAGATCACGCTTCATGAATATTTGCTAAATTTTTAGATTGGAATAAATTTACCAAGCTGTTTCTAGAATTTCAAATTATTTTCTATAAATCATTTTATGAATTTAAATATCTGTAGCTGCTAAGGGCACTTAAAGACACTGCCAATAAGCTGTGCCAAGAAAACCAGAGAATGTAAACTGAAAAAATAACTCATGTAAAACAAGTAATTTAATAAGAAAACTTTTAGCAAGAAATCAACATAGAATAACCTGGAAATATTCATGAACAACAAAACATTTCTGCTAAGTTGAATACATTCCTATCTTAGATCACATGTAATTAAAATGAAAGAAAGTAAGAAGCAAAAGTGTGTACATTTAGATATACTCTCCTTTTCTGCTGTATGATTTTTCCTCAAATTGAGATGCAATTGCTAAACTGCCAGTATAACTGGGCTCAAAAAATATAAAAAATGACCATAACAACAATAAAATGAGTTGATTCTGACAGATTCTAAAAATTACTGAGGGGACAAAAAAGCACCTAATGGTTAACAATCCTTAAAGGAAAAAAAAAAAAAAAACTAAGGAAAGAAGGCAAGGATATTTGGTGAATTTAAGGATAACTCATGATGAGACATTTTTTTCATCTCTACTTTACTCCTCAACATCCTATATTTAGAATTCCACCTCTACCACCAAATTCAAAGTTATACTCTGAAGAACTAACACTAACTTAATGGCTTCTTCAAAGCCTTTATCCTCATTCCATCTCTGCATCTTTCTTTACACTATATCCAAAACTACTTCTTCCTGGATTCTGTCTCTTACCTGGCCTCTGTGAAAGTGTCCTCTTCTGGATTTTCACTTTTATATTTAAGTACTCATTTCCATTCTCTTTCATGGTGTCATCTCAGCCCCTAAAACAGTTAATTTTCTGAAGCTCTGTTGGAGTTCTCTTCTATTTTCTCTCAACACATTATTTCATGGTTCTAATCAACTTCTATGGATTCAATAATTCTATCTGTGCATACGAATTCCAAATTTCTTCCTATCCGTATTTTCTTTCCTGAGCTCTGCTCTCATATTGCCAAATACTTGAAGAATAACTGCTCACTGATCAAACGAACTTAAGCAAATCATTTCACTCTTCTCGAAGTTCTATCTCTTACTATCAGTAACTGAATTAGCCTAAAAAAAGGACTCATTCTTTCTTCCTTCTAAATCTTTTCTTACCATTTCTATTAATGATATTTCTCTAATTACCTAGACATAGTCTTAGAACCATCCTCTTTCTTATATACCAAATATAATCACTTACCAAATCTTGCTAAATTTCCTTCCATACAAATTATCTCACCTATAATTTTCTCTCCATTCCTATGCTTATACCCATTCAGTAATTCATAATAATTTTCTTGGAATATTATAATAAACTGCTAATTATCTCACTTCTTCCAATATCTCTTCCCTCTAAGTCATCTATCATATAACAACTAAAATAATCATAATTAAGTAGGTGTTAAGTCATGCCATTTCCAGGATCATTTTTTCCCAGTACTTTTCTATGTCTTATTGAAAATAAAATTTATAAAAAAAAAGAAAAAAGAAAACTCTCTGAATGGCCTTTTATTGTCCTTCATGGTCTGGAACCAGCCTAAATTTTCAGGATCATTTGATGTTACAATTCTTCACACACTGTATATTTCAGAAACACTGGTCTATTTGCTGCTTCACAACCTTGTCATTCTATCTTTGGTATTCATGCTTTTTCACAAGCTGTCCACCACACCTGGAATCTCATCCCTGCCTCATTGAACCCTTAGCTACCTTCAATGATAATCTCAGACCTGATGTCTTATATAAAACGTCTTTTATGTTTTTCTCAATTATTAGTACCCCCTTCCCAGATGAAATACTCTTATCTGTATAAATATTATATTCCTCAATAGAAATCCAACCTCCCTGAGGTATGGGACTCTGTTTTTTTTTTTTTTTTTTTTTTCAGGGTAAGAGGATGGGGATCTTTCTGTTGTCAGTGCGTAGTTTAGGACTTGCACAAAGTTCTTAATAATTGAATAGAAATTTCCTAAAAGGTCAAGTACTGGGGGTAATGGACACAGGGAAGCAGAGGGAGAAAATAAGTAATGATACTAATAAATTTAGTGATTTTCCATCAGATGGATAAATAAATGCCTGCGTTCTTATTGAAATAGAAAGGGGTATTCTTTTGTTAGGATCATAATTTGGATAGAATTGGCTGGAGACTTGAAGAAAAATGAGATTTGGAAGAATCACTGAGGGAAATGAGATAAGAAGGTAAAATAGAAAGTAAAAATTGCATAAAAGAACTGTCTCCACACAAAAATTAAAATTCATCTCATTTCAGCAATATTTAATTAAAAATAATGTGTGTTTTTAAATTTAAGGTAAGAGGAAATACTTTTAAAAAGTTATTTCACAATTGAAATGTTATTTTAATTGCAGTCTATTGAATCATCAAGAAATAATAGTGGAATCACCAAGACAAAGCTATACAAAGTATTAATAAGGCATTTTATAATATATTTAAAATAATAGTGTAGTCCTTAAGGACATTTAATTGAATAGTCTTAAGAATCAGGAGAGCAACAATATCAAATTTTGTGAAAATATTATCCTTGAGGTAATAGCATATAAATAAAATTATGTTGAAAAGGCATATCACTGTGTCTGACCCTCCCCACACACCCAAATTTATTTTTCTTAAGGTCTCCTTTGAACTAAATAGCAGAAAACATTTTTATAGTAAGAAAACAAATGGCCCTTGCAGTTCTAAGGAGGTCAAAATGAGCACAAGGCTCATCATAATAATGAATTAAATTGTTCCCATGAACAAAGAGCTTAGTTGTGAGATTAAGATCACCAACATCCTCATAGAGTGGGATTACATGATATCATAAAACATGATGACACAAATATTGTTCATTTATATCACTACTATAAAGTTAGGTTTATTGTGTTACAATCAGTACTAACATTTATACTGTCTGGGCTCAGCATTACTAATTGTCTCCCCATAAACCTATTTTATAGTGATATAAACAGTACGAATAATGCTGTCAGGCATCTGTATTAATGCCTCAAATAAACCTACAAATATATTGTCTGAATGTATTCTTTACAGTGCTGATATGCAAAGACCAGGTAGAAGGCACCAGTGTAATCTGAGATGCAACAACCAGAAAATTACAGTAAACACAATTGGTCTGTCATATGCATCTCCTTTAATCATTTTGTATCACTCCATTTAATGAGCATGTGGATTTACTTAATGTAAAATGACTAACACCCGCAATCACAACACTTTCTCAGGATGAGAGTAAAAATGCCTGTGTTCTTTTATGTCAATACATATTTGATTGGAAAGTGCCCTGATAATTACTTATTGATTCAAAAAATGTTTAGAGTAATCCATTCAAAAAATCGGTGCCAGGAGAGAATAAAATTGCATTCAAATCAGCATGAAATATCCTTATACTTAGTAAAATCCATCACATCACGAGAACAAAAATAAATGTATAGTGTATACTTGTTGGCCTGCAGCCCAATGAACATTTTGGATAAAGGTTTTCCCATTTATTCTGGAAAAATATAGATTCAAGGTGACCAAACTTAGCTTATAATTTCTGAAAGTTTATATTGTACAGGTTCACAATCCATTCCCCCCAAAAAACACATTTCAAAGTGTTTCATTTTGTATACTTGGCCAACTTATAAAGTCACATAGGAATTATAAAGAATTCTAAAAATTAATGAAAGTTATTTATAAATGCAGATAATAAAAGAAGAGAGCTGGTTATTTTTGCATCAATATAAAGTGAAACACCTACTAAAAAGCAAACAAGATGTGTGTTAGTATAAGCAGTGTGGTATTGATAATTTGATTTACTTTGTATGGTTTCCTTATGAAAAATACTTTTTTTTAAACAAAATCCAAAATCCCTTTAAACAAACACATGATTTGCCATCACCTACTGATGAGTGAAATAGAATCTCAGAGGAATTACATGATATATGTGACAGCAGCTAAATAATATATAAATGCGTGGATAAATAACTTACATAGTCCAATCCATTCTCACTAATGGGCAACTACAAGGTCATATAATTAAAGGTGTAAGGTGATCCTAAGATCCTGCTGAGCAAATATCTACTCTGCTATTCTCACTTCTCACAAATAATCATGGGATGAGGAGAGGGTAAGTGTACACTTTCTGTAGAGATTCTTAATAAATTACTAACAACTAATTAATTGATAGAGATTTAATGGCCTGGTATAAAACATTTAAAAATGGTGATAGTGCAAGTAAAATATTACCTACTGAGTAACAAATATCCCTATGGTAAATCAGGGTCAGACAAAAGCAGGAAAAGGCCAAAACAACACTTAACATTCTCATCTCAACCATATAATGTCATAAGTTTCTTGAACATTCTCATCTCAACCATATAATGTCATAAGTTTCTTGAAGACGGTATCATGGTACAAAGAGAATTAATCTGGAGTCAGAGGACCTGAGTTCAAAACTGTTAAATAACAAATTATGATTTTTATGCATATATATGTATATATATATATATATATATATATATATACATATATATATATAAATCTCATGTGCATCATTTTGCTTAGATGTACAATTGTGACAGTTGATCAGAGAATTTGTGAATTCTCTTCCAGATCTAGATCTTATGACAGAAAACATAAAAGGTTCTTCATCTGTTGGCCTCAGATTACCTTTGACATTAAATATAATAATAAAAAGTGCTCAAAAATTATTCTAACATGATGAGTGTTCTTTAACAATTTACTAATATTCCTCCTGAAAAGATAGCTATGCATTTTGAAACTAATCTTATTAATGTCAAGAACACTTGAAAGTAGTCAGATCATTTTTTCCATATCTTTGGCACAAAGCACATCCTTCTCTTTCATTCTTCCAGCTGTATGTATGGCAATTGAATACAAATCTCCAGTGACACAAAAGGAAATCTGTATGGATTCCACTTTTTTTTTCAACTCCATGGGGGCACAATACAGACCTGCTGATGGACCTGGACATGTGTTAAGACTACATTCATAATTGCACTCTTGTCTAGCAACACCATTCTCTTACTCAGAAATGCATTTGCTTTTGGTACAATCAGAGTTTATTATAGGGAGGAGAGAGATAAAAAACAAAACAAACACAAAAGTACCCTTAAGTTTATGCTTATAAAAATCATTGGATTCTAGATTATCTCCTAGTCTCTATAAAGATGGGTCAATTCAAAATATCAGTTTGATTTGTGCTCTGATATATAGACTAGGGGGTCTAAAAGATATATTAAACTCTAATTCACTAGAAACATGTTTGATAAAAGTTCCAGAATATAGCTATGATGTTCTGAAAATATTTTGTAACTAGACTGTTTAGATTGGCATTTTATTTGTTTTTTTATCTCTTATTTTTAATATATATATATATATATATATATATATATATATATACATATATATTGTTTTTGAATCATTGGGAGATAAAAATATGAGCAAAAGGGGAAAACCATGGGAGAGATTAAAAAAAACAACAGAAAAAAAGAAGCATACATAGCATATGTTGATTTACATTCAGTCCTCTTAGATCTTTTTCTAGGTGCAAATGCATTTTCTGTGCTTTGGGATTCCTTTGGATCACTGAACCTCTGAGATGAACAAAGCCTTTTCATAGTTGATCATTGCACATTTTGTTGTGATTGTATACAATGTATTCCTGGTTTATCTTGTTTTGCTCAGCATCAGTACATGTGAATCTTTTCAGGCCTTTCTGTAATCCGCTTGTTTATCATTTTTATAGAACAATAATATTTCATTACCTTCATGTACCATAGCTTCTTCAGTCTTTCCCCAATTGTTGGGCATTCACTCCTTTTCCAATTATTTGCTAACAAAAAGAACTGCTACCGACATTTTTGCATTTTGGGTTCTTTACCCAACTTTATGATTTTCTTGGGATACAGACCCAGGAATGGCACTGCTGGGTCAAAGAGGATGCATAGTTTGATAGTTCTTTGAGGATGATTTGCTCTCCAGAATGGTTGGATCTTTTCATAACTCCACCCACAATGCATAGTGTACCAGTTTTCCAAAATCCCCACCAACATTTATCATTATCTTTTCCTGTCACTTCAGCCTACCTGAAAGGTCTGAGATGGTACCACAGAGATGTTTAAATTTGCATTTCTCTAAACAATAGTGATTTAGAGCATTTTTATTTATAACTATGTGTGGCATTTATTTCATCATTTGAAAACTGTCTGTTCATATACTTTGACCATTGCTCAATTGAGCAATGACATTCTTATAAATTTGAAACAGTTCTTTATATTTTAGAAATAAGACCTTTATCAGAAAAAAAAAAAAAAACTATAAAGATTTTTCCTCACCTTTGTACTTTCCTTTTAATGTTGTTAGTTTTCTTTCTGATTTTGTTTTTTAATTTAAAGGAATCAAAGTTGTTCATTATTCCTTTCATACTTCTTTGGTCACAAATTTTTCCCTTCTCCAAAGATCTGATATGTAAATTATCTGTGGTTCTCTTAATTTGTTTATGCCCAAATCATGTATCCATTTTAACCTTATTTTGTTATGAGGTGTGAGATGTAGGTCTATGCCAAGTTTCTGACATTATTTTCTAGTTTTCTAAGCAATTATTATCAAATAGTGAGTTCTTATTCCATTTTGGAGATTTATCAAAAACTAGATTGCTATTGGCCTTGATTATTGTGTCACGTGTATCTAATGTATTCTCCTGATCCACCACTATATTTCTTAGCTGTACCAAATGATTTTGATTACTGGTGCTTTATAATATAGTTTTAAATTTGGTACCATAAAGCCACCATCCTTTGTATTTTTTTTTCATTAATTCTCTTGTTATTCTTTACTTTTTATTATTCCAGATGAATTTTCTTATTATTTTTTCTAGTTCTATAAAATAATGTTCTGGCAGTTTGACACCAATTTAGGCAGAATTGTAATTTTTATTATATTAGTTCAGCCTATCCATGAACAAATACTATGTTTCCAATTGTTTAGATCTGATTTTATTTTTGTGAAAAGTCTTTTGTAATTGTGCTCATATAGTTCTTGGGTTTGTCTTAGCATGTAGATCCCCAAGTATTTTATTTTGTCTGTGGAAATTTTAAATGGAATTTCTCTTAACATATGGAAATGATGATGATTTATGTGGGTCGATTTTATATCCTGCAACTTTGATAAAACTGTTAATGTTGTCCAGTAGGTTTTTGGATGATTTTCTAGGATTCTCTAAGTATATCATCTGCAAAGAGTTTTAGTTTTATTTCCTCATTGCTTACCTAATTCCTTTAATTTCTTTTTGTCTTCTTATTGCTAAAGCCAACATTTCTATTACAATGTTGACTAATAGTGGCAATAATGGTCATTATTGTTTCAACCTTGATTTTATAGATAATGTGTCCAGCTTCTCTCATTTTACAAATAATGCCTGCTATAGGTCTTAAAGAGATACTGTTTATTATTTTAAGGAAAACTCTCTTTATCCCTATACTTGGTAGTGTTTTTAATAGGAATAGGTGCTGAATTTTGTCAAAATGTTTTTTTTCTGCATCTATTGAGATAATCATATGATTTCTATTGATTTTGTTATTGATGTGGTCAATTATGGTAATAGTTTTCTTGATATTTAACCAACCCTGCATTTCTGGCATTAATCTCACTTGGTCATAGTGTATTATGCTGCTCATAAATTGCTGTGATCTCTTTGCTAATATTTTATTTAAAATTTTTGCATCAATATTACTTTGCTAGATTGGTCTGTAATTTTCTTTCTCTGTTTTGGCTTTCTGGGTTCAGGTATCAGTGTAATATTTGTGTTTTAGAAGGAATTTAGCAGTACTCCTTTACCTATTTTTGCAAGTAGTTTACATAGACTTGTACATAATATTATATAGTTCATTAAATGTTTGGTAGAATTCACTTGTAAATCCATCTGGGTCTGGAAATTTTTTCTCAGAGAGTTCTTTAATGACTTGTTCAATTGTTTTTTATAAAATGGGACTATTTAAATATTGTATTTTCTCTTCTGTTTACCTGGGCAATTTATAAATATTCATCCATTTTGGTATATTGTCAGACTTGCTGCCATGCAACTGAGCAAAGTAGCTCCTAATTATTGCTTTAATTTTTTCATTAATGGTGAGTTGACCTCTTTCATTTTTAATGCTGATGATCTAGGTTTTTTTCTTTCCTTTTTCTGATCAAATTAAGCAAATATTTCTCTTTTTTCTTAGTTTTTTCATAAAACTGACTCTTAGTTTTGCATTTTAGTTTAATTGTTTTCTTATTCTCTATTGTATTAATATCTCCTTTGAGTTTCAAAATTTCTAATCTGATATTTAGTGGTATTTGTTCTTTTTGTAGTTTTTTTTTTAATTTACATGCCTAATTCATTGATTTCCTCTTTGTATTTTTCTTTATATGGCTATTTAGAAATATAAAATTCCTCTGAAGCATTGCTTTGACTTCATCGTAAGGGTTTTAAATGTTGTCTCATTATTGTCATTTTCTTAGATGAAAGTATGGATTACTTCTTTGATTGGTTTTTGACTCATTCTTTAGAATTAGATTATTTTATTTTCAATTGGTTTTTAGTCTATCTTTCCCTAACTCTGTATTGAATATAATTTTATTGCATTTTGGTCTGAAATGGAAGCATTTACTATTTCTGTCTTTTTGTATTTGATTGTGAGGTCCCATGCCCTAATACATCGTAAATTTTTGTGTAGGTGCCATGCACTGCCTGAAAAAGTATATTCCTTTCTGTTTCTATTCAATTTTCCCCAGAACGCTATTTTATCTGTAATGCTTTTATAATAAGTAAATCTATCATCTTTCTAGCTTTAGGTTAGCTTAAGGGATGCTTCTATCCTGCAGATACCCCTTTCAGTGAACTCCTGCTGGATTTTATTGCTATTATGTGACTCATATACAGGGTTATTTGAAAATATGATTGACACCATTTAATGTATGTATCTGTATGTCTATATTCTTAGCTTTGTGTCCTCATGAATAATAATATTATTTTTTCAAGTGACCCTGATTTATGTCATAGATGTCAACCTGAGGTGCTAAAATATACATGGCAATAAATACTGAGTAAGGGCAAATCCAAATGGTATATTAAGTCATAGAAATTCTTTGACTCACAAGATACTATTAGACCCCAAGCCAAAATATCAAAATCCACATGGTTATAATTGAGTATCATTAGAAAAGACTGTCTAATCTTAATAGATTTCTAAACTCCAACAATTCATCATATTTGGGGAAAAAATAGATTCAGATCTGGAAATAATCTAGAAGACATCTAATTCAACCTCCTCTTTTCATAGATGAGGAAAATAAAGCATTAGAAAGTTAAAAGTCTGGTAGAGTAAATTTCAATCATGGATATTAAGCACAAACTAATATGACTGAGAAAGATAAATTTCTGAGGTGGTTCTCTAATTTCTTGTATTTTGCATTGTTAGTGTTCATTTCTAAGTAGTTTTAACCAATAGGAAGAAAATGCTTCTTACTTATACAACAATAGTTACTCATTTGCTTAGAAAAGAAAAATATTAATAGTAGTATTATTTACAAAAAATTAAAAGACAAAAATATAAAAATACTTGCTCTCAAAGGCCTGGATTTCTGCTACCAGGATAAGAAGGGTGAATATAATTAAAAAGACCAATAATTATGGTATTAAGCCCAAAAATTTCTTCTGAAAAGCATACATTCTTTGTAAGCATATGTTGTTCAATACATACTAGCAACACCATTATAGATACATTAGAGATCCTTTTTTCAAAACTTAGATATAGTTTGTTGAATTTATGAAGATTAAATATCAATAGAGATTAGTTAGGCTTTATTATGAAATTCAATTAAAACATGTGAGCTTTGATATTTTGGCTTTCTGTTCCATAACATTTTACAAACAAAATCTGTTCTAAGTTGAAGACATTCTATGGTACTTTGTACAACAATCTAAAGCATCTCTTCTCTGATTCTTTTAGTTCATTCTTTCAAAAAATGTTCATTAATTTGCTGCATTAGGAAGGAGAGAAATTCAATGAACATGAAGATTTTAAAAGCCCATGGGGAAAAATAAATACAGGTACTCAGAAATAACCAATTCTTTGATATTTATTTGTCAAAATATTAAGGTGAGTCTGATGTGGCAATATTTCTATTAAGAAATTAAGTAATCACAAATAGATGATTAAAACATGGCTGTAGATCTTATTACTAGGAAGGACAGAATAAAAAAAAATCTGACCTAATCTTTGTTTTGGGGCATTCTACAATTCTTGACTGCTATAGATAGTAACTGTATTTGCTATAGAACTATGAAACCTTTAGAAAAGCTTTCCAGTCACTATACTATTATAGACAGAAGCCAGGATAGCTTTCATGTAACCTGACAAAATGAAGCCTAGAGAAGCTTGATGAACAGGAGACTATCAGAAATACATAACCATGAACCCACTATATCAATTTTAAATCTGTTGCAGATCAGACCAGCAGGAAACACATCTATTGGATGGTAGCAATAGATAACTCACCAAATAATTCTGGGGGCTTTATGTTAGATCCATGAGTTGCTCCTTCATGGATAAATCCTGGCTGTACATATTTCTTATGTATGGACTTCAGCATGAACAATAAAGTGTGAATGTTTGTGAGAACATGCATCCCATCTTTATGAAAGGATCTGTACCTATTTTTTCTTATTATCTGATTTCAAAAAATGAGTTTGCTTTGGACAGGTATTTGCCTTTCTCCCTCTGGTTGACAGTGCAATTCGATACATTAATGGTAGCTTGTGAACTAGGCTTTTGAGTGGATACAGACCTCCGTAGTACATTAAAGCTGCATTACTTTTCCTTACAACTCCTACATTTGTTAGATACAAGAAAGAGGGAGATGTTAGGAGGCCATTACCATAATTCAAGAGAGGAGGTAAAGATCTGAAAAGGGTTGGTGCCATTTGATTGAAACAAGTAAATAGTAGTAAGCAATATTATATTGTTACAATAAATGAGATTTGGCAGTTCTTTGGATATGGAGATGTGGGGATGTAAGATAAATATGATATTAAGGGAGTTCAGAATGATTATAAAGTTGCAAATCATCTAAGAATCATTATACATTTAAGAGAAAAATCAAAAGTAAGTAAAGAATACAGATTTAATTAATAGGAGATAAGTTTCCTTTTGGTCATGTTGAATTTTGGATGTCTATGATAGTCAACAGATAATTAGTGATAAAAGACTGAAATTAGTACATTCCATGCAGGAAAAAAATTGCTGGCTTGGAGGGAAAACTGAATCAATACATAGGAATGACTAGACTTCAAGGATTTGGTGTACAACACTGTATTTATTCATTTGGGTCAGAACACTCAGATATCAGTATTGTTTTGATGAAAATGATGCAAAATTTAGAAGTTATTAAGTGAAAAATGATAATTCCACAGGATTGTTTGTCTGTTTTGAAGCCATCAGCATTTAATTCCATCAAATGTATAAAGGACGCTTAGAAAGATATAAGATCTTTAACTTAACTAAAAACTAAAGAGTGGGTAAAATTCAGTTTTATGCTTATAATAATCCAAAGCACTTTTTTAAGCCCTAAAGGCTATTTATGAGCCAAAGACCTATGTTTGCAACTCAACTACTAAACGCCAGTGGAACAACATTGATTCATTATAAGGACATAATCATTTAGAGATTTTCTGACACTTCCTTTATGTTCTTAACAGATCATCATCAAATAATACTGAAGTCATTGAATGTATATTTCAAGTTGAAGTCAATCCCTCTCTATTTGCAAAGATGTTTTAAATATTATTAGGTTCCTATTCCAGCTGAAATGTATAAGGCAGGTAGTCTATTACTCATACAAAGTTGATTAAACTCCCAGGTTATATGGAAAAAGAAAATTATCCCCCAGGAATTCAAGCATGTCTGCCCTCTCCATCTCTATAAAAAAAGGGAAATATACTGTCCTGTGACAATCATAGGGGAATCTAGGTCAGTTGATGTTGGCAAGATTCTTACCAGTTCCTTTTAATAGGTTCATCCTTGACCTGAAAGACAGTCATCTAGCCAAGAGCCAGGATTGCTTCAGAAAGAACTAAAAAATAGTAAATATGTTTTTTTTTTTTTGCTATCTAGCAAGTTCAGGAAAAATATCTGGAGAACAAAAGAGGTCTGTCTTTTGTTGATCTGTCCAAGATCTTTGATACTGTCAGTCATGACAGCTTCTGGAAGATCATGGCAAAATCTGATTATCCACAGAACTTCATCAGTATTGTGCCCCAGTTTCACAATGTCTTGCTTGAATGGGTTCTAGATAATGGTGACTTTCCCAGTAACCAGTGGAATGAAGCAGAATCATATGCTCCTTTCTCATGCTTTTTAGCATATTTTCAGCAATGTTGTCTAATGTCTTCAATGAGGATCAGGCCAGCTACTGAACTGATGGTAAATTATATAACTTGAAAAATCTACAAACTAAGAATAAAGTAGAAAAGGAGTCACCTCAGTGTGTTATCTTTTGTTCAAAGATGAGTATTAAGTACATACTTATGTACATATGTACTTACTGCAACCTTTGAGACTAACATGAAACTGAATATGGATCAATTCTCTGCCATCTGTGCTAATTCTTTATGCAAAAATAAAAACCAAGAAATCAGAGGATTTCCACTAGCCAGCATCAAACCACGCTTATCTGTGATCATCATTTATAGCAAATGTTGTTGGTGAGTCTTGTGGATAAGTTAACTTATCTCAGTAGTACACTTTCCAAAGATGTAATGAGGTTATGAGGTACATGAGGTTGTTTCTTAGGTGATGAGATTGATGCATGCATTGCCAGAACTAGCTCAATGCGTGGAAATTTCTGAAGTTATAATTGGGAGAAGAAATATGACTACCTGCCAAACTAAGGTCTACAGAGCCATTGTGCTGATCTCATTGCTGTGTACCTGTGAAATCTGGACAGTATGAGACACCATGGAACTGAATCACTTTTATTTGAACTGTCTTTGGGAGATTCTGGAGAGGAATTGGCAAGACAAAGGCTCTGGACACTTAGGTTTTTTCTCAAACCAAAAGGCTTAGCATTCAAATTCTGCTGCAGAAAGCACAACCTCAATGGACTCACCATGTTGTTCAAAAGTCAAATCTACATTTAACTAAAAGACTATTTGTGAAGAATTCCCACAAGGCAAGCACTGGAGAGAGCAGAAGAATCAGTACAGGGACATCCTCAAGGTCTCTCTGAAGAATTTTAGAATTGACTGTGAGATTTGGGAGTCACTGGTATAATGTGCTCAGGTACTCAGAGCACTCAGGTGTACTCAGGTACACCTGGCAGGATGTACCTGAACCAAAGAAGGTGCTAAATGTCAGTGGCTCAAAAGAAACATGAAATACACAAATGTAAAGACATTTCCACTCCAAATGATCTTATGGAGTTTATATGGCCAACTAGTGTTAAATCCTTCTGAGATCATATTGGTCTGATCAGTCACATCAGACACACTGTACATTGACTTTCACACAGAGATGTCATTTTGATCATTTTTTGATATATTGGACAACAACCAACTCCTCAGGGCTTTGTTCTGCTGATGAAGAGAACCAATTTCAAGAAAAATCTCCTATAAAATCAGGAATAAGTCTTGTTGGGCTGCTCTAGAGAGACAGAGTTCTTTCAAAACATGAGTTCTTTTGGGGTACTTCTCAGCACATTTTAACTAAATAGAGGGGATTTTTAGGGCCCCAAGCTTTGGCTCCTAGGACATGATGGATTTGCTTATTTGTGTGTTCTTTAGATCAATAAACATTCATTCTTTACTATCTTCCAAGCATTTTGCTAAGGATTGTGGATACAAATAAAATAAAAAGTTTGTCTTTTTCTCTCAAGAAGCTTAAAATTTAATGGAGGAAGAAAAGTAAAGGGTTAGAGATGTCTTGGTCAGAGGTAGTAGTATGATATAAAATTCCAAAGAAATACAAAAGCAGGATAGTTGGTTGGAAATGAGTAGAACAATGTGCTGCTCCTTTTTTTTTAAAGGCCCCTGAACTCATATCCATGCTCCAGTCATAGAGGGGCAGAGGGTACTTATGAGATGTGATTACTAGGCAGATTCAATCTTAGAGGATAATGAGATTTTCCAATGAGTTTCCTAGGGAAGGGAGACATGTTGTAGAAATTCAGTATAGTGATAAGGGCAATGACAACTAGGAGGTAGTCCTAGGGTTGAGGGAGGGAGAAGAGGGCTAGAATGTGGCCCCCTTCTTTACAATACACTGCCATTACTCCCAACTGATTTTGCCACATCTGAGAGAATTCTTAATTTAGCTCAGTTGGGGGTGATCCAGGGTTTTGAGATTAACAAGGCAGAAATAACAGAAGACCTAAGAGATAAGGGATTTGAAAATGGAAGTCAGGGCCTGCTGGAAATATTTGACTATGGTGTAATGACCTTGAAAAGAGCTAAGTGAAGCCAAAAGACAAATGATGGACTGGAAGAAAATGGTTTAGTACAATAATTACAATCTTTATCATGACACACTATCCTAAGAAAAGGAAATTTAGAAGATTGTCAGAAAATCCATTTAAAAAACATTTATTGAGAATCCATGTTGAAAATACCAACATAGGAGATTTTTGAAATATCAAAATGAAGGTTCCAGGAGAAATGTAACCTATGTGAGGGCAGGGGTTAATTAATTTTTGTTGTTATTAACCCTCTCAACCATACCTGAAACAGTGTCTTGAAAATATTAGGCTTTAATATACAGTTATAAATTAAATGAAATAGCCATGCCATTAAGTTTATAACCTTGTAATAAAGAACACATCTTATTATTCCCCTTTGGGCATACAGAAATGGCTAATTTTGCCATTTAGAATTAATGCTTCAGTGAAAAATCAGAAACTCTCAATAATAATAAAGATAATAAAAGTAACCATAATAACAAACATTTATATAATATTTGCTATATGACAAACACTGTTCTAAATATCCACACAACAATCTGATGAGATGGGTTCTTTACTTGTCTTTATTTTACCAGATGGGGAAATTGAGGCAAACAATTGATTAAACAGTTTAAAACAGTTTAAAAGACCTGTCCAGGGTCATATGGCTAGTAATATTCTGAGGCTGGATTGGAACTAAGTTTTCTTGATTCCAAACTCATAATTAATATTTATATAGTTCTTACTATGTGCCAGACACTATGCTAAGCACTTTACAATTTTTATATAATATGATGTTCACAACAACCTTAAGAGCTACTTGCTATTATTGTCCCCACTTTAAATATGGAGAAACTGAAGCACAAACTAATATCTTCCTAATCCAGATCTCAGTTTTATAATACCATGCTAGCTAGAAAGCACATATATCCTGTTATTGACTACTAATCACCTCACAGAAGTTTTTAAAAGATCAGCATGCTATATTTTTATTTGTGGATATCATATTTTCCTATCTGTTTCACTATAATATAGAAGAAAGAAAAGTGACCTGAAAATACAGGTACTGGAATTCAAGGTTCAACTAAGTTTCTAGGAGATCATTTGACTCTTGGTCCTCTATAAAATGAAAGAGATAGGACTAGATTTCTTTTGGTGTCTCTTCTTATTACAATATCCTATAATTTTTCATTATCATTAAGCATTTTATTTATAGAGCTATTTTACATTTTAAAAATATTCAGTGTTTAAATCAGAAACAATGGTTAAGTATCTGCTATGTGGTAGGCACTGTGACTTGCCCTGAAGAAAGAAAAGCAAATGTTAAAGCGCCCCTGCCCTTATTCTATATTGGAAGACTACACAGATATATTTAATTATGCATAAAACACAAAAAATGGAGACATGTTTTTTTTAGGTAAAGGGTGCTAAAAGAAGGAGGTGCCAAAAAAGATCTCATGTAGAAAATTCTACTTGATTTTAGTCTTGAAGGAAAACCAGAAGCTTAAAAGATGGAAGTAATAGGAATGTGAATTTCAGGCATTGGGTTTAAAGGAACTAAGATGAGAGTTGGACTATTATATTAGGAAGAGCAAGTTGAATAATTTATCAGGACTATAAAGTGAATGGAGAGGATTAAAATTTGGAAAGGCCAGTAGTGGCCATATTGCAGTTGTGCTAATTTGACATTACAAATGCCAAAAAATAATAATAATAATGTTCATCCTACAGGAAATGAGGAGATACTGGAGTATATGAAGTAGGGGAATGACCTAGTCATCATAGCTGTGCTTTAGGGAAGTCTCTGTAGCCTGTAGGGAGAATGCAAGAGTGTACAGAGGTTTGATGCAGGAAAAACAATGAGATAGGTATTGCAATAGTAGGACCTAAACTAGCTGTCCATGAATAGAAAGAAAGGGATAGATAAAAAGAACTTGTAGAGAATTAATTAACAATATTTGGTAACAAATACAGTATGTTGAATTAATTTAGAATAGAACTGGGAATCAGGAGCTAGAAAACTAGAAGGTTCTTGATAATCTCAATAGAAATAGAAAAGTTCAGAAGAGATCTTGGTTTGGGAAGTAGGGCTTAGAAGATAACGAATTTTATTGTAGATAAGTTGAGCTTGAGATGTTAATAGAATATGTAATTCAAAAAGCTCAATAATCACTTGGTAACATGGACCTGGAGTTAAGAAGAGAAAATAAAGTTAGATAGATAGCTCTGAGAGTCTTCTGTATAGAGATGTTAATTAAACATTAATATGATTTGTAGAATGTTACAACATTTTCTTTTATAGAGCACTTAATTATTGTACTTGTGCTACATCAAGATAGAAATTAAAGCCCTTAAAAGTGAAGACAGATTATCAGTTAGTATATTTTCAGCTAGTGTAGATGGAAACATGGTAGATGATTTGGAAATTATCTCTCAATTTAACTTCCTCCACATTTTCTCTCTACCCCCTTTTTTTTTTTTACTCTTCATATGACTACCAGGTTTGTTACCTGTCACCTGAATATTAGATTATGCCACAACATGAAAATGTTAAAATGCCAAATAGAAATGTATTTTATCCTAGAAGTAACAAGGACTCTATGAAGTTTAGTGAACAATAGAATGATAGTCATATATGTGCTTTAGGAATATTATATATCTACACACACACATATATATATATATATATATATATATATATACATTTTAATCAAATAAACATTGAATAATTTATGTGTGGATAGCATTGTGATAAGTATTGGGAAGAATGCCTTTACCCAAGTCATATTCTGTCTTGCATTGTTCCTACTGTTGTACATGTTGTACCATGTCAATTAAATTACATATTTGGAGAGGAGTCTGGGGCAGAATTGTGATTTCAGAGAGTAGGAATCTGATAAGTATTTAGACAACTGTGAATAATTAACCTCTGTTTCACATAATTATTATTAAAACTGTGTCTTCATAATAAGCAAACACAAATAGAATAAAATTTTAAGCTTCATGCTATGGTGGAGAAAAGGTCTAGCTAAGAATAGGGAGAGAACTAGATCCAGATGCTATTCATGATGACCTTGGTCAAGTTAATTAACCATTTTGGCCTAATTTTCTGCCCCTATGGAATGAGAAAAAGCCTACAAGTCATTGAACTTCTCTGGTTCTTGGGTTTCTTTTTTTGTAAAATAAAGGATTTGACTTGATGACTTTCCAGGTGCCTTCCAGATGTTGACATAGGATTGTCATCCAGGTCTCATTTGCAAATACTAAGGATTAGATATAAATATCACACAGGAATATAAATCATTCTAATAAAATGATGCATGCATGGTGCACAAGGACAATGTCTTTACCATGTTAAGTGCTTGAATATACTTGATATGTGTATTCATTAATGGATGTCATTGTCTGCTAACAGCTGAGGAAGTAAATTTTTTGTAAGAAACAAACTTAGTTAAAACACATTGGGGAGGGGAAAAACCTTTAGACAGATGGCAATTAAGGGCAATGTAGTAACTTCCTGCAAAACAAATATAAAAGACACCATTAACCAAATGTTAAGGTTTCACAGTTAAAAGTTACACTGAAATTTGGAAGCAAAGATTTAGGGTAGTTATATTTGCTGAGATTCATCAGCCATATTTACCTAACATTGATTTCATCTGTAGTTATGAATAAAGAGATGATCTTGTTGCCAATTTTCAGATCCAATCTCTGACATGCTAGATCGTATGAATTTTGGCAAGCCAATTAGCCACTCACAAATGGTATAAAATAAGAAATTGCAGAACAGGTGACAGTTTGCATTGGTAGAGAGAATTTTATCAACTGGGATTCCTTATATCATTAAAACAAGAGTTCTGGGCTCTAACATTATAAATCAAAGATACTTAATCTTATTATGGATACATTTTATTGACTGGTGAAGCCTATAGCTTTACTCAAAATAATATTTATTAAATTATGTGTATGTGTCAGTGTTTGGAAATACACACATATATGTACATATATATTTATATACAAATACACACATATGTACATGTATACAATATACATATATATTTGTATGTATTTATACACACACATAGAGACAGAGACAGAAAGAAACACAGAGACATCAAGAGAGAAGCTGAGAGAGATGCAGATAGAGACAGAGAGACAGAGACAGAAAGAAAATTGATTACAAAGGAAAATAGAATGAAATACAGTTATCAAAATATATATTTAAAACCTTCAGATTCATCTCTCCCCAGTTAAGATCTAGTATAGGCTTAGAGACTGAGAATTCTGAGTCTGAAGCAATGACAACTGACTAAAGATAGAATGGTTCAGAGGAAAGAATGGATTTGGGGTAAGAGTCCAGGGTTCAGATTCCTACACTGCCACTTAGGATCTATGTAACCTTGGACAACTTACAGACTCAACATCCTCATCTATAAAATGGTGCAATGGAATTAGATTACCCTATGAGTCTTAGAAACATTCTCCTAAACCTGCAGTTTCATTCTAAAGATAATGCTTATAGAAGGTATATGTTACATACATATCTCAGAAAAGTAGAGTGTTTAAGTGAATAGAATATTGCATTGGAAATTAGAATAAACTGACTCTGCTCAGAATGATTTTCTACATAATCCTTGCTTATCAGTTTATCTCAGTTTCCACATTCGTAAAACTGAGATCATAATAGCAACTATTTCACAAAGTTACTGTAAGAACTAAATGCGGTAATATAGGCAAAAGAAAATGCAAAACTGAAGGGAAATAAACTTGTGAGATATCTTAGTCTACATTTTATTTTATATATCTATATAAATATATATATATATATATTAATTTTAACAGTTCCTTTAAAAATTCTGTAAATAATGAAACCAGTATTCTTAGAATTACATGCACAGATATTCTCTCCATCACTCTCTGTTTCTGTCTATATTTGTTTCATTCTCTTTCCATTTGTTTCTCTCTCTGTTTCTCTGTCTCTGTCTCTCTCTGTAACTGACTCTCTCTCATTAATTCTATCATCTTTGAACTCCCTCTTTGAATTTCATTCATGTTCAACTCTTCACATTCTCTTGCTCTACATATAAAATTGATCAAACTTTTGAAAGAAGCATTGCAGATTATATTTAAGGGTACTGACATCCTCATCTATCACTCCAAAAATTTTTTACCTTACCATCCTAATTTAGAAATATTCATGTACATGTATTTTCTTATTATTTGAAGTAGTTCTAAAAATGAAATTGCCTTGAAAAAATCATTTTTTTTCAACTTGTAAAGTACAGCAGAATTTATTTACTGAATTTTCTAGAAAAGTCACCTTTTGGCCTAGATTGAATATTGAATATTTTTATGATTTTTTAGGATCATGGAAGATTAAAAATGTATTTATATTCAAAAATGTTTCCCATCACAGTTCTATAGTATTTTATATAGTGAATGTCACTTCACACCTAAGGAGTGAACACAAAAGAAGATGGTGGCAGAAATGTTCAATTCAATGGGTTTGCAAAAAGACTCTTGAGATATGAGCTTTTAATTCTGTGGAACAAAGGGAATCTATTAGAATAGTAATACAAGTAATGATAACCCACAATTAACAAGAGGAAATTAAATTAAACAGAAAGCATTTTGAATTCCTCAGACAAAATGTACAAAAGCCATTATTATACAAATTTCAAAGGAAAAAATGGAAACAATAACAGGGATATCCTACAACATCCCTCCAAGGATGGTTTCAAAAACACATGATATGGAGAGCAACAGAAGAGGGAAAAGACCTTTGCAGACATCTGTTAACACTGGATAACAAGCGATTTCTTTAATTAATATTAATCTGTTTTAATCAAAGCCTTGTTCAAAATAAGCAGTCATGATCTTTTTACTTCATTTGCAATGATCCAAAGTACATGATACAATGGACAAAAGATACACAATGAGATGAAGTCTAATGTGAAATGGGTGCTAAGGAAACCAACATAAGTATAAGCTTTACCAAGAAAAGGATAGTTTCTAGACCATGAGAGATAATGTCCTGGTCTATACTCTGCTATCAGACCATTCCTGTAAAAGTGTGTACTCTTCTGGTTCTTGCATTTTAAGAAAGAAATAGGCAAGCTTAAGGATGTTCTAGAAAAAGAACTAGGGTCCCTTTAAATACAGACTTTTGGAACATGGCATTCTGTAACTGGTTAAAGGAACTAAGAAGTTTTATTCTGGAGAACAGCTTTAGAGAGGGGCCTGAGAGTTGTTCTCAAGTGTGAATTATGTAGAACAGAAATCCAAGATACCCTACAGGATTCGAGAGGTCAATTCTAGGAGTTGCAGGTCACAGTTTCAGAAATGTAGATTTTTCCTTAGTGTAAGGAAGTGTTCTTGGCTATTAAGCTATTCAAAAATGGAATGTTCCTCCTCAGAGGAAAAAAAAAACACTTTAATAGAGGTCTTTGTCTCTAGCAAGTAACATATGGGATACAGAAGAAATTTTTTTCAGATACAATTTCAGATACAGTCATAGAGGTAGTGTTCAAATCTGAGGTTATGTTGATTCTCTATGAAGTCCATGTTAACGAGGCCTGAAATACATATTATTTGATTATTCTCATTGGGAATAGTCTATAGTGGTCTGGAGATCATTCTTATAATTTTAGCGACACTTACAGTTTCATGTCTTATCATTGCTTTCTCATTAATAACATATGTTAAGGGGAGAATTTTTTTTTAAATCTGTATCAGACCACAAAATCATTGTCAACACTTGTTATATTGAGATTAAATGAATACAGTTTCCCTAGGAGATTTGACTAGTAAAAGTTTGCCTAATAATAGATAACAATTTTTCATAAGAGAAGGTTTTTTTTCCTTTTCTTTTAAAATTCATTTTCTATCTATTCAGAATTTTTTACATTTTTTGCCACTTTCCACATCAACAAAAATACTATTTTCAAAACTTACTTTTTGCCATTTTTTTGTGTGTGATTGGTGTGTTTCAGGAAATTTCAGAGGAATTTGGTAGATACACATTTGTGTTCAGGGTTGTGGAGCAACGTCATTTTATTTTTCACTCTGTGAAACTCAGTGGAGGTAGTCTATGAATATGAATAACAAATAATGTTCTATTGGCCATCCATACCAGGATATATATATATATATATATATATATAAAACACTAGTGCACAAAGATAATTTTAAATCTTAAACACACAAAGATTACATGGATAAATGATAAAAATTCTTGTTAATTCTGGTGTTACAGGGTTTTTTTTGGCATTTTTAATTTACAATGAACAATTTATAAAGTTAGGATGCTAAAAGCTGAGAGCGTGAAATAAAAAAATTGTTTGAGAATTACTGAAGTAAGATTTGAGTCAATTCCACTAACTGTGATTTGGGACAAATCATTTCAACACACTGAGTTTCCTCATCTCCAACAAAAGGTCAACCAAGAACATTTCTAAGTTTCTTCACAACTCTAAACTTCTAAAATCATTGGCATTTTGAAGTCATTTACAAGACAGAAAGCCAATTTTTTCTTCTTTTTCGTACAACACATCCTATGAAATTATTTCAGTAAAGCACATGTACAGATACACACACACACACACACACACACACAGGCACACATTCACAGAGGAATGCACACAAATTGTGCACACACAAGTTGTTGACTGCCCTAGGATATTTTTTGCTTTTCCAATTGAGTATTGTAGTTTTAACAATCAAGATGATTTAATACTTAATTTAATATGCTCAAATTGTACATATGGAAGCTCCAGTCCTCTGTGAAAAATATGTCAGTTATCCTAAATTTCAAAACATCCTTGCTATTTTCTCAGGGAAACTGACATTAATTCATAAACTCACCCAAGTTCTGTATCTATCACAGCTCCTTGGTAGAAAAATAAGTTTAACCCTCCACATAGATATTGAAAAGATCTATATATGTCTTCATAAAATGTGCAAAAAGGAAATAAAATATGTTCAATCGCAAGAGAATGTCTCAAATAATTCCACTGAGATATTCACTTCTATGTCATCTTCAGAAATTCAATCATTCCTTGTTTTATTGTCCAGTGGCTTTTGTGTTCAGTCTAATAGCACATCTTATTTTCCTTTTTGCTTTTTTTCATGTTCAGGAAAATTAATAAATTAAACTACAACAATATAAGCAATTTCTTTAAAGATTTTGTTTTAAATAACATCCATAAAATGCTCCAAATTACTAATAATTAAAGAAATGTGAATTATAACAAATCTGAGGTTCCATCTCACATTGATTAGATCTATAATTAAAGAAGAGAAAATGATTAATATTGTAAAAGATATGGGGGATTAGATCACAAATTTATCTTCAGGGGGAGCTCTGATTTAGCCCTGCCATTGTCGAAAGCAGTTTGGAACTAGTCAGTAGAATATGCATAATCTTTAATCTGGCAACATATTAAGATATTATAAAAATATTAACAGAAGAGGAAAATATTTTTATCTATATAAATCTGTATAGGTAACTTTTATAGGGAAAAGTACGGAGACTAAGGGGCATCCACATATTTTGCAATGATTAAACAAATAATGGCATATGAATATGATGTAATATTATTTTGTTATAAAATATAGGGAATGGACAATTTCAGACCAAATGTGGAAGAATACTATGAACTGATACAAATTGAAGTGAGATGAGCTAGGAGAATAATTTAAATATTTATAATAGCATTGTAAAGAAAAATAATTTTGAACAATTTTTA